>NC_069093.1:3218546-3549533 GCF_947172395.1 Bicyclus anynana
CATTCCTGTGGAAATACAAAAATAAATTATTGCCTATGCTACTCCCTGATAATGTAGGTTTCAATTGGTAAAAAAAAAAAAATTATCGGCCTAGTAGTTTTTGAGATTATTCATTACATACAAAAATACAAATCTTTCTTCTTTATATTATTAGTGTACAAAAGTAATTTAAACTTAACAATCATCAATAAAAACTGAAATAGAAAAGTAGGTACATTAAAACTCTTACACAAATCAAAACTGTCTATACTGTTAGTTTCCAATAAATATTTATAATAATTTGTATGATATATTTCATACAAATGTCTATTATAATAAATCAATATATAAATTTAATATACCTACTAGGTATTAATAAAAAATAATTAAACAACAATGAAAATGTTTCCCCTACCAAGAATCATCATCTCGTGTAGGCATTTTCTGCATATCACACATTCTTCACCCACTTTTTCCACGGGTGGGTTAACAAAGCCCACTCTAGTCCCACTTGAGTCATTCACCACCGTATCCCCACGCGATCCCACCACCTACCATCGGGACTACACTGGGAAGGATGGTAGGGGCCAGAGCACACCACTACCGACCACCAAACACGAAACACTGAATTCGCTGGAGACAACGAGATCGCCTCTCACCGATGATCGCGACTATGAAGAAAGTAGGTTAAAGAAAGTTTTTTGTGCAGACTCGAGCCGATACTCGTTTAGTACGTAGTCGGCTGTACGCAGTTCGTATGTACGTACAGTGACTAGGTTTGGTACGATGCTTACTTTCTCTTTACTTTCACAAGGCAAGGTGTGGTTGTGGTTCAGTTGATGTAGGAAGCCTGTTGGTTGGGTAACCGTCTTGATACTTTACCTACATTTCGGATTTACATGTGTGTGTTTGCGTGTGTGTACTCGTAAACAGATTTGTTTTAATTGATCGTACGTACTACGTAATTCAATTCGTTGCTCGATCTTAGTTACGAGTTTTGTGAATAGAAATCTGATAAAGCCAAGTTCTGTTCTAGCTAAAATCGCGCCCTTTATGTTCAGACTCACACATCGACTACATTTTATTTATAAATGAATTAGCGATAGGTATTTAATTTGTAACATCTTTCTTTGCGAAATAAGTATATATTTTTTACATGTGGTGTTTTATTTTATCATTAAGTATACCTTTAATTTTGGTTCGTACTCAATGTATCGTTGAATCAAATCATCAAATTGGCATCTAACTCAACATAAAAATCTAGATAGTTAGGTAAATAATTATATTTTTCATCGCAAGGCCATCCGCAAAGATATAAATACGTATTAACAATTTGGACATTTGAACTTTGCTACAAGGTCACCCCAAGTGACTGCCATGCGATCGAGACAAAGAAAATGCAACAAATGGCGTTTTACGAGACTCCGTTACGCAATGGAGGGATTTTTCTCGTATTTTAATTCATAAATTTTCGTTTGTATCCGTTCGTAGGCGGTACGCGAGGATGATACAAGGTTGTTCACCCCTACCAGTTCCTTTTGCTCAGCTGAGTGTCCATCGCGCGGCTACACGCATCCCCACCAGTAGCGGGATCCCCTCCATATGCTTATCGACACACCAAATCACTCCCGCTCCCGGCTCCTTCCACCACCGCCAGGAAAATCGCGAGAGGAGGGGTTGTACGACTCCGGCCCTCTCGGCAGCGGCACTCTCGCGACAACACAGGGACGGCCACGCGCCCGTCTAACGGTACACAAAGTACCGCTTCCAAAATAAGGTCACGGATATTCACACGTTACGAGATAAATCTACATTTATTTACTTACCTCACACCATTGATAAATTACAATCACCAACACAATAAGTTTTTATTACTAAATTTCACTGAAATTAAAATTTGTTGCATTTGATGACACATAAAATAAATAACAACGTTCCCTCACACACAACAAATGATATCCGCCATCATGTTTTTAACGTTTGATAAAATTAACGCTAGGTGGCGCACAAATAGGTTTATGTGATTGGTCAATGAACAAGATCGTAAAAAAATGAGAAGTGCAGCAATGAGGCAATGAGCAAGGATGCAGCTGTTCTTGTCTCCTTGCAGTTAAAAAAATCATTAATTAGGTTTTATTTTATTTATTACACAAATCAACTGAAACATTCACAAATTATTAACATTTTCGTTTTAAAAAGTAGGTAGATATAAATAAAATTAGACGTAACAATACAGGTAGGTAAATTTATTCTAAAGTTAACTAAAAAGGAAATTGTTGTCCAGATCTTTGTATCCTTTCTAAATGCAATTCGAAAAGTAACTTATTCTCATAGAAATATCTGCTCTCAGATGAGTTAATCCCAGGGTCGTAACTGGGCCTTCTTTCAGAATCAGACAATGAACTGGGAGACGAAATTCCATTTTCAGTTGCTATGGCACTGCTCTGACTATGACTAGAGTCTGAAGACTGAGATAAAGACGTACTCGTCAAGTTATTGTTGATATGCAAGTTATTAATCCTCTTTGATAGAGGCATGAATTCACAAGAGTCTTCTTCTCGAGACCTTTTTCTGAAATCAAGAAACACACTCACATCAATTAATATCCTAGTAAATATAACACACATAATATGTTAACACATAGACAGTATGATTTATGGGAAATTATAAGCATTTAAATCCTGTGTACCTATTTTCAGTCATGTTTCTTATTATAAAATGTCCATTGCCCTCAATGTAAGTGTTCCAGTTGAGTGTGCCTTCTTTTCCAAAAGTCATCTGTTTACGATTAATAGTAATGATAAGTGGCATACAAATTACAATGTATGCCAACTTTAATTTGTTAAAAATATAGAATTGGAAATAATTTCTCACAAACAGTTCGTTTCGTTTACTGTCACTTGACATTGACAATTTGACAATGACAACAGTTGACACTTGACAGCGATGAAGCAGCTGTTTATTTATTTTTCTTTTATTTTGACTGGCAGCATCTATCTAAAAACATTACACTTTTGATTGTTTGTGAAACTATTGATTTGTTAAAATAAAAGAAATCCAAATACACGAAAACTAAATAAAATCAAATTATGTTTTTATTTCATTAAATTTATTTGATCTAATGCATAGTATTAGAAAACCTTATAGACATTTTTATTCTGTGTACAATCTAGAAGGCTACTGCTACTGATGGCAACCTGGCAACCTCCATGTTAAAGTAAGTTGATGACGTTGGCTAGATGGCGCTATTACAAAGAGTTGTTTGGTTGGTAACATAAATTAAATGTTAATTTGAAATATTTATTCTTTGTAATGAGATGCGTTAGTGGCCGGTCTAAGGAATTGATATAAATACCCAAAGGTATATTCCATTACAATAAATCGCCAAATACGAATTATGCAATTTAAAATGGTCAACAAAGGGTCAACATATAAATAAATGTATTACCCAGCTTGTAGAGGGCGTTAGCAGTTTAAAAAGTTTAATTCTAAATGAGATCAATAAAATACGATAGACAGAGATCGAAATAAATTATTTCTTCGTAGGTATTTGCTTTGAATACGAAATTGTTGCCAATTGGCAACTGTAGTATTGGCCAATTGGCAACTATCTACTCAGTCTTATGTTAACAGTGCACTATAACGGTTGTGTTTTACTACTTATTACTTTACGTTACTAAACGAAAAAATGCCGACCTGCGTGTTGCGATATTGTAAGTCTCGGTCCGGCCGATGCCCTGATTCTAACTGGAGCTTTTTTTCGTAAGTAATGAGCGTACGGAACACGACGGTGTACGTAACGTTTGTTTTTTTTATGGGTTTACACCGGCTTCATCACGCTGCTTGCGACTCATTCTGTATGATCCATAGATAATACACTATGTATGATCTTCATTCTGTGTGCACAGGTATTTAAAGTTAATTCCACTGTGACCATAATTCTAAAACTTTTTATTCATTAAAAAAAATGTTGCTTAATATCGCTTTTACCTTTATATGTATGACCTCAAGATCTTGAATATATTGAAACAGGTAATTCAAGTTTGTGCATTTTGTTGCAGTCCTGGATTGGGCTATGAAATACCTATTGTGAGGTTTTCGTTTCTTTCTAGAATTCTACAGTACAGATTTTCAGTGTGGAATTGGCGAGTTTGTGTAATCTACTACGGTACTGTCCTAGATGTAAATAATAATTACGGTACTAGTAATTATTATTTACATCTAGGTACCTAATAATAGTTATTGATAAAAAGTGTAAACATTAACACCTTATGGCCGGCGTCCGTGAAGATTTGACGGCCTCCGTGGCGCAATAGGGATGATGACAGTTTTTTAAATTGTACATAAATTAAGAGTATACTAATAGTAAAGCAATTTTGTAAAAGGAACAGGGTATTTGCGATCATTACTTTCGGAGCTACAGAGATTTAAAGAGTCAGATTTGCGGCGCTGCCGCGGATCCCTGAAAAACGCCCCATACAAAATGGCTCGAAATAATGACGTCATAGGCAATGTAATGATCGTTAGATTTGTATGCGCGTTCAAACAAAATTACTAATATCTTTGTTATTTGTGCGTTTATGCTTATAGTTCATATATTAGAAAATGTCACATTTAATGTAAGGAAGCTAAAACTGTATGAATTTTCATCTAATTACGACAAAAGATTTTTAATAGATTTTGAAATTTTAAAATCTCATTTATTTTGCAAATATCCAGTCAATCTTTGCTTTTTATATATTAATTAGTTAACATTGACGTTATTTACCCGAATGTATCATAAAAATCAATATATTCATACCTAGTCATCATCCCCATTGATCCAGGTCTGGCTGGTAGGAGGCTATCGGCCGTGGCTAGTGGCTAGACCACCCTACCGACAAAGACGTAACGCCAAGCGATTTAGCGTTTGAATACGATCCGAAAACCGAAAAGGGGTGTGGATTTTTATCCTCCTCCTAACAAGTTAGCCCGCTTCCATCTTAGATTACATCACTATATCACATCACTAACCATCAAGATTGTAGGCAAGGGCTAACTTGTAAAGGAAAGAAGAAAGCCGCCAACCCGCATTTTAGCAGCGTGGTGGGTTACAGTCCACATCATAGATATAAAGAAAAGGCTTGGCTCTGTAGTTGGCCATTAAAGTATCCTGATAATGATAATGAAACTATTTTGTTATTATAGATTCCCTACGTCTGGTAAAACACGTAAAGAATGGATACGATTTGTCCAAAATGAACGCAGAGAAGAAAGTTGGCAACCGTCTACGGCATCCAAACTGTGTTCGAAGCATTTCAGGAAAAAGGATATTAAAGTTGGAAAAACGGGCCGAGCTTGTTTAAAAAAAGGATCGATGCCTTGTGAAGTGAGTTGTAATTATAATTTCTAGAATTACTGAGTCTATTAAATTCCTTTAGTTATAGCATCTTCTAAAAACATTTCTTGTATTATGGTACTGTTACACATGCTCTAAAATAGCATGCTAAAAATATGCTATTAATTATGCTCCATACGAGCATGCTTATCATCAGTTTAGATTTGCTAGCAATAAGCATGCTTAAAGCAAACATTCCAATTACACATGCTAATTTGTATCTATCGCTCTCTGTCTATAGTATCGTGTTAGACGGGGAGAGATGAAGGTGAAGAGAATACAGAATAGCAATGCTGATCGACTAGCATACTCAATAAGCAAACCTATTCAGATGCGCTAAAAGCACGCCCCCTTACACCCGCGCAGCAAGTAGAATGCTC
Source organism: Bicyclus anynana (assembly GCF_947172395.1). Classification (NCBI taxonomy): domain Eukaryota; kingdom Metazoa; phylum Arthropoda; class Insecta; order Lepidoptera; family Nymphalidae; genus Bicyclus; species Bicyclus anynana. The sequence goes on from NC_069093.1 coordinate 3,224,283, forward strand.
ATAAATCGTACGACTGTCGATTCTTGAGCATTATATTATGATAAGTTACAGCGATGTGACGTCGCTCATTTCCATGGCAACTACGTTGTTAGTGACATTTTATTTTTATCCCATAGAAATAAAGTTCAAATTCTAATAAAACTTTATATAGGCGAATCTTGCATCGACGAGCATATAATAGTGGAATCACACCCTGACTACTTTGGTACTACATAGTTGTATATACCTACAAAGAGTATCATATCATAGACTTAATCAATGATAATTTTATACTACTATAGATTGGTTACGTTCCTACAAAATCACCGCAAAAAGTGATCCGAAGCTACATACTGATCTACATAGTGATACTGAGCGCACACATGCACAATTTTGTCTTAAATTCCATTTTTTATTTATTAATTTATAGTTTTTACACTTCCTGAACACACAACCAGACATTGTAGACGATATTTAAGTATTAATTGCTTAAATAACGTTCGTTGTTGACCACAACTAACATTGAGATGTGGAAATTTCCTCTTTTGAGCGCATCATTTTTCATGACCTAGTAACACATCTAATAGTATTTAACATCATTGGATTCAATACTTTTGCTACGCTTTTGCAGCGCTATTGAAGTAATCGTGTTTTTTAACTGACTTCAAAAAAAGGAGGAGGTTTCTCAATTCGACTATATTGTTTTTATTTTTTTATACATCTTAATACTTATTGAAATATTCATGTACCTACATTATGTAATTTTCAGAATTATGATAATAAACCAAAACTCGCTACATCAGAAAGTGATGATGAATCAGATTCAAAATTAGTTATCGACGAGGTTCAGGATGATGATGATGAAGATGAAGACGAAGACGACTCAAAATCGGAAAACGATGATCAAACTGATTCAAAATCGCTGACAGATGACACATCCAACTCAAAACTCGATGACCCGGCAGAAATTTCATTGAAAGCTGAAGTTACTACATTGCGAAAACAAAGATTACGTCAACAAGCCAAAATTAGTAAATTAGAACAACAAAATCAATTGTTAAAACGAAAATTAGCTAAATTAAAAAACTTCGTTATCCATTTAGTTAAAAAATACGATCTTCAAATCACTGGTCAAAAAATTGTCACGCCCCGCAAATGAATATAAAACATTATAATTAGACTACCTATTGAAAATTTATATTAAAAATATATAATATATAGATTTTTCTTTTTATCATCATCTCCCTTATTCAATCTTCTCCATTCGTCTCTATTACCTACCTTTTGAACAGTTTTTTAGAAGCGTATATTAGCTTCACTTCTAAACTAACTATGTACCTATGTAAAAAAATCTTGGAATCTTAATTTGACCCACTTCCCGGTCTTCGATTAGGATGAAATTTTGCACACGCTCTGAGTTCTGATGACAATACATGACTAGCTAAGAAACGTCATTGAAAATCCAATATGGCGGACTGGCTGTTTGAAATCCACCCCCATGATATGGATGCTGCTGTCAGGAGTACGAAAAAATAGTCATGCGACTTAAATCCAATATGGCGGACGTCCAAGATGGCGGACAGGCTATTTGAAATACGAAAACTCCATTTGTAATTTTTAGTGCGTGCTAAAAGCGTGTGTTTTAGTTTTTAAACTATTATATTAATTGTTAAAAACGACATCCAAAAGTAAACTGATTCAATCAAAGGTCAAGGCTATCTTTGAAATTGCACGTATTGTGCGGAGGTTCCTCTGCCTGGAACCCTGATAACCGCTGGCTTAAATCATGCAACGGGGGAAAGGATTGTTGTTGTTTTTTTTTTTTTAATATTTTTATTAGTGTTTTGTTCATATTTATCTTTTTTAATCATTGAAATTTTAAAAGAAGTACAATTTTAACAAATGCGAAAGTTATCTCGAAAACCATTGACGTACTCCTCCTCCTCTCACCTCCGTGGCGCAGTGGTATGCGCGGTGGATTTACAAGACGGAGGTCCTGGGTTCGATCCCCGTCTGGGCAGATTGAGATTTTGTTAGTTTGTCCAGGTCTGGTGGGAGGCTTAGGCCATGGCTAGTTATCACGGATTTTGCAAGAGGTCTAAGCTAAGGGCGGACGAAGCCGCGGGCGTCCACTTGTAAGTAAATAAAAATATAACCTGCTGGATTGGCTTTATCATCAAATAAAGGTTACTTAGTTATTCTAAAGAAGAAAAGACGATCTTGAAACGTGCTTACTCTGCTCGAGACTTGAGAGTGGCCCGTGATCGAGGTCACGGCCAGGGACGTGCTTGTAGAAGATACTTGACATAGTTCGTTAGTGTTGTTACATCTGTCTGATGTCTTGTGATCTTCATAGTCTCAGACTAATTACCGTAGGACCTGCCTCGGTAGAATTTACCCTTCTGTCAAAAGTCTGATCACGATCTAACGTGTATATATAATATCGATGTATCATTGTGTTAGAAATACACGTGTGTGTATTACGATTTTTAATTTATAGTTGTGTTGTAAGGACACAGGATATATTTATTGGTGTTAAATATTTCCGATGTGTGAAATATTTAACACCTCGTCGCCCTTAAAAAACGACAGACAATTTTGTTGATGAATTTGAGTGCCATACAAGTCAAAAGTTTTTTTTTGGTCTGAAAATTGGTCTGAGTTCATTCATGCTTTTTGAACCTCCCACACCGTGGGTTCCATTCCAAGAACTGGAAAATATTTATGTGACTACCATGAATGTTTTCCAGTGTATTGATGTTTTTATTTATCTATTTCATGACATCTTGCGGTGCTCTTGAGCCTTTTAAAAGTTGTACTATTAGGTTTCATTATGTCCCTTGCAAGTTGATTTGGATGTTTCACAATACTCTTTTGGTATGTTTTCATTGTGAAGCAACTTCGTTATAGTTTTAATTTTTAATTCACGATGCAAGCGATCATTATAATAACACAAAACTTCACCTTATCACGAGTGCAAGAGATAGTGCGAGGTATCAGGCACTACAATAATATTAAGACTAAAGTAGCATTTGAAAATAAACGATTTTTCATCATTTCTTCTTCATAAAATAAGCTACGTTGACTATTCAAGAATAAGAATAGCGGTAGTACATCCCCAGAAAAGCTCCAGCAATGAAAATCAAAAGCCTCAATAGCTCAACGGTAAGAGCGGTTGGACTCATCACCGAAGGGTGGTGTTTCGATCCTCACCCCATTGGTCTATTTTCGTACCCACTCCTAACACAGTCTTTCCCGACGAGTTGGAGGGGAATGGGAATATTGGTCATATTATAAAAAAAGATATAGCAAATATTCTTTAAAAAAAAAATAACGTATTATATAATTCAATACGTAATTCTAGTTGTTTCTGGCGCCACACGGCCTATACTTTACAAATATGGCTCGAAAGCCAACACCATCTGCCGTGTGTATGGCTTGGCGTACATTTGAACCATCGCCTTGTTTGGCGCATATGTGTGATGTAAGGCGACCCTAGTTAATTAGATCACGTTTCTCGATCAACCAGGGATCACAGAATAAAGATAATCCAGAATGAGTCTTTACAAGCAGCGTGGTGAAGCCGGTGAAAGCCATAAAAAAAGTCACGCCTCCTTGGCGTCCGAATATAAAAACTTTTTTTATAATTATTTTGTATTTCATCAACATTAACAACAATTACGTAAATTAATATAATTATCAATAATTACCAATAATGAAAAATACTCCATCTTATTTCTTTAGTTTTTGTAAACAGTTATTAAAATATTTAAAAACATAAGACGCCATTTTTCTTGAATAATATTGGAAATTACTGATGCGACGCTTCGTGTTACTGTGTACTGATTCGAGAATGTATTCGCTTTTGAATTGTGTATTTGGAGCGACTACGACACCGCCGTGTTCCGTGCGCTCTATCTGCCTATTATTATTTAATCTGTGCCAGGAATCTACAATTTTTCCGGCCGCGGCAGTATGATATTGACCTCTCATAGGCCAATATTAAGACCACGTTTGACGGCCTCTGTGGCGCAGTGGATTTACATGACGGAGGTCCTGGGTTCGAGACCTTCATTGAATTAGTGCTTAAGTGCTTAATTGGAAAAATATTGAACGCTAAAGAAGCCCTTACGATTTTTGAAAGTTTCCCTCGATTTCTCCAGGATCCTAACATCAGATCCTGACATGATGACAATGGGACCATTCCGGGAGTATTACCTTTCAAACAAAAAAAGAATTATTCAAATCGGTTCAGGCGTCTTAGAGTAATAGAGTAACATACACACAAAAAAAAAACATAAGACTTGAATTGAGAATCTCCTCCTTTTTGACGTGACAACGTCTTATAAATTGGTTTGCCGGGTGACACTTCAAGAAACTGCGTTACGCTCCGCTCACGTTATGCGCTCACAATGAGAGCGAGTGAATAAAATTTTGTTAATATGAAATTCAGTGCGAGATTCTTTGTATAAATTAATGTTTTAAATATAATTCTTTGTATAAATAAATGTTTTAAATTGTTACTATTATTTCATCCTTCTTCCTACTATACGAATGAATATTCACATTAAAATTATTTTACCACTCAAAGTCGTTGTCACGTAAAACTTTCGCCCGTATACCGACTTTACAGGCAACCAATTTTTTTTTTGAAGTCGGTTAAGAAGATACAGTAAAAAGGCTATGAACCTAGTTAATAAATAACGGGACACCTTTCAAGTCAGCTGATGCCCCGCTATACATAAGCCGGAGAGAGTCGCTGTTACTGCTGGCTAATTAAAAAAATATTAAATTAGCATTACTCCGTTAGCGCATCACATCTCACTTTACGACACTTAGGGATGGCGATTTTTATCGCGCATTACCAATCTTCATGATCATCATCATTAGCAGCCGATGGACGTCTACTGCTGGACCAGGGGCCGAAGCCTCCCACCAGCCAAACCTGGATCAATAATTAAGAAAACCTTAATTGAACCCAGGACCTGCGTCTTGTCGTCTCTGCATCCACCGCGCATACCAAGACGCCACGGAGGCCGTCTTCTCTATACGATTCGAGAATGTATTCGCTTTTGAAAATTTGTTAGAAAAAAGAAAACCTCAGTATTTTATAATCAGACCAAGGACCTGAACACCCGGTGATCCTTAGCCACAATGGACTATATACTTACGATATCAAATTCGAAGTGTGATAGTTGTAAATTAAATTCTGTCCTTGCTTGATTACTGTATGTAAGTACTAAGTAGGTACCTACTCCATTATGGAGTACCTATAGTATTCAGTAGGTATGTACCTGAATGTACGTTGGTGTCACGCCAAATATGATATTTGGCGTGCAGTGGCGTGCACATGGTTTATATCTAGGGGTATGCATTATACGTACAAATTGTACGAAATGGAGACTGTCTTCTCCAATACAGGGTCGTTACTAGTCCTAAGGGTAGGCAATGCATTTCATCTATGCATCTATGAAGTGCACGCCACTTTGCGTGACAACAACGACAGCAATTAGAATTAATTAAGACATAATGAAGACTCCATAAACAGCAAACTTGGAGACGAAAAAAGTATAACAGGCAGGTTTTTTTTTTTATTTTTGAACAAAAAAATAATGAACAATATGTCAGCCCTGCAAAAATCATAGGTGCGTAGTAGTCTCCCAAGTGCATCGAAGCGTGAAGCTTAGCTCATCCGCTCTGACGCTGTCGCTCGTATCACGCCAAATATGGACTCACCTCACTCCATCCACTCCTTCAGCCATTGTTGTACTGGGGCGTGGGAATTCACCGTGACCTATATATGAATCGATTATACTGTTAATAGTTCATTCAGTTTCCTAGTCGCTAAATGACCCATAAAATTCGAGGATTTTTAATACAATAGATAAGTTACATAACATATGCTAAGATCATACGTATATAGTTCATTCAGTTTCCTTGTCGTTTAATGACCCATAAAATTCGAGGATTTTTTAATGCAATTACGTGGTTTATTACATCTTATATCTGCCTCTTTGGCCATACGAATCATGGTTATTCGTTTTGATTACGAATCTTGGATCGGGTTATGAAACATTTTGCGTCTGTCTTTCAGCCCATTCATTATTTTGGCCTTTCATCAAATCAATTGACAAAATGTCATTTACCTACTGAGTGATATCCACCCGTAAGCAGCGGATGATATTTTTACATAGAATCTCAAAGATAGTGAATTAGTCTGCGGGGCACGATAAACTTAAAAACTTTCAATACAGTTCGTTTCATGTAGGATGGTGCGGGTGACAGTTCGTTTCACTCTTGAAAGATTGCCGCGATTCAGGGTGTAAGTACCTATAGTACGTATTGTGAACGTCATACAGGCGACTGTCACCGTACCCATGCTACCTGAAAAACACTTTCATCCATTTGAATGATTTTTAAATAGAGTGCCAAAATGGGAAATCGATGGTGTAAGATTATGATAGCGATTATTACAAAGAAACTTTATTATCGTGATGACTTATAGTCATTAGAACAGCGTGGTGCAGGTCACCTCTCCTATCTCTCCTATAGTGTACCCTGTTGTGAGTCACTAAAAATTAAATTAGGCTGATGATGACAGTAGCGTGCACTTCATAGATGCAAACATCCACTGGCGAAAACTGATTTTGAACCTTTATTGGAGAAGGAATTCGCCATTTTGTACAAGTTGTATGTTAGTCTACCCTAATCGGAAACCTTGTTGTGCACTGAATGATAATATAAGTTTTTGTATGTTGTACTACCTAAAATGATAAAAATAGACTTCGCGCCACGAAACAAGTCCCATAGACGCGGCGCTAATGTCTTAATGGCGTTCATTGACATTTGGTAATGGCGCAATTTTAGTTCAGGTTTTAGCGGCGGAACTTTTTTGGTGACGCGGAGTCTATGCAATAGCCTGGATACTCAATGGCGACACTTAAAACTTCAAACAAATCGTCATAAAATGTTCATGACTTCGTAAAAGTGTTTGTAAAGAGCAGGGAGACAAGAAAAGATACGTTCATTAATAAAAAGTTATGAATCTGTGTCAATTTTTTCCTGTAGACTCTAGAAACAATGTAACGTCGAATGTATCCATATTGCTAACAATCTTTTCTCATCAGAGAGTCGCACGTGAAAGTAAAAGAATATGTATGAATAGAGAAAGTATACTGAGAACGAGACGAAAGCAGCTTCCATATTCTAGGGAACTTGCTCAATAAACTCTTCGATCGAGACGTGGCCATAGCGCGGAACGTCCAAAAAATTGAGATTTCTAAAAAATTTGCAATTAAAAGTAGATTTTAGTGAATGCTTAAGAGGAAACTAAGATCTTAAACTAAATTAAGAAGGCTTTTAATGTAGGCACTTATTTTCTTGGCAATTAATTATTTTGTTAGCGACCAAGTCTCGGATCCGAGAACTATGGGCCTTATTAGAAGGCTCAAAGTCACTCAGCGGGCGATGGAGCCAGCTATGCTTGGAGTTCCTCTGTGTGATCGAATCAGAAATGAGGAGATCCGCAGACGAACCAAAGTCACTGATATAGCTCAGCGAGTCGCGAAGCTGTAGTGGCAATGGGCAGGCCACATAGTTCGGAAATGGAAGTTGGGGTCCCAAGATGCTGGAATGGCGACCCCGCACCGGAAAGTGCAGTGTTGGTCAACCCCCCACTAGGTGGAAGTCCTTCGGTTGATAATGATGAAATTATTTTGTCATAAAAATTATGACTTTTATTCTGTACCTACCTAATGTTATATTTTCAAAGTAACACAAACATATACAAGAAATAATAAAAAAAATGTGTAGAACCAGTCTACCACCTGCAAAAGATTGCCTTTGCGGTTCTTCTCAGAACAGAACGATGAAACCGTCGCGGTTAACTGCTCAAGATTATCGCTTGACCACTATAAAAATTGAAAATTTTGAAGAAATCCCGAATGTCATGAAATTATTATTAACTAGCGGGCGCCCTCGACTTCGTCCGCGTGGAATTTAGTTTTCCACAAATCCCTCAGGAACCATGGGCTTTTCCGGGATAAAAAGTAATCTATGTGTTAATCCAGGCTGTAATATATCTTAATACCAAATTTCAGCTAATTCGGTTCAGTAGTTGAGGCGTGAAAGAGTAACAAACATTCATATCATCAAAATCATCAGTTTTCGCAAATCTCGCGAAACCATGGATTTTTTTCGGGATAGAAAGTAGCCTATGTGTTAATCTAGAGTTGAATCTATTACCATTCCAAATTTCAGCTAAATCGCTTCAGTAGTAGCGGCGTTATAGAGTAACAAACAAACGTTTATAATATTAGTAGGATTACACTTTCGATCAAGTCATCAAAGGAGAATGTCCACCAGCCCATACAACTTTTTCAGTGCGCTTTCATTTGAGACCCCAGCCCCACTCGAGTATAATTGCAGACATTTGGTTATTCACCCCCAAAAACTTCAATGAACGAGAACCACGCGGCGTCAGCTAGTAATTACATAAAACTACGATAGTAAAACATCTATATTTTTTCAACGTAATACATACTTGCATATTGTTTGTTTTATTGTTATGTTAATTAGAACTAATACATCTACCTAACAATATGTCGTCAACACGAGCAATGATATTATGATGTAACAGTTGACGTGCAAGCCAAGCCCGAAGTCGATATAGCCATAGATGTAATAAAAAGTCCAGATACCGTCTCCCGAACTAAAAACTGACGCACCCCAAATACTACAAAAAACTGACAGTTCGCATAACATTTTACACCGACGCGACGCACATAGATGCACATAATATGACGACAGACCGCCATTAACTTCCTGTAGATTGTAGAATATCTGGCAAATTAGAATATCACGCAAATTACCATACTCTTCACACTCCCACATACATACTCGGCCCCATTATAGTATTTCAGTTGTTTGATAGATACCGTCTGCTTATTTTATTAGTCTATGGCTGTAACGTACAAAATTCGAAACAAACGACTTTCTACAAGGTCAACGCGACGCCTCAGGAATTTTAACACACGTTTTGTTTAGTTAGTCCATCATCGCGTCATCGATTATTATATTGGCGAAAAATGACGTCATGGAAATACATTATAGGTACCTACGTCTTTGTAAATTATTAGATTCTTGCGCATGACCATAATCTCGTCTAACTGTGAAGATGTTACAAACCTATAAATACGTTATATCGTATTAAAAACTATACAAATTTTTAATCACTAGACTTTACGGAGTGACTGTGGTGTGGTCACTGGTTACCAACGAAATTACCAATGGCTTTGATTGTATTCCAAGTTTTATCCTAAAAAGGTACCTACCTATTTATAAAATTTCGTTTAAATACTGTTTATGGACGAGCTATATTTTATTTCATGTGACTGGACCTTTCCATAACTAATACTGAGGAACTGTGGCCTACTCCTATGTCAAACGTGTCAAACCTAAAAAATACCGAATTAAGAACACAGTAAAATACTGTCTTAAATTTTGAAAATAAAAACAAATTATGATTTTTATAAGGGTTTTTCCTCTATTGAGATAAAGGTAAACATGGATATTAAGCAAAGACCGCTTGATTTCATTTAATTTACTTTACTGTTACTCAGAAGTAGGTTGACTTTTCAGCCATTTTCCATAATTTAAACACAGAATTTAGAGTACCTAATATGTATTTCGATGATAAAATAAATAGGTGCAAAAGTCTTAACCAAAATCCTTAATCTTTCCATTAGGTACGAGAAACTAGGAAAGTTTCGTACAAAATTACTTCTTCACCAAATTAGCAGTTCCGCTGGCCAAAATAAAGAGTCGTTGTGATTCGAATTTTAAATTCGCAACGGACATTAAACCGAGGGCATAGACTTCGCGCCATTTGTTATGGCGCCCATGATGGCTTGTTAATCGCTAATTATTATTATAGTTCGTAATTTATTGGCATCATTCTTTCAATTCTATTAATTTAATTATGTTTATTGAAGAGCAGATTTTAATAAAAATTAACTATAGTTATTGTAGGCTAGCGGACTTCCGTGACTCCGTTCGCTTGAAATTCTGTTTTTCTCAATTTATGCAGGAACTATAGATTTTACCGCAAGAAAAAGTATCTTGTTCTGCTAAAATTCCAAATTATTACTGGTAAGATAATTTATTGAATAAGGTAACAGACAAACAGACAAAAAGACGTAGTATTTATAATAAATATTACGTATTAGTTCATCATCATCATCATAATTATTAGCCAATGGACGTCCACTGAAGGACATGGGCCTTTTGTAGTGACTTCCAAATATCACGATCCTGAGCCGCCTGCATCCAGCCGTCACCCAGCATTAGTTCATACGTATTTCGTATTAGTATGGATTCTATTACATTATGAAGATCACATCTTATTTCACGGACTACCCTTATTCAGTCCTCATCATTGATTTAATTTAAATGCACTGGAAACATATAAAAGTTTATCGACATTATTTTAGTACTAGCGGACACCCGCGACTTCGTCCGCGTGGAAATCAATGTAAACTTTCAAACCCTATTTCACCACTTTAGAGTTAAAATTTTTGAATCCCATTATATTTAGTATTTTTTTATTATTTATGAACAAATTTTTAAAACTGTTGGTAACTCTAAAAATGAAGAATTTTCCATTCCAACTTTTAACGCCTATTTCACCCTCTTCTCATTTTATTTTCGCAATAAAAAGTATCCTATAACCTTCTCCGTATTATGGTCTTATTCCGTGCCAAGTTTCATTTGAATTCATTCAGTAGTGTCAGCGTGATGCCCGAATAACAAAAAAATATACATAGACAGACAGACAGAGAGACAAAAATTTTCAAAATATCTTCAATGTACAGAATGTACAAAACGTACAGACTCTAGATGGCGTCCGTTATGCCAAGGTAGCGTTTGGTGTTACAAATGGTGTAAGCGTAAAATCACAAATTGCAAATTCGACCAGTTTTATTATAAGTAAGTATAGAATAGAATAGATAGATAGATAGATAGATATAGATTACGTAGGTAACAGAGTAATCAAAATTTTTGTATTTTTACTATTACAACTTACTAGTTACTACTTATTTGTGCAATCAAATTGGAAGCATTAATCTGAAATATCGCTATATATACGGATTTTAATTTAGAGCGCAGAATAGAAGGAAACCAATGATATTTTATACTAGAGATGGGGCGCTAGAGCATCAAAACTGAGACGGACAAAGGTGGAAAATTGACTTAATTTCATTTAGTCGCTTATTAAACAAAAACAAACAAACATTATTTAAACAAATAATACCTAAATGTCGAGTTGCGTGTACAGGAAGTGTAAAAACTATATATCCCTACATAAAAATAAATATAATGGAATTAAAGACAAAATTGTGCAAGTGTGCGCTCAGTGGTATAGCTAAATTCGGATCACTTTTTGCGGTGATTTTGTAGGGACGTACCATATCTAAACCAAAAGAAACCGGTTTTGGCGAATTGGCCGAGTTCGATGAGCAAAGTTCCAAGGAATTTTTCGAGTGTGGGCCGTTTGTAGCATAATACAAGGTACGCAATATTATCAAAATTGAGTCAAGGACTGTAATAATAAAAACATAAAAACCATACGTTTTCTAACAGTAACAGTATGTTGTTTAACATGTTTTACTTTGAGTCTGACCAATAGATAAATACCTTTCGCCGTTATCAACCCATATACAGCTCACTGCTGAGCTCGAGTCTCCTCTCAGAATGAGAGGGGTTAGGCCAATAGTCCACCACGCTGGCCCAATGCGGATTGGCAGACTTCACACACGATTTAAGAAATTAAGAAATTTTTTGGTGTGCAGGTTTCCTCACGATGTTTTTCCTTCACCGTTTGAGCCACATGATATTTAATTTCTTAAAATGCACACAACTGAAAAGTTGGAGGTGTATGCCCCGGACGGGATTCGAACCCATACCCTCCGGAATCGGAGGCAGAGGTCATTTCCACTGCGCTATCACGGCTCTTTAGATAAATACCTTTAGGTAATGTAATAAATTTAATTCTATAACGGTTTTGTTATAGCTTATCTAGTTATGGAGAAGGAGGAGAGAATACATGTCAAAACAAAGAGTTTTTACATGACGGAGCGGCGAAAATGAGGGGGCGGCAAAATTGACTTATTCCATCATCATCATTTCAGCCAATGGACGTCCCCTGCAGGACATAGGCCTTTTGTAGGGACTTCCAAACATCACGATACTGAGCCACCTGCATCCAGCAAATCCCTGCGACTCGCTTGATGTCGAAGTGATTCTAACAATATAGATAGGTACTAATGTACTGATAAATAAAAAATTTTTGGTGTTTGTGAAGGGCGGCAAAATATATCTTTGCCCGGAGCAACAAAATTGCTGGATCGGCAATGCATGACGTGTTCGAAAATAAATCGAGATTTAAGAAAGATATTCTGTATTTTTTGTATGTGTTTAATAGGGAAACTTTGTTTACAATTATAGTATTATAGCCTCACTTAACTCACATCGAAGGTGAGAGATAAAACCATGCACTTATAAGGATGTTTCGCGAGTCTTACGCTTCGCCTTGACACCGTAGCAATAGCGTTTCCTTCCGTCCGCGTCCAGCGTACTCATGTATTTTGTATATCTACTTCAAAAATAAACATGCAAACATTGAATATCACGACATAAATAAACTGAAAATCTATACTAATATATAAAGCTGAAGAGTTTGTTTGTTTGATTGAACGCGCTAATCTCAGGAACTACTGGTCCGATTTGAAAAATTCTTTCAGTGCTAGATAGCCTATTTATCGAGGAAGCTATAGGCTATATTTTATCCCCGTATTCCTATGGGAACGGAAACCAAGCGGGCGAAACCGTGCGGCGTCATTCATTTGCTAATGTGATTCAGTATTAGGACTTCTATTTGCGTTTCTAATTCAGGATGAAAACGAATATCCAAACCAAAGGATCCCACTTCTGCAGGGCTAGCATGGGCAAGGGATAAAATTTTATAAATGTTAAATAAAAAACTCCCCAGTGCCATGTAATCAACCATAACCTGAATCTGCTTTTTGTTACTTCTTTGTCTGAATAAAACCAAATATATGATTATTTAACTAAACGATTTTATACTAGGTACATTTTGTTTTTATATAAAACAACTCACTTTTTCTACTAATATTAGTCTTTACTATAGATACTATACCGTTACCGTTACCGTTTACTATAGATACCTACTAATCACCGCAAAAATCAATCACCAAACAAAACAATGTCAACAGAAAATAGATAAATAATATGCACAAAATAACCAAATATTATCAAATTTACGTTTATTTCGGACTATTGATATAATGCCAATTTATAAGATATCTACAAATGGGTGGACAAGTCTTTCCCTCCGTTTATCCACCGGGGATAGTATATCCACCGGCGTGCCCATGCTCGGAGAGTGGATAAAACGATTGTGGGGGATAAACGTTTTATCCTCTCCCCGTGGATACAATTCTCCCTTGCCCATACTAGCCCTGCTGAAGAAAGTTTTTTCTTGTAAAATCAGAGAATCGTTAGGTAGTGAAATAAACCGAGATTGTTTTTGCAAGTAAAGTGTGTACCTACGCAATTTTCTTGTATTGGATGGCCTAACATCCCTTTGTTTCTTTATTTATTAGAGGTACATTATACATCAATAAACATATTAGTTATACATTGTAATTAAGTTATATATTAGGAGTCGAGACTCCCATTTGCCTTTTCTCATTCAGGATCAAAAACGAAGATTTTCATGCATTAGATTTCCAAAGTAACTTTTGTAAAAAAAAAATATCTAATGTTGTGAGAAACATTTTACAGAATAGAGCACTGTCCATGTTGTAAGTAATGTGGGTACATAATTATTGTATTGGATGGTTTCACATCCCAATGAATATCCATTAATCGTTGTACTTTTCCTCATGCAATAATTAAGTTTTTCTGCTGAAAATGAAACAATTAGGTACAGTTAGGTGCAGCAGTACAATTAATAATATCATACCTAGTATTAACCATAGCCAGGGCAACTTTGTACGGATAACAAATTAATTAAGTATAAGTACTCTAAAAACTATGGACCTTATTAGAAGGCTCAAAGTCACTCAGCGGGTGATGGAGCGAGCTAGCTTGGGGTTTCTCTGCGTGATCGAATCAGAAATGAGGAGATCCGCAGACGAACCAAAGTTAATGACATAGCTCAGCGAGTCGCGACACTTCGCGACTCGCTGAGCTATGTCACCTGCCCACTGGCAGGCCACCTAGTTCGAAGAGCAGATGGACGTTGGTTTCCCAAGGTGCTGGAATGGCGACCCAGCAGCCGATAGCGCAGTGTTGGTCGAAGACTAGGTGGACCGAAGACATCAAGCGGGTTGCAGGTAGCCGCTGGATGCTGGCGGCTCGAGACCGTTTTGTTTGGAAGTCCATGCAAGAGGCCTATTGTCTAGCAGTGGATGATGATGCTAAAAACTACTGATCCCAATTGGTATGCTGAAAATAGATAGCAGTATCATTTTACAATGATCAAGATAATGCTGAAGACGATTTTAGCATTTATTTTGAAAAATATTTATAAATTTTAGTCGCCTGAATAAAACTCCATTGAGTTTCTTTCTAAATCCTCCATGATCTTCAGGTATTCCAGGTAACTTTTGATTCTTCAGATATAATTAGTAAAGGTAAGTTAAAGTTACCTAAAAATTAATTGTTTTACGCGATTAACGGGTAACGAGAACTCCAGTTACGAGCATATTTTTTTCGACGTCATCCGTCATATTTCGCCAAATTAAACATAACCGTAATGAATAACATCTAAACCTTCGACATGAATGACTCTGTTTATTGGCCAATGCCGTATGAAAAACCGTTAGATCGATCATACAAGTAACGCTTAGACGGACATTCTTTGTTTTTAACCGACTTCAAAAAAAGGTGGAGGTTTTCAATTCGACGCGTATGTTTTTTTTTTTTAATAATGTTTGTTACCTCATAACTTCGTCAATTATAAATTAATTTTAAAAATTATTTTTTTGTTAAGAAAGAAGATATTGTTTTGTCCTTTGGGATTAGTACCATTTCATTTTCATGAAAATCGGTTTAGTAATTTTGTGTTACTAAATACTAAACTGAAATACGTCTTTGAAGTCCGTTCCATTTTTTATGTTATAAAGATTATATAATACGTAGTGGTAGTGAAAGAGCACGATGGAAACTCGCTACAATATAACAAAAGTTCTCGTATACACATGGCACATGAATACACATATTACCGATATCGACATTTCTCCTATTGTGGGAATGTAGGTTAGCAATTAGCAACAAAAAACGCCATATATGCGATGTCATTGAGTCCTGAGACTTCTCAGAGCACATATTGTTCCATTATGATTTCGCGATAGAAACTTGTATCTAGTCATATTAAGGCATATAGTGCTTCAGTTAGCTGTTAGCTGGATACAGGCAGTCAAGGTTTCTGTTATACTTCCAAAAATGGCGCGGTGGCGATTCGACGCGACTGCGCGGTGGGAGCCTTTTAAGGTTTCTTGAGTGCCTTTAGAGGGCTAGTCGCTTACGAAGGCAAACTTGAAATGGGACGACGAATGCTACATTTTACTTTGTAATATAAGATGGGAGAGCGAATGGGTAATGAACGCTCGATGAATGTTAACTTAAAACAGCGGATGAGATCCTTCTTTGTATGCAAAACGTTTGGGATGATTTAATGTACGATTCTCTGTTAGCATCCGTTTGGGGCGTCACCTAATGTAGATAGTCAAACGAAGGTTATAATAGAAGAAAGAGATCTATCTAAAAAGTGTAAAAATACTCAATAGATATCTTGAAGATTACGTTATTTTAGGCATCTTATCCTTTAAAGTTAAATAGCTTTTGATAGTTTTTTGTATTTTTAAAAATCTTTCCCTAATTAGAAGAAATAATAATTCGAAAATAAATATATTGATTTAAATAATGATATTTCGTTTATTACGTTTTCAGCTCTCTAAGATGAAGTTCCAATTTTCATGCTTATGTATTGTTTTGCTTATTTATGATGTCATTCTCATCCATCTGAATCCTATCCCACTTCTGAAAGAAATGTGAAAATAATTTAAACGTCAAAATAGGTCTAATTATTAGTAAACAAACGATTAATTATTTACTGCTATTAACGACTAGCGATTAATTATTTACATTGCTAGTCGTTACTCGATAATAATAAATAGATTGTTCACTAATAACCAAAACGATACCAATTTTCATCTGAAATCTATCCCACTTCTGAAAGAAAAGTGCAAATAATTTGAACGTCAAAAGAGCTCTAATTTTTAGTGACCAATCGATCAATTATCTACATTGCTTGTAACGACTTTATCGAAAAGTCGACGAATTTAAAGTAGCAACTAGTCGAAAATTAGACGTACAGAGCCGCAACTGGATAGCTAACTGTAATCTAATTAATCTACGGACGAATGAAGCGATCGCATTAGCGTATATCTGACCCACTTGTGGAGTATTTGAAGCGTGCAATATAATGCCGAATTACAATTATTGCGTTTTATTAATCGAGTAACAGTTTACTAAGCTATGCGTGCGTTGTAATTTTGCAAACTGATATTACATACCTACTCCACAGTATGATCAATAGACCAAGAGCTTGTGAGCCATATGAAGAATGCATTGTTGAAAGCCTATTCTTCTTCTAGTTCTACTATAGGTAAGTGCGGTAGCGAATTATGAAAACTGGACTTTGGAAGGTTTCAAATTTCAAGGTTACAGACCGAAGAAGGAATGAAATGGAATGGTTGAACTTTAAGGGTCTCTAGCTAAGTGCATAAGTGCTAAGGGTCTGGCGACTGAAGGTATGATTTCTCATGATATCCTGGATAAACTATCAAAAATTACGTTTTATTCTTGGGCTGAGGATCTAGACCTTAGACCCTTAAACTTCCAAAACCACAATAGTCCAAACTCCGTACGTGGCTATCGTCAATGATTCTGTACTATTAGATATTTATTTATTTATTTATTTATTTATTTATTATATATCCTTAGTATGCTTACAGCTAAGCCAAAACGCATACAAAGTACAGACTTACAATATAAAAGATAAACAAATTACAATATAATCACTATACAATACAAACATAAATTGCATATTTCCATAAAAATTAAAATTAAAATTAAAATATATATGCCACTAACGCATCAAAACGAGGCGAACACAGACACCTACTTGGTGTGATTTCATTTATTCGCATACTAAACAACGAAGACACACTGTTACTTATGCATATTAATGCCTAAATATTGTCTACAATGCCAAGTTATGTGTTCAAAAATTGTAAACACTGTATTTCAAATCTAGTTAAGGGTAAACGAGTTACATACAATACGTAAGTAGGTGCATAAAAATTACACTCACAGTAAAAGTAAAAGTGATTTATTGTATTTTAGTTGTGTACATTGATT
Organism: Bicyclus anynana; assembly: GCF_947172395.1. NCBI lineage: Eukaryota > Metazoa > Arthropoda > Insecta > Lepidoptera > Nymphalidae > Bicyclus > Bicyclus anynana. The sequence goes on from NC_069093.1 coordinate 3,241,770, forward strand.
ATCATACTTACTTATGGTAAGACCATAGACTGATAAACTTTCAGCCTTCCTAAAATGAGGTAGATCTAGCTATCGTAGTCTCTTACATAGGCATAATATGATCAATGAACTTGGGCAAGCGTGCAGTGCGAGCGGCTCGCCTCGACCTTGCTTTGCGTTGCGATTTAATAAATAAAGTGCTGTCGGCAATGTAACTAGGTACACAAACCGACCACTATTTTCAAGTAGGAAGTAAATGTTAATCCATAAATCAGAAGTATTCATGATTATCTGGATCTTATCTAAACAATAAAATCTCCATGACGTCTTTTAGTCGTAATCCCCAGTGTCTGACGAAGCTACTGAGGAAGGTCTTCGAATGGTGCGTGTTGCACGTGATGAATTACGGATCTGCGACTAGTTTCAGAAGATCTACAGAAAATTCAAAGTCACCGACAAAGATTAGTTGAAGTGAAGTTGAAGATCAGTTGAATTAAAATTTAAAAAATACAAGGATTTTATTAAAATTTATTATAGTGAATAAATCTAACTAAATAAAATAAATAATTAAAATAAAAACCCAAGATTTTGAGTTATATCAAGATGGCGCCCATAGAGCAACTATGACATGAAACGTCAAATCGATTAGGTACTGCATTGAAAACGACATCTATCCGCCATTACCCTTATTAATGTTGCATTTCTTGGTAGATAATAAATATTATTTCAAAAGAATGAAAGTAAATTCGTAGATTTGTATCATCAAAACTAGTTTAAAAAAATATCTTCTTTTATTTCCGCTAGGGTACAATGAACGATCCTGGGCGCCATACAATTTTGGACCATCTCCTTTGCTGAAAAACGACATATCCATAAACCGTTACAATTTAAATTCTAACACATATGGTAAAAATTAGCTGTAAAATAAGTAATAATATTAGAAGGCCGCCGTGGGAGGTCGCTGGCCCATAAAACGGCCGGGGCTGGGAGCTCAATAAATTCGTACAGTGGAATCTGGCTGAGTTTATTGAACTTGGATGACACGCGCAAATGTGCGGTCCTCAATACGCTAGCGTCTCGGTTTTCGACCCTCGACACAAAAATGGCGTCATTATAAAGGAATTGAAATTTCACACAATGAAGTTTGTAAAAGTTTAATTTTCAACTTTCCATCTTACCCCCATAAGTGCCCCCATATTCAAATTTTACCTATTCACGATACATCCCTGTATTTAGGTCACTAAAATTTATATGTGTACCAAACTAGATTGGTCCAGTAGGTACATTAGGAGAAAACCAACAGACCTTAAAATGTCAGCGAGACGAAATATAAGGGTTCCGTTTTTGTACTACGTACGTTCGGAACCCTAAAAATAAGTGAACATTTAGTTTCTATACCTAGTTGTTTTCAATAACTTGATCATCATGGTTTTAACAGCTACTATTTTACTATTTTTCACAGGAATCCTCCCTCTTATACGATATAGGGATTTTTAAAATTAACTTTAGACCCATCACACTACTTCAATATGGGATCGGCAGACTAAATGATAATATTTGACTTCGTATCATTATCAAGCGTTAAAAATAATGACCGGAACTTGCTTGGGCACTGAAATGTCCCGCAGTGGGAGGGTTGATGTTTTTTATAAATTTAATAGTGTTTTGTATTAATAACATCGTTAAAAATTAAAAAAAAAATGATCAATAAATAAATTACAGTAAAAAGATTACAAGAACCAACAGATAATAAATTCATAGCCGAAAATTCGGACTAGTGCCCAGAGTGGCCAGTCGATTCTACAATCATGGGCATGACAGATCTTGATCACGTGACCTGTCGATAGCAAATGTCATTCCCATACATTTTTCTAGTTTTCGAAGCGTTTGCGATCGTAGAAAGAGAATCGACGTGCCACTTGGCTACAGGGGCAGAACCGTGATGATCAAGTTAACCGCTGAACCAACAAGATATTTAATTAATATCCATCTTTTATTATTACTAAAGTTCTAAATTACAGTGTCATTCGCTCAAATTTCAATTCACACTTAGTATTTTTTGAGTCAGCGCCGGACTGCGATTTCACCCGATGATAAGTGACGATGCAGTCTAAAATGGTAATGCAAACCAACTCAATACAATTTGTCTATTCATGCTAATAAATGCAACTAATTAACGGATTTTCATGCGATTTCTACAGAAAGATTCAATTGAACATAATAGGTCGTCGTCGTCGTCATCAACCCATATTCGGCTCACTGCTGAGTTCGAGTCTCCTCTCAGAATGAGAGGGGTAAGGCCATTAATCCACCACGCTGGCCCAATGCGGATTGGCAGACTTCACACGCGCAGAGAATTAAGATAATTCTCTGGTATGCAGGTTTCCACACGATGTTTTCCTTCACCGATTGAGACACGTGATATTTAATTTCTTAAAATGCACACAACTGAAAAGTTGGAGGTGCATGCCCCGGACCGGATTCGAACCCACACCCTCCGGAATCGGAGGCAGAGGTCATATCCACTGGGCTATCACGGAACATAATAGGTTCCTTCAAACAACTCGTAAACTTATTTCATTCCAAACACCACGGTCATTCCAGCAGCTCTCAATAGGCTAATTGACTCATAATAGAAACAATATCAATTTTGTGTAGCATACATGGAATAAGGGTCCGAAATATATCGAAATCAATTAATAAAAGTTAAGGATTTATTAAATAAAAAAAATTCCAAACGTCAAAAACGCTGCCGTCCATTTTGTGACGTCACTAACGCACTTTATGTACTAAACGTATTCTTATCAAACGCTCCATTTGTATGGGAATTATTGTAGTGACGTCATGAAACAGTTGAAATACATATAGACTGTCATGGCCGACAGGCATAAAAACTAAAATTTTCATGTAATCAAATCTCAAAAATTATAAAAAAAATATTGGTCTAGTAGAACGACAATGAACTGTAAATGAGCATTAAAAAACTGTCAACTAGCCTATTGTTGCCATCGGTCCACTAAGGGGTCGACCAACACCGCACTCTCCAGTGGCTCGTATTGTCAAAATCATATTTATAAACTAAAATTTTCATGTAATCACATCTCAAAAAATATGTTTTTTTTTTTCAGTTTAGTAGAATCAAAAAAAAAGTGTCAACAAGCCTATTGTTGCCATCGGTCCATTAAGGGGACTAACACCCCACTTTCCAGTGGCTCGTATTGTCAAAATCATATTTAAAAACTAAAATTTTCCATAATTCTCAAAAAAATATAAAAAAAAGAAATTCAGTCTAGTAAAACGATAATGAACTATTTAAGAGAATTTAAAAAAAAAAGGGTCAACTAGTCTAATGTTGCTATCGGTCCACTAAGGGGTCGACCAACACCGCAATATTCAGTAAAGATTCAATGAAGTGAAGAAGAGAACTTGGGACGCCAACTACAATCGGATTTTGAACTATAACCACAGAAAACATATCTATCAGCCATTAGAACCAAGCGACTCCTTGAGTCATAGTTCTAAATAACTTTGTCCTTCTAAGCAAAATATTACTAACATCAAAAAGAAAAGCGGGTTACAGGGAGCCGCTGGATGCTGGTGGCTCGAGACCGTTGTACTTGGAGGTCCATGCAAGAGGCCTATGTCCAGCAGTGGACGTCTATCGGCTGATAAGTTAGACAGAAAATGTTGTAGTACTTATTAAAAAAGAATCGAATCCTAATCAAACGAAGTCACGGGCATCTGCTAGTAAAGCTGTTGAGTCTTTTAAGTCGATATTTAATCGTTTACACATAATTCTCTTATCACTGGGTACCTACTAGTGAATATTTATTGGATGACGTAAGGATATTCAGTAGAAGTACCTACTAAACATAATATATCGGTCTGATATTATTAAGCTGATAAGTAAGTTTACAAAAATGTTGTTACCGTCAGTAACAGAGGCGTCGCCTGGATTTTTTCATTAGAATGGACCTGGAATTTAGGGGCTACAGAATCTATACAAACATAATATTATAAAGAGGTCAGATTTGATTGTATGATTGTTTGTTTGTTACAATTTAAATTAAAAACTACTCAAACGATTTTTGAAATTCTGTCAACAACATAAAACTAAGCTTAACTTATGGTATAATACATTGTCTCAGTATTTACATGAGAGCGGGAACTGCGCAGGTAAAACCGCGTCGAGGTGTCTGTTAACAATTCTATTATTATTAGAAAGAAACAACGATAATTTTATATAAGTGTCGTAGAACCTCCTCCTTTTTCGAAGTCGGTTAAAATAAAAGGTTGATTTTTTTTAATTCAAATGAAACTTTTTAAATTCTATATTTAACAACCATATTGTAACATAATCTATAAAGGTCCGTACCTATAGCTTGGCAACTTCATTCGTAACACTCCCGATGCGGGAGCAGGCCAAGGGGCGTGTAGCGATGACACACGCAGTCTTTCCCCTCGTCGCCCGCATATCATGGGAGTGTCATCAATGATCTTGCCAGACTATACCTACTTACATCGTATTCGCAGGTAAAACTACCGTAAACCGACAAGTGATTTTTTTTAAAATTGTAATATCTTCATTCCAACGTAAATTCCGTCTACGGAGATAATGTAGTGGTCCCGACTCCCGACTTCTACGCAGACGAAGTCGCGGGCGTCCGCTATGTAATGTTGACAAAATCTGATTATAGAGTTTAAAAAAAAATAATAAATAATTCTTTTAAAAAGAATTCCAAGTGACGTGTTTACAATTAATGTGTATGTCTCAATAGATACGAGTAGTGGTTTATGAACGTTTTCGTCACCAATCGATGAATCATGTTATCTGGAACTCGCATGACTCATTGCGTTTACAAAATTTTTACGTTTCGATCAACTTTTTTTTTTTTTTTTTTTTATTTTGAATAAGCAAGCGCTTAGCTGCAATCATGCCTGATGGTAAGCGATGATGCAGCCTATGGTGGAACGCGCTTGCCTAGAAGATGCCTATTCACTCTTGACTTGAAAATACCCATGTTGTAGGTGGTGGGGAAAACTGAAGCTGGGAGAGCATTCCACATCTTTGCAGTGCGTATAAGGAATGAGGAACTAAACCGCTTGGTACGCGCCCGAGGGATTTCGACAACGTAGCGGTGCAGATCTCTGCGATGCCTAGCAGTCCTGTGGTAAAACGGCGAAGGTGGCACAAGATCGAACAGTTCCTGAGCGCACTCCCCGAAATATATCTTGTAGAACACCGATAGGCAGGCAACCTTTCGGCGATGCTCTAAGCTTTGAAGCTTACAGTCAGTTAAAGCCTCATTGCCAATGAGTCTTCTAGCGCGTTTATCCACTGAATCTAAAGCAGCAAGCTGGTATTTGGCGGAGCCATCCCACAAGTGAGAGCAGTACTCCATACACGATCGAACTTGAGCTTGATATAACAATAGAAGCTGTTCTGGTGTGAAGTACCGTTTCACTTTATTAAGGATGCCAAGTTTTTTGCCCGCAGTTTTTGCCTTAGATTCAATGAACTGTCCGAAGTTGAGTTTGGACGATATGGTTACGCCAAGAAGCTCTAAGCTATCAGATATTCCTACAGACATATTCCGGAAAGTAGGAGTCAGATGGAAGGGGCTCCTTTTGGCAGTGAACAAACATGCCTGAGTTTTTTCCGCATTAAACTTAACCAAATTGGCATCTCCCCATTCAGACACCTCATTTAAGGTTAAATTAATCAACTTAAACATAGTAGGAATAACAAAGTATCACCTGTTGTAATTTATTAATCATTTTATAACATAAGTTTATTCATGCATAGAATTACTTTAATTTAAATTACTTACAATATTATAAAAGATAGTAAATAATTACTGTCTATTAGAATATTACTGTCTTTTAGTCTTTAGATTAACTTTTAGAATCCAACCTATAAAGGTTTAACTCTAAAAAATAATCAGTTAAAGCTACGAAATAATCGTATAATACGATTGTACATCTTAATTTAGAATATTTACCTAATATATCATTTTGAGAAAATGAGATACTTAGGTAATTATTATTTAGTCTCCGTGAAACTCGGTACATCCTATTATTGTAATGAAACACTGCGTTTATTGCTCCAGACTGCATCAATCTAACGGTGAAAAACTGCTTAAAAACCCATCCAGTAATTTCGAAAGGTGTAAACAGACAAAGACAGGCATAAATTACGAGTAGATATTTTACTCTCCTTTTATTGTTGTCATCTAATGTTGTATGAATTCAACAGTCACCTCAATCGACCATCCCATTCAAATTTTGCGTAAGCCAATCAAGATGCAAATACGCAGTTATAACCACATAACTTTTGTTTTAGAACAAGTCTTTTAAACGTCGCTTTTATCTATGAGTCAACACAGGAAAACAGAGAGCCTCTTTTTTGCTGTCTGTTATAATCGTTTCGCTAATCTCACTCTGGGGCGATGTAGAAAGTAGTGACGAGGGGTGAGTCAGTGGGATGACGCACCAGGCAGCACGCTGCACCGGGGGTGCGACGCGGGTCGATACGGGCAGACTGCAATCTATATTTGTGTGTAATATTACCTAAGTTACGGTACGCTAGGAGTGCCACACTTTCTGGTGTACTGGGATTTGTCTTATATTCAAAGTGCCACAAGTATAATAAATTTGTCCTTCTATATTAATTAAATGTTATTGCATTTGGGTCAAAATATCGTTGATTTGGGCGTGGGCGTAAACTGAAAGCAGTGCAGGATTAAGCTAACTTGATGCTTTATGCAATCTTTTCTTATCCTTAAATACAATAATTACAAAAAAAAAAATCTGACATATCTTAAATACCTATCTAAATCAACGTAAATTAAAACGTTCGGATTTTGAAATTACATTATTAACTTTCGTGTGCTCTTTTATTCTTTTAGTCTCTGGTACCTACCCTACACGGGATGCTCTAAGCAATTGCTTAAATAGCTTATAGGCTAATTCAGGACTGGCTAAAAGCACGTACTGATATTCTTTTGTTTTTATAAACAAGCATATCATGACTACTTTACGTGTGAAATTCAATAATTCACAAATCCCGCGCGAACCATGGATTTTTCCTGAATAAAAAGTAGCCTATATTTTACTCAATAACCTCCTCTATAACTTTCAGTGCAAGTCACATTAAATCGGCCCAGCCATTGCTATAAAGCCTGGAAGAACAGACAGACAGACATAAATTCTAAATAAAAAGCTTGTTTATGTTTTGTGTGTACAACTAAACACAGTCATTCGTAAAGCACAAATAGACACTTAAATTTTATTTATATGTATTTATGATTGTCTTAGTATAATAATAATATTATATTATAAAAAAAAATATGATTCGTTCAGTGGACCATTCTTCGACAACAAATATTTTAAAAAATATATCTTCATTTAAAGTTGCATATTCATTGGTTTGTCCTTTTCGGAGGCACACCGCACAACACGCGATGACTCAGAATACGCGTAAGGCACCGCCTAATGGTTGTTTTAGGTCATTTGTCTAATTTGTTGTCTCCAAGTCGACAATAGTCGCTAACGAAGCATTAGTCATAAGGGCCTGTAATGTTATTGTGTTGGAACATGGTACCCTCGCTAGGTTCATATCAGACAACACCCACAGCAGCTGTGTAAACAAAAATATATATTTTTTGTTTTTTTTTTAACCATTGTCTCTGTAAATCTGTACTAAGTAATGTTATGAAGAAGCTGAAGAGTTTGTTTGCTATATATATATTCGATATTCCAATTAATTTTACTGTGAACTAGTATTCACTTGCGTCTTTGTCTGGGTATTAGGTTATGTAAGTTAAATTGAAAATTAGACCCGAGTCTTACTGAAATAGTATGAAAGAAAAAAAATATTCTCGTCTTAAATTGTTCCATACAAACTATTTAAACTTTTTTTTATTCAACAAAGAAGAACTTCTATACTAATATTTTAAAGCTGAAGAGTTTGTTTGTTTAGTTGAACACGCTAATCTCAGGAACCTGGTCTGATTTGCAAAATTCTTTCAGTGTTAGATAGCCCATTCATCGAGGTAGGCTATAGGCTATATATTATCACGCTATGACCAATAGGAGCGGAGCACGAATGAAGAATGTTTCAAAATCGGTGAATACAGAAGGCTGTATTCGACTCTTAATCTAACATTCAAGGGAACGCTTCTTACTAGGTCTTACAGCGAAAAGTTTCACTTTGGTCGATGCTTTTCGCTGTATGACCATTGACTGAGAATACATCGGAACTAAAAATCTTGCTATACATGGATAAAAATATTGCACACAATATGTAAGTATGTAGTAATAGTATCGCTGTAAAAATGGAGTAACTTCTCCCGTTTTCCCAACATTTCCCTTCACTGCTCTGCTCCTATTGATCGTAGCGTGATGAAAAGTATACTATAATATCGATCACTAATCACCCCCTGTTATATACCCATACCCATAGTTATTTTGGAAATATATTTCATATACATAATTGACCTCTCTACAGATTTGTTATAAGTGTAGATTTCGAATTTTCCTGCGGATTTTCATCTATTGGGGTCTGTTATCTTTTGATGCCACTACCACTATATAATTGACTCTTTGGTTGACTCAACATTTCACATGGCAGTAATCTCATGAGCAAGATATTTTGATACTTTTTAGAAAGCAAATGCAATAATTAATTATTATTATTACTCTCCTTTGACTGTTACCTATAGACACGCAATATTAATATGATGCAAGTTTCCTCATGAGTCAGGAAATCGAACGAAAGTAAAAGTTATTTCCTTAAAGGTTTCGTTGATAAATGACTTCCATATCCGAAACTGAAATAACAACTGCTTTTAGAATGGGAGCCTGCGATAGCGACACATACCTCCTATAAGAAGACGATAGTTTGTCTATGGTCCCACAGATTAAAAAATAATAGGCCGATACACGTAGAGCGCACGGAACACGACGGTGTCGTAGACGCACCAAATACAAAATTAAAAAACTAATACATTCTCGAGTCAGTACGACACGAAGCGTCGCATCAGTAATTTTCAATATCATTCAAGAAAAATAGTCTTATGTTTTTAAATATTTTAAAAACTGTTCGCAAAAACTGAAGTAATAAGATGGAGTATTTTTTAATTGGTTATTATTGATTATTATATTATTTTACGTAATTGTTGGTATCTAGGCAGACAAACTCTCAGTCATTGTAAACTGCGGTAGGTCTAACTACCACAGGTTTGGTCCGTAACTGAATCGCAAAAAGTGAACGCCGAAGATGATGGAAACTGTGTCGGGCAAGTGTTTACATAAATTAATGCCAGGTAATGTCGCTAAATGAGAGAACAACTTTCATTTATATGCCAAAGAACTATCAAAATAATGTTTACTTAAATGTACACACGATCGATGAATGACAGAATTTTCTTTTCTTTTCTTTTCATTTTCATATTTGAACACTTGAGGATCTGGATTCTGGATCCTAAATAACTAGAGACGAATATCTTAGCATTCCATGGATTCACCGTGCTGCGTGCCGGGTCCATCGCGTGGTAGAGAGAAAAACTCCGAGCAGAGTCCTGAACTTGTGACTACAGGATGTAGGGTTAAGGAATTCCTTGACGATCGATCAACACTCCCCATTCTCTGCTCGTGTTGTGCTTCCTATCATAATAGAGCAGCTTTGGAACTGCAAAGTATAATATAAAAACCAGAGCAAAAAAAAACCATCGAAAACGGTAAACCGAAATTCAACAGATGAGTTAAATATATGAATAGCTAAGATATAGGTTAATACGGCGCTGGTAATTAGATAAAAATGCGAAGTCATAGAGAAAGTGCAGTGTTTCCGAGACTGCGGTGAAATGTATTCCGAGCCGCTTCGAACACCAATTAACGCCTCAACACGGTCACACACTGTCTGTAACTCTAACTCCGAACACTATATGATATTTATTTTATACTTATTTAAGACTAGCCCGCGACTTCGTCCGCGTAGACACCAATGTGAACTTTCAAGTTTCCACCCCTATTACACCACTTTAGGGGTTGAATTTTAAAAATTCTGGAATCACATTATATTACGTATTTTTGTACGATTTATAAATAAATTTTTAAAACTGTAACTCTAAAAATTTAACCCACTTCAAAACCTAAAAACGTACCCACTAAACTAAAAAGTGAAAAATAACATCATAATATTATTATGTTCTACCTGCTGATCAGTATGAAGGCGGTGCTAAGTAAGGCGATGTATTAATTCTATCCTATTTCACCCCCTTCTATTTTTATTTGAGGATCAACAAATACCCTATGTTCGCTCCAAGGTCCCATTTACTATTATACCAAAATTCATCTTGATCGTTTCAGCCGTTTAGCCGTGAAAAGGTAAAAGATAAACAGACAGACTTACATACGCATTTATAGTAACAGTATAGTATAGGTTTAATATGTACACAGTTTATAAATAGATCAACATCATCATCATTATGTGTTATTTACCCTGTTTCATTCCCTTCTATTTTTGTTTTCAATACATAATTTAAAATAAATAAGTTATGAAATGAAATGCGTTTTCTACCTTCATTTCTAATTTCTTTGTTGGTAAATAGTACTCATCAAAAAAGGCTGTAGTATAGTCCTAAGAATAGCTACTTATTGAAAAATATGTATAAAAAAAACAGATTTATATTTGGAAAAAAAGCTTAGAAAGACAAATAAAACAGGCAACAGCCCTAGACCCTGGATGTTAAACGTAGCAGCAGAGTGACAAACATTATAAGTAAGTAACTGCTCTCATTCTGAGAGGAGACTCGAGCCCAGCAGTGAGCCGAATTAGGTTGATAATGACGATGATACAGAAAGTATTTAGGACTACGTATTCATATATACTCGCATCTATAAAATTGTGCTATATAAGATGATAACACAATTTTGTTATCTTGATTATCCTGCTGATAGAATATTTGGTATACAATTAGATGATACTTAAATATGCTACAAAATTCTTTTTATATTATTCAAATTAACCAGATGACAAATATATTACTGCATGTTGGTACATAAACGTATTGCTGATTAGCTTTAGAATTTAGTTTTTTTATTTAATGAATTATCATACTTAAGCCTTACCATATACGACTTAAACCAGCATAGCACGCATCCATAGCAAGCATCCTTCCATATAAAAACACATCTTAGTTGAATCCGTTTCCACCACCTATGTGCACCATGAATATGATTGGTGATCAAACGCATCCATAGCAACGTAGCACATCTCTGGTGGAAAAGCACCCTTACACTTTACATTTTCTTTTTGATCTTGGAGATTTATTTTGCTACAGGAAGTTTGAACTTTTTTCGTACGAATAGATAGAATGTAGCAGAATAGGAAATAAAATAAAGTAATTTTACTTTTTTTAATATTAGTTATTAAGTACCTAAATCAAATAATACTACTTTACTGCATACTTTATTACACTCTCTGCAATAAATAGGTAGATATATTTTTTTACATAATGCATATTTTTTAAATTTGTAAGTAAAATATTTTTTATTTATTAACTGAAATATTCTGTTTTACGAGTATGTTCCTAAATCAATACATAATATGGAATTAAAGTAAGCAACCATAATATTATGTTCTTGGAAATGCGAATTTATACGCCAATTCAACAGAATACACGCTTACATCATTTCGCTTCATCGGCCCGATTCACGGACGCGCTTCGAGCCTTCGCGCGCGCATTCCACAAGGCTCGACTTGGCCGTATTATCGTTATCAGCTTATCATTTCGCATTTTATCAATGATAAAGTGTTATTACCACTATCAAGCGAACGTCTTAATCACATGTGGATACTTTACCATATATGGTAACGAAAATTGTGATTGGTGGAATGTTATGCTACCACCGATGCGATAGTGCAGCCGTGATAACACCGTTTTATAAAGTTTATGCTGCGCGGACCGTTACTCATTTTGGTTCAGAGTGCTGGACGCAGCGGCTGTCGCATTATAATTTACTTTGTAATTTAATTTAAAAAGTAAGTTTAATTATATCAATGCAAATTTTATTTAAATTACAATCGTTTTTATGTATTTGTTTGTAACTCGAAGGATATAAGTGATAAATTAAATAATTATTACAATTTTTACAATCGTGCCGATGACGTGAAGTGTTTTTTTTTTGGTTATGTAATCGAGTTACGTAATTGCGTAATTTAATTTTACTTGTGAAGTGACAATATCTCGTGAGAAATGGGAAATTGAACACTCACGGCAACGGAGATCCGTTTTAATCGGTTCCGATCTTTAATTAGGAGTTTTAATTAACGTGGGATTTCAAAGTTTTGAATAGTTTGATAAGCCGTTTTCTTTTAAAAGTAGATAGCTAATGTAAGGAATAATTAAATATAAGTGCCTAAAAAGCCTAATGTGTTAATTTTGCTTTCCAGTCTAAATCACAATGTGCGACGAGGAAGTAGCCGCGCTGGTGGTGGACAACGGCTCCGGCATGTGCAAGGCCGGCTTCGCGGGCGACGACGCGCCGCGCGCCGTCTTCCCGTCCATCGTGGGCCGCCCGCGCCACCAGGGCGTGATGGTGGGCATGGGCCAGAAGGACTCGTACGTGGGCGACGAGGCGCAGAGCAAGAGAGGCATCCTCACGCTCAAGTACCCCATCGAGCACGGCATCGTCACCAACTGGGACGACATGGAGAAGATCTGGCACCACACCTTCTACAACGAGCTGCGCGTGGCGCCCGAGGAGCACCCCGTGCTGCTCACCGAGGCGCCGCTCAACCCCAAGGCCAACAGAGAGAAGATGACGCAGATCATGTTCGAGACCTTCAACACGCCCGCCATGTACGTGGCCATCCAGGCCGTGCTGTCGCTGTACGCGTCCGGCCGCACCACCGGCATCGTGCTGGACTCCGGCGACGGCGTGTCGCACACGGTGCCCATCTACGAGGGCTACGCGCTGCCGCACGCCATCCTGCGCCTGGACCTGGCCGGCCGCGACCTCACGGACTACCTGATGAAGATCCTCACGGAGCGCGGCTACTCCTTCACCACCACCGCCGAGAGAGAAATCGTGCGCGATGTTAAGGAGAAGCTCTGCTACGTAGCGCTCGATTTCGAGCAGGAGATGGCCACAGCTGCGTCCAGCAGCTCGCTGGAGAAGTCATACGAGCTGCCCGATGGACAGGTCATCACCATCGGCAACGAGCGCTTCCGTTGCCCTGAGGCACTCTTCCAGCCCTCGTTCCTGGGTATGGAGGCTAACGGAATTCATGAGACCACTTACAACTCTATCATGAAGTGCGATGTTGACATCCGTAAGGACTTGTACGCCAACACAGTATTGTCCGGCGGTACCACGATGTACCCTGGCATTGCCGACCGTATGCAGAAGGAAATCACAGCCCTCGCTCCCTCGGCAATGAAAATTAAGATCATCGCTCCTCCAGAGAGGAAGTACTCCGTATGGATCGGCGGCTCCATCCTCGCGTCCCTGTCGACCTTCCAACAGATGTGGATCTCGAAACAGGAGTACGACGAGTCCGGCCCCTCGATCGTGCACAGGAAGTGCTTCTAAGCGCCAAGTAAGACTATTCCTCATACGAGATGCCTCACACCAACAACCCGAACGGGTGGCTCAAATTACGCTTGTGATCTATATTTTAAGTTCAGTATTTAAATAGGTTGTAAGGTCGTAATATGCATATTACGTAATTTTGACAAAGATTTTAATTAATTTATTTATTGAAGACACTAACATTTGTAATAAAAAATAATTTATATACCGGTATAAATGTGTAGTTTTCTTGGTCCCTTCTTTTAACTTAATTTAACCAAAACTTATGATTTCTATATCATTTCTACTTATGCACTGTTCACTGTAGGTAGGTAACATTCAAGATAATGCCTTCTTAAGTGTTCTTATCGGTGCACGTACATAACAAATCTAGAGTAGTACCTACTTGTTGAGATTGATTAACGATTATCTTAAGTATTAGGTATTTAATTGAAGTATAGTAAGTTTTATTCAACATGCACGCTAGTAAATACTTGCAACACTGAGAAGATTATGATAAATGGCCTCGAAAGATTTGGTAACACCTGTAAAAATTGAATAGTTACTATTTATATAATTTACGACTTTCACGGCTATAAAATAGATAGTAACAGTAGAAGAGTCTAATATTGCAGCTCATAAATTTGATGGATACTGACGCTGATTCGAACTGGGTAAGGCTGAAGGCAAAAACCTCATTAACCTGTGGCCGTTTACCTCAGGGTAATATCTACCACTCCTTTGATGGTATTTTTTGACTATTGATCAATTTCCTACCCTGCCTAATGACTTTAGGCTATGTTCAAATTAACCCCGGACCTACTGAGGCGTGTATTTTTGTTTTATCTTATTATTTTACGTCATACAATAATTAGGTTCAATGAACTCAGAGAAACGGCCAAGAATAGATCCTTCATCTCAATGAAATCTTCATTAGTCACACACATTACGTAGATAAAGAAATGGTAAAGAAGATACGAAAATTACTATCTGTTTTTGACCGCTGTACTAAAGTTAATTATATAATTATTTATGTAATAAGGGTGGTTACTTATAGGATTACAATTTACAGGATATATACAGGATTACAGAATAGGCCTCTCGTAAAGATAAGTAAGACAACATAAAGGTGCTGATAGACTTGAGCATTCACTTGTAACAGAGCATCGAGCATTCGCCGTTTTTATATTTGTCGAACTGAACAACGAGCCGAGCTAAGCTTATCCAAATATTGATACGAACATCTTGAGAATCCAAATCTGCTCACTGGAATGCTCGTCAGGGTTATTACGTAACTCGGTGTTTCACGATGAAAAACCATGTAGTGACTGCTTACTTGAATGGTACACCGAGATACTTAAGAACCCTGCAGAGCGCTTGATACAATCCTCGCTAAAATGTTCTCGTATTTTTTTTTCTCGAATGCTCATTACAAGTGAATGCTGAAGTCGAAGTCTATCAGAATCTTTATTAAAAGCTTTGGTTATCCATCTAGACTTACGCACAACCAAATAACATAATGGTCGCATTTACACCTAGGAAGGCAAATAACAAAGTGATTTTGACGACCTGTGTGAACCGTTCTTGGAATAACAGTACGTAGATATAATTATTGTTAGAATAATTAACTGTATGTTTCACAGTTAAAAATATAACAAGGAAAATAAACAGACATGTAGGTATGTGGTTAATGTTTTAGTAATATTTAAAGGAAAACAGTGTATCCCCTGATTCCACCAATTAGGTTATGTTTTCCCGAGGAATTAATAATACACAATACAAGGTAAATAAATGTACATTTACAAAATAATGGTTAACTTTGTCAGCTAACTAATATTATAAATGCGAATATGAGGTTTTTTTGTTTGCCGAGAATCAGGAGGGTCAATAGTAGGGAGAGACGAATATCTAAACATTCCATAGACAGATTCACCGAGCGGGTGCCGGGTCCATCATGAATTTGACAGAGGAAAAAACTCCAACAGATCCCCTGGATTTATCACTCGTGTAAGATTAATTGATTGCTACTATATGACTTGTCAACACTTATCTTTTCTAGTTGCGTTGTTTTTTTTAACCGACTTCAAAAAAAGGAGGAGGTTCTCAATTCGAGTCTATGTTTTTTTTTTATGTGTATGTTACTCGATTACTCTAAGACGCCTGGACCGATTTGAATAATTCTTTTTTTATTTGAAAGGGTATACTCCCGGAATGGTCCCATTGTCATCATGTCAGGATCTGATGATAGGATCCTGGAGAAATCGAGGGGAACTTTCAAAAATCGTAAGGGCAGCTATAGCGTTTTATATTTTTTCCATTAACCACTTTAAAGCACTATAATTTAATGAAGGTCTGGAGTCGATCTGATGATGGAGTCGCAACACACTCGAGGGAACGGTTTACAACAGTTACTTTGTGTTTGGACTTGAACAATTTGTGTCGACAAGAACTTTCCACCTAGATGGGTTTTGACTGTCATTAGGGGTCTGATGGCGATGACGAAGGACATGTACTGGAACTCCTCAACGATTTACAGTAGCTATCTTGTTATTGGGCTTAATTAATTTGTATTTATGAGAACTTTCCACCTAGATTAGTCATTAAGGGTCTGACGATGAAGAAAATAACAGGTACTGGAACTCCTGAACGATTTACATTATGATTTATTTGTCGAGCACGAGACTCCTCTCAGAGTGAGAGGGGTTAAGTATTTATGAGAACTTTCCACCTAGATTAGTTATTAAGGGTCTGACGATGAAGAAAATAACAGGTACTGGAACTCCTGCAGGGTCATTATGTAACTCGGTGAACGCTTTAAAATCACAGTCACGACAACAAATGACAGCGATTTTTCGTTTTTGCGATCATGTAACACACATCTCCCACCGAAATGACGTCATCTTGGATCGTTCTCTGTCACGGTCACTTGTAGGGATTTATCCAAGTTATAACGCAGTTTTTACGTATCGATAGTCAGTTTAAGCGATTATGTAAGCATAATGATCATACAACTGGGTGACACAGAAGTTGTCAAAGTCAATTGCTATAGAAACTAATACCGAGCAGTGTTTTAATAAAGTTTACTTGACGCCTGTGATTCAATAATTACAAATAAAAGTACTTTTAGGATTTTTTTGAATTTTGTACTATACCTTGTAAGTAAGGTATTAGTTTGTAAGTCAATAAAATCAGAATTAGAAAAGTTTTTCATGTAAAATATGACGAAAGTTGAGAATATATAGTAGGTACCTACCTACATACTTATTTCATAAAGCAGAATTACAGTTTTAGAGTTAGTTGAAGTGAATTTAATTAATTGTGTTATTTTTGTAGTGTTTACCGACATTGCCATGTACAATACAATGCATGTAGCATTTGTATTGTACGCGGAAACGGAACGAAAAAGATGTCTTTGTCGAGTTCATTGCAAAACTTTCGTGTCGCGATACCAGCAGGTTTTAGAAGAAATACAAAGTCTTCGAACAACTGCTGTTCGCAATGAATTAGAGATAAGTAAGTTATATGAATGAATGAAGGAATTTTCTTCATTCTCTGCGTTGAGCAAGTGACGTGGACTATGGGCCTAACCCCTCTCATTCTGAGAGGAGACTCGAGCTCAGCAGTGAGCCGAATATGGTATTTTTATATGGTGAGCTTCCATCATAGGATAAGTTGGTTTAAGATTTGGAGTAGGCTTATTCAGTACTAGCAGACACACCATAGTTTGACCGGTGTAGTTCCCGTTCCTGTGGGAATATGGGGTAGCACAGAGTAATACGGGCTATATTTTATATAGCCTATATTACTCTGTGCTGTAGCTTACCAATGGTGAAAGATTTTTTATAATCAGTCCAGTAGTATTTGTGTTAGCTTGTAAGAAACAAATAATATTATCTAAAGATCGGTCACTGTCATCCTAAGAACCTAAATTAAACCATTGAATATTATTTACAGGTCTTGGCAGCTTTAAACTTTTATGCCAATGGATCATACAAATGGCTTTGTGATGGCTAAGGCATCTTTTAGCAAATGCCTACATGAAGTCGCTGACGCTCCTGAATACCCCAGCTGTTTAAAAAAAATGTGTTAAGTTCCCTTTGCATTAAACACAAAATCATTATAAATAAGTAAGTATGAAACTAACTTATAGCACAGTATGAAACTAACATAACCTATTCATTATATTTTTAGTTTTTTTTTTCTAAGACTCAACTAATTTGTGTTCACTACCACACTGAAACTTTCATAGGTTGATTTTGCATAAAAACTTATTTGCAAAATGAGATTGATTATTGATTGAGATTAATAAATAATACACAGAGTGCTTATTCATATCACAGGATGTTACTGTAAATAGACATATACCCAGGTGCTTAATCTAGATTAACATCTACTTACAGATTTATGAAAAAATTTGGATTGCCCGGGTATTAGGGCGCATTGATTGCACCCATGTGACAATAGTTCGGCCTACAAGCCAAGAGCTACTAGGAGGCTAACAATTAGAATTGAATAAAAGCATGGTACCTCCTTTTATTTAAACATTAACTTATTTATATATTGTCAATTAATATTTCAGATATGTGATGCCAATCTAATAATAACATAGTTGCTCAATTTGGTGGTGCATCTTATGACTTGTACATATGGAACCAGTGCAATAAGACCACTTGAGGAAAACCTGCCCAATAGGGACCGCTGTTGGTTGTTAGGTAAGCTGTTGCTTAGGTATAACTGTCAGTTAATGAAACTACAGGATCCAAATATAAATTATATATAACTGTTACTTTTATGTAGGCAAAATACATAATACATTGCAATACACACTTCAATTCTTTCAGGTGACCAATGTTTGCATGATGACCCCCATCTTGGGAGCTGCTCCTAGATCCCATGAAGATATGCACAACATTGCTGTTTCAGAAATACGGTGGAGCCTTGTAGTTGGGTGCATATTGTAAAATGTTTCCTCACTCCAAAACCATGAACTCTGGTTTCCTAAACCCTCAAGCTATGCAGCCGAAGGAGGAGACTTATCACAGGTCAGTATATTATATACCTACTTTATAAGAACTTGTTGGGCAGTACCATGTATACCTACATTATGATTTATTTTTCTAGGAGAATCACTAATAATTTTGAAGAAGTGAAGAGCTTAACAATGTTTCAACCAACACCTAAAGAAGCTTTCACTTGGCTGTTAGATCAAGGGCTGGATACAGAAAACAGTAATCCTTGTGATGGCAGTATTGTCCAAGGATTCCTCACTCAAAACCATGATAACAAGTTGCTAGAACCCTCAAGCTATGCAGACAAAGGACTGGATATATTTTTTCGTGACCAAGCCTTCTGTATAATTATTTATACTTAAACCATACAAAGCACTATCTAGCCCCAAAGTAGGCATACAGAGTAGCTTGTGTTGTGGGTACTAAGATAGTTGATATTATAATATTCATTTACATTTATATACTACCTATAAATACTTATATAATGTATAAATACACACACACTGGAAAAAACCCATGCTCTTCACACAAATATTTTCCAGGTGTGGGAATCGAACCCATGACCGTGGATGCAGGAGCACTACTTACTGCGCCACGCGTATGTGTTTTTATTTTGAAGCAAATTATTAAAGTTGATAATTCAAATTGTAGTCATGTTTTTAATTAATCTATAATTAATTTTTAATTTACATTTTTGTTCAATATTTACCTATACTTCAGTCTATTTTTGTTAGAGGGGGTACCTATATGTGTAAGTAGGGTCGTTTCTTGATTAAATTAAACTAAAGAATGAAAGATATATATTATAACAAAATTTGTCAACAACAATATATCTAGTCTGAATAAAAAATACCAACACAAGTAAATATATTTTTTATTTTTAAGTAATAGATGTTACACAAATATAGAACTACCTGGCCCTAACTGTTTAACATTAAACAACATTATTTTTAATCAAATCATTATTTATTTATTTCCTACAATGTGGTAGGTACATGTTTTGTTCTTAAAATTATTGAATTGTATAGATAAACAACTAATGTAGTGTTCAATTTTTTCTTTTACAATTACTTAAATAATCATCATCATCATCATCATCATCATTATAAACACATATTCGGCTCACTGCTGAGCTCGAGTCTCCCCCAGTAAGAGGGGTTAGTGCCTACCCGCACTCGGGAGACCCCGCACTGGAAAGCGTGGTTGGTCGGTTGGTTGGATGTTCGCGGCTCAAGATCGTTGTGCTTGGAGGTCCATGTAAGAGGCCTATGTCCAGCAGTGGACGTCTATCGGCTGATAAGGTAAGGGAAGGCCAATGCCTAACCCCTCTCATTCTGACAGGAGCCGAATATGGGCCAGCATATTTGGATTACATTGGCAGACATCACATATGCAGAGAATTAAGAGAATTCTCTGGTATGCAGGTTTCCTCACGATGTTTTCCTTCACTGTTTGAGACACGTGATATTTAGTTTCTTAAAATGCACACAACTGAAAAGTTGGAGGTGCGTGCCCCGGAACGGGGTCGAACTCACACCCTCCGGAATTGGAGGCAGAGGTCACATTCACTGGGCTATCAGGGATAATAATAATAGTTAAATAATATTTCCGCCTAATAATAGATAATAAAACATATTTTGATGTGCAATTTTACAATAAAATTTTTATCTAATACTATGTAATACTGAAATTAACCAAATGATAATAATCATATTCTTTATATACAGTGATGTCATAATTAACTATATTAAATTAAAATGAAATTATATTTGACAATTTTCTCTCATATGCAATGTCATTATTGATAATAATCTTATAAAAAAATCTGTTCATTAAATGTTTGTTTAATTCTTTCTTCATGAATCGTTCATAGAGATGAAGGATTCAGAATCACCAATTTTTTCAAGGTGTTTTGCACCTCAATGGTGACCAGCGACATGGAGACTTCCATAGTCAGTCCCTGGCACTCAAAGTTTAGAGCCCACATCTTCATGTTGATCTGAAATGTAGAAAATATTTTTTTATTACATGAACTACATATGCCCCCGGTTTCTTTAAGTAGATCTCATTCCTGTGGGAATATTGAGATAAGAAATGGCCTATGTATTATATCTTGATTAAGAGTTTATATAAATGACAAATCTAGGGGGGGGTTAATTGATATATTTATACCTCAGGTATATTACTTGGTTCTACAATATATTTCTGTGAGATGGTGATAACAAAAATAATACTTTGTTGTATTTATGTTGAGCTTCTTTTCAGACGAAGAATGTTTGTGATCCTTTAGTTTCAGGTTAATGAATATTGTTATCATAAACAATACATTATTGTAAATGATAACAATATTCATTATATGTGATATTTAACAAATCAAAATGTGCAATATTTATTAAGCTGAACATGCACATAATAAAAGAAAATATAAAGTACAAATTATTATTTGAATTAGCAATTATTATCATTAAGAATTACATACACTGGATTAGGTAATACTATTCATTCATTCATGATTAGACCAATAGTCCACCACTCTGACCCAAAGCGGATTAGCAGACTTCACATAAGCAGAGAGTTAAGAGAATTATCTGGTATGCAGGTTTCCTCACGATGTTTTCCTTCACCATTTGATACATGTGATATTTAATATCTTAAAATGTACACAACTGAAAAGTTGGAGCTGCATGCCCCGGACTGGATACAAACCCACACCCTCTGGAATCTGAGGCAGAGGTTACATCCACTGGGCTATTGCTGTGCTTATGGACCTATATCCCTGGCAAACCCTCTAGTCTATACTCTGCAGCAACTGGGCTTTTATGGGATTAAACTGAGCTCTTTTGTTTTTTGATTTGCCTTATATTTTATCCAGTTTTGTAGGAGATACATATACTTGTAGGATTTAACTTAACTATATATTGTAATTGAAATTTGAATTAATTATTTTAAGTGGCTAGCCTCAATCATCATAAAAAAATTACTAATCAAGGTAGGATTTTATATTTAGCCTTAATGTAACTAAAACAAACGCCTACAAATACAAACAATTCTAATACATCTGCATAATGAGACAAAGTTTGATTTTGATTATTTGTCTTGTACTTAATGCTTAGAACTTAAAGGTTACATGGTGCAGGTATAGTTGTGGTTTAAAAAGGCTTGTTAATGCAATATGCTAGTCACAAAACCAAGTATTATGTTAAACTTATAATAGAAAATCATGAATTTCAATTGAATATAATTACTATCTGATGCTCGACAGTTCCACCTGCATAGTTCTCACTCTCTTGGGACTACAGGGATAAAATATAGCCTATTACACTCGCAAGTTATGTGAGTTTCTATTGGTGAAAGAATTTTCGAAATCGGTTTAGTAGATCCAGAGATTACCCCCTACAATATCAAAAATTTCCTCTCATCCTCTTTAAAATAATAATATAGAATATAGATATGTGATAACTTACACAACGCCACTGGCAGACGCGAACACGGAAGGTTTATTTAGTAGCCTGACTTTCCAAAGGCCCTCCAAAACAACCCATCGCCAAGTTTGATCCAAGCCAAGGCGATCATTGAGTTTCCCGGACATCTTTAGTTGCAAGCGATGAACTTTAATAAACAAAACACTATACAATATACTTTACATATTATCACAACGACCATTAAATTAATCATAGGCAGACGATAAAACTTTGAAGAACTTTCGTGTAGATAATGTTTTATGTAAAAGTGGCCGTTTACTTTGATAAATTAACTATTAACACTAATAAAAATGTATACGATAAAATGATTAATTAATTACTTCTATTGAAAACAAAAAACTAGCAGTAGCAAGTACTTTGATCCAACGAAACCAATTTTTTTATTAATATTTTAATACGGCTTTGTTTACCAACAAAGAAACTATGGCACTTCACTTCACCACAGACAAACAGCAAAATCAAGTATAATGCGTATATGTGCAAAAGTATGCCGCACCCGTAGTAAGTAGTACCGGGAAAGGGTGTATTTTATTTAGTCGTATAATGTCGATAAAATTTTGCGCCTAGAACGATATCACTAGGCATTGTGGCTGTCTTTTGTCTTACATAATCGGAATTGCAAAAACACTCTAGTGTTCAATTTAGCTTTGCGTTACACAGTTAGAAGTGATACGTCGAGATACATAATCAGCCTGCTGAACGATTTACAGTAACTACATTATGATTTATTTGTCGAGCACGAGACTCCTCTCAGAGTGAGAGGGGTTAAGCCTTAGGTTGGCAGACTTTACACACGTAGATAATTAAGACCAATAGTAATGAAAATAAAGTATTTCTAGTTGACCCAGTAACGTACGCGATGCCAAATCTATAATTAACGCGCCACGCCCGCGTCTACGTTTCGTCTACACCGTGACGTCACAGTGCATCTCTATTTCAGGATGCTGTAGGTAAGTACAAGATTTCGTATGGGAATCTCGGCAGCGGAATGCCAGACGTAACGTCGCTAGTACCTACTAAAATATTCAATAGGTATTCTGTAGTAATCGTAATCAATCTTTAATAAAGTTGAGTATTCAATTGACTTTTATATTTATTAGAAAGATAAATATTCTATAGAGATAAAGTTTGTGGTATACCTAATAGGCGGTAATCTCTGGATCTAATGAACCGATTTTAAAAACTCTGTTAGCAATAGAAACGCTATTTGCGAGTGTCATAGATAGATATTTTGTATTGTTGGAGGTAAATCTCACGATCCTACTTACTGAACCGATTTTGAAAATTATTTTACCAATAGCCACGTTATTAGTGGGTGTCTTAGACCATTAAAGGTGGGTGTCATAGGCTATATTTTATCCCCGTGTTTACACGGGAACAGGAACTACGCAGGTGAAACCACGGGCCGTCGGCTAGTTAGATAGATACACTGAAACATTGTTTAACTTAAAATAATTTTACCTAAATTCCTATTTAGGTTAAATTATTATAATTATTAACCTAACCTGACTACCAAATTTAACTATAAATAATAATTGGTTTCCTCACGATGTTTGTTTGTCCACAGATTAATCAATAATAAGCAGATAGAGCGTACGGAACACGACGGTGTCGTAGCCGCTCCAATTTACAAAATTCAAAAACTAATACATTCTCGAGTCAGTACGACACGAAGCGTCGTATCAGTAACTTTCAATATTATTCAAGAAAAATGGCGTCTTAAGTTTTTAAATATTTTAAATATTTAATACTGTTTACAAAAACGAAATAAATAAGATGGACTATTTTTTATTTTTTATTATTGATTATTATATTAATTATATTAATGTAATTGTTGTTAGTGTTAAATTTTGAAATACAAATTATGAAAAAAGTTTATATACTTATGCGGATGTCAACGAGACGTGTGAAGTTTATTTTTTATGGGTTTCATCGGCTTCACCACGCTGCTTGTAAAGACTCATTCTGTATGATCTTTACTCTGTGTGTTTATCCTACACTGTTTGACAGACGTGATATTAATTGGAGGGAATGGAAATATTGGTCATATTAAAAAGATACGCCAAATATTGTATAAAAACAAAAACCGTTTTACGAGTAATTACGCCTATTCGAAATGATTTTATAATTTTCAATGTTTGAGTCAAACTTTCATATAAAATTAGTTCCGCGGCTCTAATTTCATGAATTAAAACTTCATTAAAAATTATTTTTATTGCGATATGGTTTGTAGAGTGAGATATTAATCCAATTAATTTTATTGTTAACTAGTATTCACCTGCGTCTTTGTCTGGATAATATAATAAGGTAGTAAGTTGAATTGATAATTCCCGAGTCTTACTAAAATAGTAAGAAAGAAAAAATATTCACGTCTTAAATTGTTCCATACAAAGTATTTAAACTTTTTTTTATTCAACAAAGAAGAACTTCTATACTAATATTATAAAGCTGAAAAGTTTGTTTGTTTGGTTGTTAGATAGCCCATTTATAGAGGAATGTTGTATATTATGCCCGTATTCCTACGGGAACGGGAACTACACGGGTGAAACCGCGCGGCGTCAGCTAGTTAATTATAAGATCCTTGCTATTCAAAGACAGGTTAGTTCTTGACTGCGGTCTCACCTACCCTGCATTCTGTAAAGTTACATCGATGTGACATCACGGTAACTTTTATATGGCCATGGCAATTTCGTTGTTAGTGACATTTTACATTTAGCATCCCATAGAAATAAAGTACAAATTATAATAAAAGTTGTTATAGGCGATCACATCGACGACAATCACACAACAGCTGATTCGGGCTTGCTTGGTAGTACCCTCTGACAGTAGTATCAGGGATTTTTTTTGTAGGGTAGAGGTAGGGTAGGGTAGGGATAAGGTAGATAGGGGAAAATCGCACAGAAGTCAAAGTGAAGCTTGACCGGGTCTGCTAGTGGCATTTTAAAGGAATACGAATAAGAAAATGACATCAATATAAAACCTGTTAAAACGAAAAATTATTTATTGAGCATTTTGAAGGACATTTCAACCTGTGAATATGGACTGTGATCTCACTGCACATTTATTTATCAACGCGGTGATTTATTGATTTTATTCACCCTCCTAGGGGAGAGAATTAGCTACAAATGGATTAGAGGGGAGCTTATACCTAAGGTCTGTATAATTATCTGCTACGTATACAATAATATGTGGTTCTGGTATTGATTTTTTGGGTCTGCGATGTAAGCTACAGCTCTCGCTAAAAAGCTGAAATTAATCAGTCCACATTCATAGGTACAGGTTATATTTTTCTGTGTTGTCTGTTTTTTAAGCGATTATTTTCCACATAATTTACCTTTCTATAAAAAAATATTAAAAATTAGTTGACATCTTTCTTAAAATAACGACAATGTAGGACCTACTCGTTGTTAGGACCTGCTCAAATCTACCGTCGACCCAAAACACAAAAGGGTTCTTTTTTGTGCCAGTTCGGTAAGCCGAGGATTCGAAAAAAATATCAATTCAAAGAGCGTGCATTGTTAAAAAAACCTGTCATCCTTCGAAGAGCTGCACAATACAGTTATACGAGCAGAACCTGCTACTATACTGTGTACCTTACCGGAATACCTTGTAAGTAGGTTGTATAAAATAAAACTTTTCCATGCACTTATTCAGCGGAGTTTCATTAAAATAATTTAATTTGAGATAACTTTTTGAAACAAGCTTATTGACAGCATAATTACTGTCTATACGTAATTATGTAATTAAAATTATTTAAAAATCAATTGACACGGTTCAGAACGACTGGACTGATATTGATGAAATGTTTTTTGTGTGCGCTTGCCACAGCATACAGAGTCAGTCTTCACAAGCAGCGTGGTAAATCGCTGAAACCTATAAAAAAACAAACGTCACGCGTCTCCTTGTCATTCGCATATACAAACTTTTTTCATAATTTGTATTTCAAAATTTTTGGCTGACGGGAGGCTTCGGCCGTGGCTAGTTACCACCCTACCGACAAAGACGTACCGCCAAGCGATTTAGCGTTCCGGTACGATGTCGTGTAGAAACCGAAAGAGGCGTGGATTTTCATCCTCCTCCTAACAAGTAAGCCCGCTTCCATCTTGGATTACATCATCACATCATCAGGTGAGATTGTAGTCAACTTGTAAACAATAAAAAAAGCACTAACAACAATTACGTAGATTAATATAATAATCAATAATTACCAATAAAAAAATACTCCATCTTATTTTTTAAGTCTTTGTAAACATTTTTCTTGAATACTTAATATTGAAAATTACTGACGCGACTCTTCGTGTCGTATTGACTCGTGAATGTATTCGTTTTCGTTGAATTTTGTGTTTGTGACGGGTACGACACGTCGAGTTCCGTGCGCTCCATCTGCCTATTATTGATTAATCTGTGGCGCTTGCATGGTTTATGCAAACTAAGTCTATATTTGACAGGTATTTCTAGTAATAAAAATACGGAAAATTGCTATGTCGCCGTATGCCGTCTTGCTTGCTTACTTCTTTCGTCAAACAGCAATCAGCATAACTGTGTTTCGATCTACATAACGATTGTGCGATTAACTACCCCCTACATGGAAAAAAACTCTGAGTTCTAGACGGACTAAAGACAACTAATAAGTATTAAACCATTTTTACTTCCAAAAAGAAGCACTACGTTCTACTACGTTCGGCTGTATGTTTTTCTTTGTATGTCCAGCGATATTTCCGTCATTTGAAAGGGTTTTGAAAGGGGACCGAAAAAATTCAACCGACTTCCAACACAAAATATAAACTAAACTAAAAAGCAAAAAATAACATCGTACCTATGTGCTACCTTCTGATTAGTTTGAAGGCGGTGTCATCCAGTGTCATGTTTTAATTAAAGCCGTTTTTGAAAGATCTACAGAAATTTTGTAATTTCAACGGCTTGAATTGAAACACCACTGGCTTGGCACCGCCTTCAAACTGATCAAAACACATAGGTACGATGTTATTTTTTGCTTTTTAGTTTAGGTTATATTTTCTGGTGGAAGTCGGTTGAATTTTTTTATTAAAATTTTTATGGTCTTTACGAGATAATTTACTTCACCCTTGAACTTCGACCTTGTACGAGTTCATTTACACATGAAAACTGTGATACTTTACATTATTACTTATTTGTTATTACAAATGAAATATCGTCTGTAGTCAAGAGTGTGAGAGCCGCCATTTTAGTCGTAGACCGTAGTCTAGTCGAGGGGCGGGCGCGTATCGATCGCGCCGTCCTTGACCGCCGCACTGCGGGGCCATCTATGCATGTGGAATATGGATCGTTCTATTTTTGAATCTTTAACGTATGATTTACGCCTTTATCTTGGACTCACATTCAATCGTAAAAATTAAACGCAAGCTTTTGGGAAAGGCTTATTATAGTGTAAATGATTATATTCATGATAAAAAAAACTTGGTGTTAAATTGTAATATACGACTGTGTGCTTAGTTTTAAATAAGTTTGTAAAATGGTGGTAAACAAAAAAAAACCTTGGCTGAGTTTGTTGTGGGCTATTCTCGGACCAAGGCGCGTTTGGAACCCTTGTAACTTTAGTTTTAAGTTTCCGACTATTATTACCACCATTAGATTAAATTAAATTATGGCATAATCTTGACCCTTCAAAAATGCTGTAAACTAAGCCTAATTGAAATAAATGAATTTTGAAATAAATTTTACTCTGAATTAACACATAGGCTACCTACTTTTCATCCCGAAAAAATCCATGGTTGTCGCGGGATTTGTAAAAACAACAAAAACTGAATTCCACGCAGACGAAGTCGCGGGCGTCCGCTAGTTAAAAATAAAAAAAAAGGTTCACTGTCAAAATCTACACGACTGAGAAAATAATTCGTCACTCAAGGCTTTGCAAACATTATTGTACTGTTTACTATTTATTTTAAACACAATAAGATAATGACTCATTCCAATACGATACGGTGATAATGTGATGTATGTATTCCTACAACGGCTTGTAGAAGGTACTAAGTATTTGTAATTCAACGTATCGCGTACTCACATCCTTTAATAACTAACTGACTCATGGGATTACTAAAAAGGAAATAATAAAATAAAACATTGTTTTCCTTAAAATATATTTCAACTTGTAACAGATATCATACTATGTTTCCAATAATGAAAATGAATATCATCGTAAGACCTGTCATAAAATGCGATAAAATGTAAAGTTACGGAAAGAGGACATGTGTGTAAAAAATTTTAATAAAAAAAATACAACCGACTTCAAAACCTAAAAACGTACCCACTAAACTAAAAAGCGAAAAATAACATCATAATATGTTCTACCTGCTGATCAGTATGAAGGCGGTGCTAAGCCGGTGATGTATTAATTCAAGCCATGTGAGCATATCTTATAGATTTAGATTTTGCAGACAATGTTGTTTCATGTGGTCCTGTCAGAAATGGCTTAAATTAAGACAACACCGGCTAAGCACCGACTTCATACTGATCAGCAGATAGAACATATTATGATGTTATTTTTCGCTTTTTAGTTTAGTGGGTACGTTTTTAGGTTTTGAAGTCGGTTGTATTTTTTTTATTAAAATTTTTATTATTTTTAAATTTTTAGTGTAAACTTTATCTCAAACGAATACATCAGATCCCTAATGACAGTCACAACCCATCTTGCTACAAAATTCTCAGCAATACAAATTAATCAAGTCCAAGCACAAGGTAGCTACCGTAAACCGTCAAGGGGTTCCCTTCATTGACCTTGGTCTTCATCATCAGACCTCTAATAACAGACACAAGTCATCTAGGTAGAAAGTTCTCAGCAATACGAATTAATCAAGGCCAAACACAAGGTAGTTACTGTTAACTGTTAAGGAGTTCCCTTAATTGTCCTTGGTCTTCATCACCAAACCCCTAAATGACAGTCACAACCTATCTATGTGGAAAGTTCTCATTAAGACAAATTAATCAAGCCCAAACACAAGGTAACTGCTGTAAATCGCCAAGGAGTTCCCTTGGCTGTTTTATGACTCCATCATCAGATCGATTTTAAAACTTCATAATTTTGTATTTCTTAAAGGCACTAAATGGGAAAGTTCACGAACACACTAGACACCCATATAATTTTCGAAAGTTCCCCTCAATTTCTCCAGGATTCCATCATCAGATCTTGTCATGATGGCAATGGGACCAAATGGGGACTATACCGTTTCAAACAAAAAAAAAATTTTTGAAATCGGTCCAGGCGTCTTTGAGTAATCGGTGTACATACATAAAAAAAAAAAAAAAAATACCGACCGAATTGAGAACCTCCTCCTTTTTGAAGTCGGTTAAAAATTAGTAGTTGATACATACATTGGCAAAGTTTTACTATAGTACAGTGCGTGTTGCCAGTGATGACCTATAGTTCCGAGACTTGGTCGCTAACTATGGGCCTCATAAGAAGGCTCAGAGTCACACAGCGGGCGATGGAACGAGCTATGTTAGGAGTATCTCTGCGTGATCGAATCAGAAATGAGGAGATCCGCAGAAGAACCAAATTCACCGACATAGCTCGACGAGTTGCGAAGCTGAAGTGGCAATAGGCGGGGCACATAGTTCGAAGAGCCGATGGACGTTGGGGTCCCAAAGTGCTGGAATGGCGACCCCGCACTAGTAAGCGCAGTGTTGGCCGACCCCCCACCAGGTGGATTGACGACATCAAGCGAGTCGCAGGAAATCGCTGGATGCAGGTGGCTCAGTATCGTGATGTTTGGAAGTCCCTACAAAAGGCCTATGTCCTGCAGTGGTCGTCCATCGGCTGATATGATGATGATGATGACATACATAAGTACTTTATCATCATAACGTTTAAAGCTCACTGCAATCTATCTGATAACCCATTATGGAGCAGGCAGTTCCTATTTTGAACAAATTTTTGAACTTTGAACTGCCTACCCTAATTAACACGCCTATGCACGCCACATATGTCTGACCATAGCTCTCGTTCTATACATCATACTATTAATATTTATGCAAAAGTGGGGTCGTTTGTTTACGCTTTCACGCCTTTCAGATATTTAATGGCTCTTAATTAATTGTTATGATCTTTTAATTAGTAGTAGTTGATCTCTTAATTAGCCCACTTCAAAAAAAGGAGGGAGGCTTCGGCTGTGGCTAGTTACCACCCTACCGGCAAAGACGTGCCAAGCGATTTAGCGTTCCGGTACGATTCCGTGTAGAAACCAAAAAGGTGTGTGGATTTTCATCCTCCTTCTAACAAGTTAGCCCGCTTCCATCTTAGACTGCATCATCACTTACCATCAAGTGAGATTGTAGTCAAGGGCTAACTTGTAAAGAATAAAAAAAAAAAAGGAGGAGGCTCTCAATTCTACGCGTATTTTTGTTTTTTTTAATGTTTCTTACCTAACAACTTGTGCGGTGCCAAACAAACAAAATGAACTATATGAGCCTATTGAGCAAATCGACCAATAAATCAACCGCTTTCATATTGATCAATAGATCAACCGCCTTCAAATCGATCAATAGATCAACCGCCTTCAAATCGATCAATAGATCAACCACTTCCAAATCGAATAATAGATCAACCGCCTTCAAATCCATCAATAGATCAACCGCCTTCAAATCGATCAATAGATCAACTGCCTTCAAATCGATCAATAGATCAACTGCCTTCAAATCGATCAATAGATCAACCGCCTTCAAATCGAACAATAGGTCAACCGCCTTCATATTGATCAATAGATCAACCGCCTTCAAATCGATCAATAGATCAACCGCCTTCAAATCGATCAATAGATCAACCGCCTTCAAATCGACCAATAGATCAACCGCCTTCAAATCGATCAATAGATAAACCGCGAAATGGAAAGCGAAGTGTTGGTCCAACAGACCCCCAAGTTGCATTGACGACGTCAAGCGGGTTAACAGAGATCCGCTGGACACTGGTAATACAAGACCGTTTAGAAGCCCTGCAGGGTTATTATGTAACTCGGTGTACCATTCAAGCAATGATTCACTACATAATTTTTCATCGTATTTCGTTTTTGACCATATCTAACATTGTTTTTTCAACGAAATTACATAATTATCGTCATTTTACGAAAAGTTACATTAGTATAGTAGTGGAAATAGCAATTGTTAACTTTATTTTAACAAAAAACTTGTATTGTCGTAATTTTGTTGAAATATTAATGTTAGTTGATTGTTAAAACAAAACATCATTACTAATTGATGTAAAATTCCGCAGTCAAGGTCATTTCGTAGAAATAACTATGTTAGATAATCAAAAAAAAAACAAAAATACGACGAAAGTCGATGTATTGACTCATTGCTTGAATGGTATGCCCAGCACTGACGTCAGAGAATTTTCTTAATTCTCTGCGTGAGTGTCTGCCAATCCGCATTAGGCCAGTGTGGTGGACTATTGGCCTAACGTCGAGACTCGAGCTCAGCAGTGAGCAGAATATGGGTTAATAACGATACCTTTCTACTATTTCTATCGGCCTGTGAACTAGACTACGTTACGGAGACCAGTCAGATCCGAACGCTACTTTCATAACTTTTTAAACGTAATATTATGCACATTCTAAACGTACGGTCATTGTAGAAACCTCAGCTAAGTATCCGTTACTAAAAAGTGTAAATAATAATTAGCTGAGATTTCCATAATTACAAGATTTAGTTTAGAGGAAGTTCTAATTCTAACTTGTTGTTCTTTGAATGAACTCACTAAGATAGCACAGAAGGACGTAACTGTTACACAAGAGTTAAAAAAATACCAACGTGTCGACAAAAAATCCCCAGATTGTATAGAATAGTGGATAAAGTAGCTAGGTTTTATCAATAACTAGCTGACGCCGCGCAGTTTCACTCGCGTGGTTCCCGTTCCTGTAGGAATACTGGAATAATATATAGCCTATAGCCTTCCGCAATAAATGGGCTATCTAACACTGAAATAATTTTTCAAATCGTACCAGTAATTTCTGAGATTAGCGCGTTTAATCAAACAAACAAACAAACATACTCTTTAGCTTTATAATATTAGTATAGCTATATCACACTAAGATTATAAAGGCGAAAATGTGTGTAAGTATGTTTGTTCCTCCTTTGCGCTGCGGCTACTGAAGCGATTTGGCTGAAATTTGGAATGGAAATAGATTTTACTCTGGATTAACAACACTTTTCATCCCGGAAAATCCATGGTTCCCACGGGCAACCTGAATTCCACACGGAGGAAGTCGCGGGAAGCAATTTAGAAATGCACTCAGACTGGAAAACAATCAGTTATGGGACACTAACCCACGACCTTACACTTAAAACAAAAACTTTATGATAAATACATATATATTACTTACACAAACATTCCAATAAATGCGCATCACACAAAATCTACTCGTAGTTGTGGGAATTGAACCCGCGACCTTACTCGTAATAAACTGGGACACTAACCACTGCGCCATTCGACCGTCAGTAGCTAACCACCATGAGAACCGGAGATAGCTATGGTGCAATGTGAATGTGAATCATGTAATTGAAGTTGTAAGATCCGTTCACCGTTCGGTCAGTCGATACATAGAATTACATCTGAGGAGGAAAAAGTAGATATTACTAGATTAGCGTGAGTAATGTGGACCTCCTTTTTTTTATTCTTTACAAGTTAGCTCTTGACTACAATCTCACCTGATGGTAAGTGATGGAAGATAAGCTAGCTAAGATGGAATCGGACTAACTTGTTAGGAAGACGATGAAATATGTAGAAACCGAAAGGGGTGTGGATTTTCATCCTCCTCCTAACAAGTTAGCCCGCTTCCATCTTAGACTGCATCATCACTTACCATCAGGTGAGATTGTTTGACTACAATCTCACCTGATGGTAAGTGATGATGTTGATGGGCTAATTTGTAAAGAATAAAAAAAAAAAAAATTTGAAAAAAAAAAGATTTTGAAATTTTATAATCTCATTTATTTTGCAAATAATAATAATAATAATAATAATTTTTCTTTATTTATGGCTACAAAAGCCCATTGGTTAGTTACATTAAGATAACTTATAAAATATGTTAGAAATATCCAGACAATCTTTGCTTTTTATATATGTATAAATTAGTTAACATTGACCTTCTTTACCCGAATGTATCATAAAAATCAATATATTCAAACCTAGTCATCATCCCTGTTATCATTAGAACGTTTTAAATTACAACAAAACATAATTAAGCAGCACAGGTACCTACCTACATATTTCTTATGGAAAACCATTTAATGAGAAACGACATCAGTGGCTTTCAATTTCTAAAAGCGACCTAGTTAGAGAATAACCGATTTCAGACGCTAGTGAAGCCCAAATCAATAGCTAAGATATTTAAAACGAATGTGTATAATTGTTAATTTAAACATTAATTCGTTCGAGAAATCGTGAGTCATGTATAATATGAAAATCAAAACAAATCGACGTATTGACATTAACCTCGAAACATTTAATATTGATCTTCCGGATCCAACCAGCTTTTTTACCAGCGTATTTACTAACTTTGGTCTATTAGTCACATAATTGACATCAAATAAATAACAACGGAATTTTTCGTATTCTATACACACTAATATATAATTTTGATCAGTTAGCAATAAATAAATAGTGAATACGAAATCACGTGACTTATGCAACGCAACTTCGTCCGCGTAAATTTCGATGTCAACTTTACTACTACCCCTACCCTACCCTAACCCTACCCCAAACCTACTCCTACTCTACCCCTACCTTACCTACACCCTACCCCCATCCTACCCCTACCCTCCCCGTACCCTATCTCTTTCCTGCGTCTTCTAGAAATTTTGTATTATCTCCGAAACTATTTAAGTAATTAACATACTGTAAAGGGCAAATCTTATCTCCATAATATCCTTGTGATTATTAAATAATTTATTTTAATAAGGATTAAAGTTTAGTTGTATAAATAATGACGTAAACCTAAGTATATAAAATTAATAATTTTTAAAACACAAAAGGTATCTGCTAATATATAGAAGATAGATATATGGTGTCGCGGACTTTTTTGTAGAACTTTTAAAGATACATAAAGTCTCCATACATTAATTTCAATTTTACACAATAGTTAAGACAGCGCATGCGAATAAGTCTGTTTAAGAGGATTTTCAGTCCGACCTGTATGATAAAAATTGTAATAACTCGGCTAATATATATGATACCAATATAAAATATAGCCTATAGCACTCCCCGATAATGTAGCATTCTACTGGTGAAAGAATTTTTAAAATCGGACCAGTAGTTCCGAAGATTACCCCATTTAAAAAATGTGACAAACTTACAAACTTACAAACTTTACCTCTTTATAATATTATTAATATTAATATATTAATATTAATATTAATATTAATATTAATTAATTAATAATATTAATATTAATATTAATATTAATTAAGTATATTAAGTATTAAGTATTAAGTATATTAAGTATTAAGTATTAAGTATTAAGTATTAAGTATTAAGTATTAAGTATTAAGTATTAAGTATTAAGTATTAAGTATTAAGTATTAAGTATTAAGTATTAAGTATTAAGTATTAAGTATTAAGTATTAAGTATTAAGTATTAAGTATTAAGTATTAAGTATTAAGTATTAAGTATTAAGTATTAAGTATTAAGTATTAAGTATTAAGTATTAAGTATTAAGTATTAAGTATTAAGTATTAAGTATATTAAGTATTAAGTATTAAGTATAGAAGTATAGATTAGTATAGACTAACAAGCAACAATAACTAGTTGGTAATTTCCGTGTATATCCAATCCACTAAAGTTAGTGAATAGAACAGCAGTTCAGGTAGGGCAGGTAGGTAGATATTACCACAAACCTCTGTACTACTGCTACTGAGCATATTAGGTATCTTAGAAGAAAATCATCATTAGCAGCCTATTCTAAAGGTCCACTGCAGTGCTAGACCTTCGTCCTTATAAGAGACGGGATACAAAGCTTAAGCCTACCACGATACTCCAATGTGGGTTGACGGAAAAAGAAAGCCACATTTGTGAGTAATATAGGCTATGTTTTATCCCCATGCTCGCAAGGAAATGGGAGCTAGTAGAACTGTAAAAAAGAAAGACATTCATGTAACTCGAATTCAGCACCTGAGAATTCATAATAGGTTAACACTACACCAGCGAGGTATAACGTCATATGGATTAACACGTCCCTGACCTTCCATTCGCGTCCCTATAATTATGACCCTATAGTTGTGACCCCATGGAATTACAGAGTCACCGAGGGGCATTCTCCGAGGGCTGACTCAGCGGCGTGTAGTACGCACTACGCAAGCGCCGCACGGTGACTCACTCACTGACTGGTGACTGGCATCACTTGATCTATACTAACTATACCTACAGATCGTAACTTAAGATGATTAATACTTTAGTGACATTACAAGTAGGTACAACAGATTAAAACTTGTTTAGGTACCATTTCTTTGTTATTATTGTTTAAAAATCACTTTGTAATAGGTATCTATTTAAATATGACCAAATAGGTATTCCACAGAAACATAATTTATAAACAACTTGCAAATATAATCGGTTAAATAGGCATACATTAGTAAAATAACTATCTACTTAATAAACTTTCAATTAATATTCATAATTCACCAATATTCCTATTCCTCTGCAACTAGCAGGAAAAGACGGTGTTAGTAGTGGGTACGACATGGTCCAGCGCCAGCAGGCGGGGATCGAACCACAATCGTTCGGTGATGAGTTCGGCCCTTTGCTTTGGAGCTCATGTGGAGCTATTGTTTAGCGACAAACTGTTGAACCGCGATCGCATTTGATGTAGGTAGGTACCTATTTTAGAAGTTGCCTATTCTCTCTTAATTTGCTGACACCCATATTTGAGGGTGGTAGGGAAAACGGATGCTAGAAGAGTATTTAACATCTCGTGCGTACCTAAAGCTAGCCACTGACGATCGTGTGTTGGTCGCTGTAGGCATGATGGCTCGACTTGACGCATACATTAAACGTCTTCGCTGCGTGCGGGCAGCGCTGCAAAAATATGGGTATACTTGATCGTCAATGGGAAAGATAAACTAAACCGCTAAGGGACCTGCGCGTCCGAGGAATATCGACGACATAGCGGTGCAGATCTCTGCGATTCCTAGCAATGGACTTGAAGCAGTCTGAAATAGGTACTTACCTAAATTCATATATATTTTTAAAGAGCATTTCCTTTTTGTAAAGACTGCGTTAGGAGGGGGTACGATAATAGTCCAACGGGCAGGATTCGAACCTATGGACCTGTCGGTGTTGAATGCAGCCACTTCGCCGGAGCCATTGAGACATATTTTCTGTTATCTACTTAGTAGGAAACAAAACAAAAAAAAGTACCTAGGTTTTATTATTTTATTCAGCAAATTATTTAAAATACCTAACAATGTATAGGTAGCTCGTTTCAACAGAAAGTGCAAAAATGTTAAGGGCAAAATATATTGGCCGATGTAGATTTCCTTACAGCGTTATATAATGACGCAAATTACAATTACATGACAAAAAATCTTTGAGTGAAAAGTTTTTTTTATCCAATTGCCGAAGGAAGGTTATGCTATGCATTATGTTTTAAAATATATTTTTATTATTATTTTAACATGTACCTTTAACACAATTAGGTAGCTTTGCTTTTGTAGTGTCTAAGAAGAGAAATTCAAAACATTCTAAATTCATTTATTTCAAGTAGGATGAGATTACAAGCACTTGTGAAAGGTCAATTGACTATTTGTAAAGATTCTACCACCGGTTCTGAAGGCAGGTTCTGCTGAGAAGAACCAGCAAGAAACTCAAAGGTTGATCATTTTAAAAAAAATCATATAGTATTATAATTTACAATTATTGATAGTAACATTACAATTTCTTATAGTTTTACTTCCTGTGTCAAGGTGGAAGCTGATCCAATGGCCTCCAAGCACCTGTATCATTATGGAACTCATCGATGGTATAGTAACCTCGACTAAGTAAATGTTTTTTAACACATAGCTCAAAATTATGCATTGGCACATTCATAACAGTCTTGAGGATCTTGTTATCGAATTACATATTTAAATATAACCCAAGAATTATCTATACTAATATTATAATGCTGAAGAGTTTGTTTGTTTGTTTGATTGAACGCGCTAATCTCAGGAATATTGGTCCAATTTTAAAAATTCTTTCAGTATTAGATAGCCCATTTATTGAGGAAGGCTATAGGCTACTTAATATCCACGTATTCCTACAGGAACGGGAATCAGGCGGGTAAAAGATAAGAGGATAAGTCGCGCTGAATTGTTCTAGAAGTTCTTGTTAGGGATCGAATAACAAGAGTACCTATTACCTCGGGATTTTTAAAAATATTTTTAATATTAGTTAGAGAAAGAAGAGATTTTTGAGATCAGTGATATTATTGAGAAAAAAAATCAAAATCAAAATAAAGTTCAAGAACTATGCTAGCTGGATATACTTATTAATTGATATATTATGTACAATTAAAATTACATAGTTAATTCGTAAGCATTGATGCATCAGTTGTTCTGCGATGAATACGTAATGAAATGAGAAGTAAAAAGGCAACACAAAATTAATACAGTAATTTTGGCCTCCCGTTTGAAGATTATTAACTAAATGTTCTTTACTGAACAGCAACAACATCATTGATGTAGATGTTGATCGCATAATATTTGTTTAAGGTTTAGATTACATATTAGATACAGATAGGAATGTAGTGAGAGGCTCAGGTATGCGAGAACAGTCACGTGATTACAATCAGTTGCAGATAACGCACGTTGAGACGGTAACCTGAATGAAATAAATACACTTTCAAGGTTCAACTTCGTCATGCTTTTCAGAGCCCTCCGTAACTTAGCCAGTTTACTTTGGCTCCGCAGACGATGATATTGAATTTGAATGAATCGCTGTTACTAGACACACGTACATTGAAAAAGGATTCATGTGTGCGGTATAGGAATAGTGACCGTTGCGAGCGTGCACCAATCACAATCCTTTGCCCATATACGGTAAACCGTCGGTTTTGCAGTGAGGACTGAAGATAATAAATATAATATTATAATGTTACTGCAGAGGTCGAAGTCAAATAAAGTCAGAAAAAGGAAAAAATCCATTTCGTTTTATGAATATTTTTTGACATTTCGTGTCCAAACGCTAATTGATTATAGTTTTTCGGGGACTTCGACGTAAAAAAATTAAAAAATTATAAATTTTATAGGTTTTTAGAGAGATTTCGCTGAGGGCGTGGATTTAAATAACATCAAAGCAAATAAAGCTAGCAAAACGCGATAGTTTAGCCATTGAAGCGAATCGACCTCCGCGTGCGAGCGATCGACAAACGACCGGCGTTCTCACGAATTGCCTATTGTGTTCAGTTTTTGTCCGACCATACAACCTTCAGGTGAGATGATCAATTGCAATAAATATTGACTTTAGGCGAGGCATCGTTATCATAAAAAATAATTATTAGATTGTTACCAGCCCTTGATTGGAAAAAGAAATTACTCGACTGAAATATTTTAAGTATTTTTTAATAAATTATAATTTACGGGAAAATGGAAATGCAATATAATTCACCATGAATCATTAAACATGGCGTTTGGCTCGGATCCTACATCTGTGCGTGTTGGAGCGATGCCAATATTGATTAATATTTTTATTTACTTTCGCTACTGCACTAAACACTCGCTTATCGATTGTTTGTACGCAAGTATGCAGTTTATTAACCGTATTGTAACGCTTCGGAGATGAACCCCAGTAGTGTATGTATCGTCTCGGGCCCAAAGGCCAGTGTGAGATGTCGTTATCATACGGCGCGCTATCAACGCCGGTCGGTACGCGGCGACGGGCGACGCTGCGGGGCAGGGGAGGGGGCGCGCAAGCTCCATGCAGCGCAATACCATATATGGTAACGAAAACTCAGGACTTCTGTGATTGGCGGAGAGCTCGCGACGGCTGCGGGCTGGCGGGTAGGGGCGCCCCGAAAACCAGCCTCATTTATATACTCCGGGTGCCTCGTCGGCCAACATTCCACGAAGTGAGCTCGA
Organism: Bicyclus anynana; assembly: GCF_947172395.1. Lineage (NCBI taxonomy): Eukaryota > Metazoa > Arthropoda > Insecta > Lepidoptera > Nymphalidae > Bicyclus > Bicyclus anynana. The sequence continues at coordinate 3,280,895 of NC_069093.1, forward strand.
GCTGAAGCGTTGTACAGCTTAAACGAGGCTGTGCAATAGCGATATTAATTTATTTATTTAATAGGACTATTTAAATTAAAGTAAGTTATCAAAATGTGCATCCTTATGTGATACGTGCCCTATAGTGTTATGTGGAGCTATCAAAGTGCAATCAGTGAGTGCGGTCAGTGACACGGAGATCGCGTGGCGCCGGTCGGGATACCGGGAACGCCGGTTGCGGTAGGGCGTGGTCGAGATATTCGCGAATTAGTTGTTGCATTACTACTGCAGTGTTTCAATAAGTTCAATATTATAAGTTAGAAAGTATCGCCAGTGAAACTCGCGCTCGACTTTTACCGCCCGGCGCCGCCCGCCTCCGTGTCGCTCGCACAGTCGCACGACACGCCACGTCCCCCTGCGGCTTCTCGGTAGACAAAGCCTTATATGGCCGCCTCTCCATCGCCCACTTAGCGCGGCGTGGGTGACCGACTCGAAGCTATTTATGGTCTCCAGTATTGATTTTAGTGATGACTAGGCCCCATTTTTATGAGAGCTAATTGATCTTGCCCCGCTTTGTGTTTATTTAATTATCGTGTCACTAACAGGAGGTCTCTGTTTTTTTCCAGTCTAAATCACAATGTGCGACGAGGAAGTAGCCGCGCTGGTGGTGGACAACGGCTCCGGCATGTGCAAGGCCGGCTTCGCGGGCGACGACGCGCCGCGCGCCGTCTTCCCGTCCATCGTGGGCCGCCCGCGCCACCAGGGCGTGATGGTGGGCATGGGCCAGAAGGACTCGTACGTGGGCGACGAGGCCCAGAGCAAGAGAGGCATCCTCACGCTCAAGTACCCCATCGAGCACGGCATCGTCACCAACTGGGACGACATGGAGAAGATCTGGCACCACACCTTCTACAACGAGCTGCGCGTGGCGCCCGAGGAGCACCCCGTGCTGCTCACCGAGGCGCCGCTCAACCCCAAGGCCAACAGAGAGAAGATGACGCAGATCATGTTCGAGACCTTTAACACGCCCGCCATGTACGTGGCCATCCAGGCCGTGCTGTCGCTGTACGCGTCCGGCCGCACCACCGGCATCGTGCTGGACTCCGGCGACGGCGTGTCGCACACGGTGCCCATCTACGAGGGCTACGCGCTGCCGCACGCCATCCTGCGCCTGGACCTGGCCGGCCGCGACCTCACGGACTACCTGATGAAGATCCTCACGGAGCGCGGCTACTCCTTCACCACCACCGCCGAGAGAGAAATCGTGCGCGACATCAAAGAAAAGCTCTGCTACGTGGCGCTCGACTTCGAGCAAGAGATGGCCACAGCCGCGTCCAGCAGCTCGCTGGAGAAGTCTTACGAGCTTCCCGACGGACAGGTCATCACCATCGGCAACGAGCGCTTCCGTTGCCCTGAGGCGCTCTTCCAGCCCTCGTTCCTGGGTATGGAGGCGTGCGGCATCCACGAGACCACTTACAACAGCATCATGAAGTGCGACGTTGACATCCGTAAGGACTTGTACGCCAACACAGTATTGTCCGGCGGTACCACGATGTACCCCGGCATCGCAGACCGCATGCAGAAGGAAATCACAGCTCTAGCTCCCTCAACGATGAAAATCAAAATTATCGCTCCCCCGGAGAGGAAGTACTCCGTATGGATCGGCGGCTCCATCCTCGCGTCCCTGTCGACCTTCCAACAGATGTGGATCTCGAAACAGGAGTACGACGAGTCCGGCCCCTCGATCGTGCACAGGAAGTGCTTCTAAGCGCGCGCGCGCCTTGCTGCCAAGGAAGCGGCCCGCGGCCCGGCCGGCCCCGCGGTCGGCTGCTCAACTCAGGCTTGTAATCTCCGTTAATTTAATTGTACGTAAGATATTATATGTAATTAAACAGTGACGGCAGGACGGAGCGCGGCGCCGTGGGCGCGCCCCGACCGCCGGCCTCGGTACTGCACTCGCCAAAGGATCTTTTTGTAATCTCAATGAATGATGATTGTATGTGCTGAAACGGATAAGACTACTTTCTTACTAGGTCATTTATAAATTATAAAATATAATAAAAAATAAGAAAAAAAATCTGAAAAATTAACTTACCGTCTTTCTTTTCACCTGTCCTTGACCGTCGCACAACAAACCTACATTTGATCACATGCTGAGAGCAACGCTCGGCATTGACCCATGTACCGAAATAGATCTGTACGGGAGAGCCGATAGCATAGCATAGCTTCTAAAATTAGCAGTGCAGTAGATACCTAATAGCAATAACAATTAGTAACACATGCTAATGACGCCTTGTGAATGGTTCATAGGGCTTGGATAGGGAAAATGGATCTTAGTAGGTGACAATCAACATACTTACCTACCCATATGGGTCCTTTTGAGATTGTAAAAATTGGAAGATAATAGTCTACCGCACTAAGTAGGAAGTAGATAGGTACCTAAAAATATCTATCTTTATGCGTGGTAGTAATCATGAGTGGTATCTACCATCTTATGCCAGCCACTGAAGATCAATTATTAGCAATCTCCCATGCCTGCAGCGCTAACGGCTTGACGCTCGATAAAACTGATCGTGTGTTGGTCGCGATCGACATGATATGATGAAACGTCCAAAATGACTGCTATGCCAGAATGTTCTTTAAATAAATAGTCAAAACCTTTTACTTGTCTCGACAGATAGACTGAATTTACTGAGGAAAAAGATCTTCATTATATTTTCCTACTACCTTTCTTTAATGTCGAGTTTTTGATATAGAATGTGTATTATGTCAGCCACTGATGATCGCGATGTGCACGACATTATGCCGATCGCGACCAACACGATTAGTTTTATCGGACGTCAAGCCGTTAGCGCTGCAGGCATGTGAGATTACTTGATCCTCAGTGGCTGACATTATGTATGTGCCAAACTTAAGAGTCCGCTCTGAACACGAAGCATAGGGCTGTGCAGTTAACGAAAACATTCCCACCATAACATAACCCAGCAAGCATGGTTATAATAAGCCGGATTTATATTTGTCTGACGTGTCGTGTCGTGATGCATTAGAAAAGAATCGGTATCATACATTTTAAATGGCAACGTTTACACTTGTGTTGTGACATTTCTGTGTGCCTAGTGGCAGTTTGATACTGTGACTATCGCGTAAACGTAAACGCGAGTTTTTAAGGAATTGAAACAGCGCCATCTAGTGGCAATACTGAACAACTGTTTCAATTCCATATCGCGTATATATAAAATCGCGTTTACGTTTACGCGATCGTCACAGTATGAAAACATTGTAAACTCCCACTAGGCACTCTGATGTGCCGCATACAAAATGTATGATACCGATTCAATTCTGATGCGTGAACGACACGACATCGACACGTCAGACAAATATAAATCGGGCTTTAGTTAGACGGAGAGTTTGACGCGTACACTCTATTTATCATGATTATCTGGTTTATGGTTTAATACTTTCGCTGCGGCACTGATTTTTCTGCACTTTCCTCTGGTGCGGTAAGAGGTTCTTTGAACTCATACTAAAACTTCATGTAGTACGGCGCGAGGTCCATAGACCTCGTAACTTTTGAACACGCCCGACATACGAGGTCAATTGACCTCGTACCGCAGCGATCGTGTTGAAATGCCCGTCAATATAAATACAGATGCATGAGCAAGGTAATAAAAAATAAAACAACGTATAGGTTTTATTTAAAAGTTTATTCTGATACAGATTAAAAGTAATCTTGCAGTTTTTCCAAAATTATTTCATATAAAATGTTTTAAAATAGGTTAAAATGGGTTAAAATCTTAAGAATAACCTAGTATAGAATAGAATCTCAATATTGCGTGGGATATCGCCGCGTTTTAATTTCATCTTCTCGTAAATGGGATGCTGATGAAATTTTATAATTTTATGTAAAAAAATATCTGTAAGTAGGTATATTCTTAAAGTAGCAGTTAGTGGATAACATTGAAATTTTGACACAAGTTAGGATTATGCTTCAAAGAAAAATATGCATGCATTATACATAAAAAAAAAACTAGCACTTGTGTGTTAAATTTTGAAAATTTGGAGAAGTTTGTGAACACTTTACATTATTAGGTTTCATCAAGAAATATGAAAAACATCAGATATTGTTGTTTTAATTTAAAGAGATTCGTTTCTATACTAAAGTTACGGTTATTCTTACATTAAAAACATGATTTTGTTGTAAAAATAAAATAAAACACATAGTTATTACAAGGACGACAAGTCACTAATAAATTACATTTACTTTATTAATTTCATTTTAAATATTCAAATCGTGACCTAATTTAGGAATAAATTACTCAAAATCTGAATATAAAATTAAAAAAGGTTGCCTGTATCACTTTCTAAGCGTTCTAGTAAGTTACTAAAATTACATTTTTACACATTCAATAATGCTGTAAAATTATACAATTTAAAGGTATATAATTATCAGAATTAAATATTATATAATATTCGGTTAATCAAAAATAACCAGAAAAGCAACATAATAGCAACAAATATCTCCCGTTGATTTTTTTTCATTCTTTACAATCTCACCTGATGGTAAGTGATGATGCAATCTAAGATGGAAACGAAGTAACTTTTTAGGAGAAGGATGAAAATCTACACCCCCTTCGGTTTCTCCACGACATCGTACCGGAACGCTAAATCGCTTGGCAGTCGGTAGGGTGGTAACTAGCCACGGCCGAAGCCTCCCACCAGCCAAAAACGATTGATTGATATAACGTAGGAGTCCACATATCCGCATCGTACGTATCGTATCAAACGGAATTTTTATTTTACGGACGATAAAATCGGTTCAATGCGATCTGCATGATGCGGATCAGTGGACGCACTTGTATTACTTTTCTATACAAAAAATACTATAATTCGTTTGATGCGATACGTTCGATGCGATTTGTGGACGCCTACCAATAGTCGATTTGATTTATTGCGATTGAAGTGCCTTAAATCAACTATCAAATGCACTATGCAACAGGGATGATCGACGAATAATTGATCTATTCACTAAAATATAACCAAATATATATAAAGTATTAAAGAAAGTGTTGCAAAATAAATTCTCCCGAAAAAACATTATCCTCTGACTCTAAGTCAAGTATTTTTTTAAAATAAATAGTATAGTTTGTTGCTCTACAATGTGCTTCAAGTAATAAAGTGATTGTCTTAAAGAGATTTTGTAACTCGACAAGTGCAAATTTTCAAACAGGCAACCTTATATTCACTTATGTTCTACTAAATTAATCAAAGTAGGTCAAAGTTTCAATTTATTTTACCTTAGTCTGATATGGTATAAAAATCCAACACATTGCTGTCACTGGTTAGCGTATTTCTGAAGAAGTGTAACGAAATCACTTTTGCAGAAATTGAGAAAAAGTTCATTAACAAAACAGAGCATAAACTATTTAAACTGAGAAAGTGACAAGAAACAATAAAAAAAAGAAATTACAAAGTTAGTGGTAACTTGTTAAGTAAGTAGAAATCTTAAAAATAATCATTATTAAGTAATATTTAAATAAAGCATTTGCAAAATAAATAAGCTGCCACATATTGTTCAATTTACAAAAACTAAATAAGAAATTGTTCAACAAATATGAAACAAATAGTATTAGCTTGTAGCAATATAAATAGCAGTAAAAGATGACATTTCATATTAAAAGTATAAGAAATAAATCTGTGAATTATATTGTGCAAAAGCAAAAAAAAAAAAAACAGAAAAAGAAAACATACTAAATCTAATAAAAATAATAAACTAAATATTCAAGATTCAAGTTAGCTGGGACGATGGGCTTCCTTCTATAGCTATATTAGTTTGAGACGAACCACTTATGTGTAAGTTGGTATAATATTAACTAACTAACTGGACTAGTTCCTTCATTAACCTAACTTATAACTTAATTGTCAAGGACCAAGTAGCCTTAAATATTGTTTCAGTTTTATGATTGATAAGAAATCCATAAATTCAATTGATTTAATGCTGGATATAACTTGCAAATAAATGATATTTACTAAAGACTGGATTACGTGTAAAATGCATATATGCATTTACCTAATTGACTCTTTTTATTATTGTATTTATTACATAAAAAAAATATATAAAAATATATTTTTTTAATAATTTGAATTTCATGCACATTTTAAACATTTTTCAAATTAATTTATGTATAAACTCTGCAAATAATAAATTGAAATTTGTCTAATTTTGGCAGATAACACAAAATAAATACGGTGTATAATTTGAAAAGTTTTATAATACAGATATTATCACTTCCATTTAACCGTGAAGACTTTCATAGTTCCAAATAATATACTGTGAAAATGAAGTAACGGATTTTTTAGTAAATGGAAAATAAAAACAATAAATACAATTACAATTCATGAAGCAATAGGCCCGATGGTCCTTGTCCAACGCATTTTAAAACCGTTAAAATATTACAACTAAAAACTTAATCGTATAGTTAAAACATTAAAACTACATACAAATATAAAAGTACTCAGAACAACCAAGCGTAAGATTTTGTGCTGTATATGTATATGCAGCCGAGCATTGAATCTGGAACCAAATACATAATTGTTTATTTGTTGAAATACTAAAAAAATATCATGATTGGGATGCAATTACTTATATCCAAAAAATCGGATTGTATGTACACTGTTATTTACAAAACTATTGTATATATTTTTTGGAAAATACAATATATTTGAACCACTCTGGATATATTTTACTACAGTTTTTAATGTTTCAAAAGTTTCGAGACCTGAAAATGTCAATGCTCAGCTCAAAACTTAATTATTTGTGTATCTGATCAACTTGTACTATTTTAAAGATCAACTTTTAATGAGATTTTCATTACTTTGAACATTAATCGGGACGTTTTAAACACTAAAGCTAAGTTTCCGTCAATTATAATAATTACACTTAGTCAACGCTTTATAACAAGTCTCCTTTACATTCGTTATATACTCAGAGGCACAATTAATCGCCCACTTTAATATACTCGCGTCATATTAAAGTGGGCGGATAATTGTGCCTTTGAGTATAGTTTTATAAGTCGCATCAGAACACAAAACTCAGCTTAGTTTCTACATAAACACTAAATTTTAAGTCAACACTCAGAATTTGTACTTTATAGCGTTATTAGAACATAGCTTGCATCTTTAAGGCCACATCAATTTATAATCCTAAAAATATCTGGTTCTATAAACAATTTCGGACTGTAGCCGATTTTTTTAAGTCACTCAATTACTGTCCACTGTTCACTTTTACAGGTACACTGTCATTTTACAGTTACTGTCACAGTTCGCAAGTGATTAAATGTCACTTTTCTAGAAATTTCTGTGCAACTTGACACACTAGTAATTAGTTTGTCAGTTGTGTCACTTTTCTAGAAATTTCTATGTAACGTTATACACAAGTATTAAATTGTCACTTGTGTCACTTTTCTAGAAATTTCTCTGCTATGTCTCACTGTCCCTTATGCTGTCCTCGGTTGCACTTCGTATGTCTGTGAGCGGGTTGCCGTGAACTCGGAACCTGTAGACGCATGTGTACGTAGGGTTGCCATGGTTACTCTCTACACGCAGTTCTATAATGTCGTAAGCGACCGGGTACTCAACGCCGCCTATGTTCATTGTTTTAGGGTATTGCACAGGGAAATACTGTATGGCCGTGTTGTTTGCGTCGTACATGTATTCCCCGAATAAATGCGGCTCGGTGTCTAGTTCTTCGTGTAGTCCCTGAAGTATAAGGCATAAAATAATAAAATATAAAATTTTGTTTTTCAGAAATTTCGCGGGAACCATTGGTTTTCCTGCCCATGTTATGTTCCAATTTAGCCCGCTACCATCTTAGACTGCATCGTCACTTAATGTCAGCCACTGACGATCGCGACCAACATGCGATCAGTTTTATCGGCTGTCAAGCAGTTAGCGCTGCAAGCATGTAAGATTACTTGATTGTCAGTGGCTGACATAAGATCAGCGGGCCTATTATGTATCTTAAATTTATATTGCGAGGTACTCGAAATATATTTTTAACCGACTTCAAAAAAAAGGAGAAGGTTCTCTATTCGACGCGTATGTTTTTTTTTATGTTTGTTACCGCATAACTTCGTCATTTCTCTACCAATTTTAAAAATTCTTGTTTGAAAGAGTACACTTTCAGATTGATCCCATTTAATTTTGATGTCAAGTCGGCTCATTTTTTTTTGTTAAAAAGATTTTATTTAACGTACACAATTTGATATAAAACACTTGTCATCCAATAAACAGATGGAAGAAAAGTCGTTTCTTCTACTAACTAAATTATAAAAAAGTTCGATGTTGCAGACTGGATTTACTGAACCGATTTTGATAATTCTGTTACCAATAGAAAATTCATTTTTACCGAGTACCATATATATTTTATACCCGTGTCCCCAGAAACGGGCATTCCGCGGGTGAAACCGCGGGGCATCTAGAACATAACGTAGATAAACTCACATAGACGGAGAAGTTCTTGGGCGCGGATTCGATCTTCCCCTCAGCGGCCAGCAGTCGAGACATGTGTTCCAATGAGAAGCCGGTCACTTCGATGATCGCGTACGTACGTATCACTGGAAGTATAAAGTTATATAAATAATGATTATACCATCATTTTGTGGTAGAGGAAACACCTCGAGCAGGTCCCAGGACTTGTGAAGGTCACAAGGTTGTAGTTTTAAGAGATCCCTTTAGAATGCATTGACACTCACCTCGCCACACTCGCACTAAACAATTTGTGATCAGTAATTACAACACAAATCATTGATACACAACATAAAACATTATTGTACAAACTCACTAACGCGACTAGCAGCGTGACGGTGTTCACGTTGCCTAATAAAGAACTGAACTTAAGTCATCAAATACCCTCTTATTTATACCATCAGTGTTGCTACTATTGCTTGACAATATCTTTTCTCTTCACGTGATACGTTGTTGACGTATCTAGGGTCTACTAGGAAATAGGAATTTTCACTATATTTCGATCATCCGTCACAATGCTACCGGTTTTGGCTTAGCCTATAAGCTATCTAAGCAATAGCTTATCATCCAGCATCCAGTCTAGGGGGGCACTAGAGACCCCTATAGAGATTCCAAGAAAAAAAAACGAGTAGGTACACGAAAATTAAACAATTTTAAAATCCGCGCTTTTTAAATTGACGTTGACGTTCGGGTGGGTATTACCTAACTGATCCGAACGTCAACGTTAAGGGTGAGGCCAAACGAACGTAATTATGGACGGACCATGTTTACTTGCTAGATCTGCCAAGCTTATTCAAAGAGTCCAAAATGCTTGTGCACGATTCTGCTTTCCAGTGCCTCCCCGTTCCCATGTTAGTCCATTTTTAAATAGCGCTAACATACTTAAGATGGAGGCGCGGAGGAAACTACATTTAGTCACTCTAATTTTCGGTGTCATCTCCACTGGTAAACCATCTTATTTGTGTTCACGTATAAAATGGGCCAGTCAAGGTAGTACATGCAGGCCAAGAGGAGCTCCACGTATTTCTTGCCCGTTTCATAGGTCTGCCTCCTTTAAGGGGACTTTTAAGTACTCAGCCTGCAAAATTTGGAACGACCTACCGCCACCAATTAGACTAGCTAAATCTCTTACTGTTTACAGAAAACTAATTAAAGAACATCTCTTAGTTCTACAGAAACAATAACCAAATATTTTGCAGGACAGTTGTTTTTCTTTTTATTTATTTTTTTTGTCCTTATTGTAGTTGTTTAGTAATCTTATTTTATTTTTTGCATATAATATTAATGTTTGTCCTTCGCTCCAATCTAATTTTTAACTGACTTCCAAAAAGGAGGAGGTTCTACGTTCGTCTGTATGTACTTATGTTTTTTACTTACTATAGATATGTGGATACATAGTAGTATATTATTTTATCTATTTTAAATTTGGAATCAATAAACGACGCAACGCTCTCCCGATCAGTCCGTGAGCTCACCCTGGGGTCATGCCTGAAAATCAGCGCTACAGTTAGCGTCTTAGCTGTAGCATAGAGCTGAGGCAGCGCCCCATTCAGCCGAAGCCTTAGTATTAAGTTAGTATTAATTTTCATGTATTTTTTCTTATTTATGTTATGTTGTTTTGGCTGAATAAATGTTTTTATTATTATTATTAATCTCTGCTCCATTCGGTTTTTGACGGCCTCTGTGGCGCAGTGGTATGCGCGGTGGATTTTCAAGACGGAGGTCCTGGGTTCGATCCCCGGCTGGGCCGATTGAGGTTTTCTTAATTGGTCCAGGTCTGGCTGGTGGAGGCTTCAGCCGTGGCTAGTTACCACCATACTGACAAAGACGTGCCGCCAAGCGATTTAGCGTTCTGGTACGATGCCGTGTAGAAACCGAAAGGGGTGTGGATTTTGATGGATGTGATGGACAACTCGCAAAATTACGCTCGTTTGACCTCACCCTCAGTGTCGGATTAAGGTAGCATCAATTTACCTCAATCCGGCCCTGAAGTCTACATACCCAAGTAGCCCGGGAAGCCCTGGAAGGCCCAGCACTCGGCCGGCATGGCGCCCGGCGTGAGCGCGTACCGCGGCGACGTGTACACCCACCACACCGGCAGCCCCAGGATGGAGTACTGCTTCGTCTTGATCTGGTACAGCTCCGTGCACTTCGTCGATACCACTTGACCACCTGGAAGTCACAATAATTATTAATAATACTCAGCTCAGTCAAAGCTCAGTCTTGTTGTCTATACTTATAATAAATCTGTAGAGAGGTCAATTCTGTACATGAAATATATTTCCAAAATAACTATCAGGGGGTGATTAGTGGTCGATACTGATGCCAAAAATGCAATCAGTAAATTTTTTGTCTGTCTGTCTGTCTGTATGTTCTTTATAGAAACAAAAACTACTCGACGGATTTTAACGAAACTTGGTACAATTATTCTTCATCCTCCTGGGCAGGTTATAGTATACTTTTCATCACGCTACGATCAATAGGAGCAGAGCAGTGAAGGGAAATGTTGGGAAAACGGGAGAAGTTACTCCATTTTTTAAGCTTCGCGTGTCGAGTGTCGAGCCTTAATGGGTAGTTAAAAGTTTACATCTACTTTCACGCGGACGAAGTCGCGGGCGTCCGCTAGTTATTAATAATACTCAGCTCAGACAAAGCTCAGTGGTCTTGTTGTTTACTAATAAAACTGTAAACATGTAAATTTTAAATGATGTCTAAATTATTATTTCAAATAATTTAAAAACACATAATATGTATACTACATCCTTTGATGATGAGTAGTGTTTACTAACAAACAAATGAAAAATGAGGGTATAAATCACTAGTAATTTCACGCCTAATAATAATTAACTTGATGTAAATAAATTTAATTAATATGCTTAGAACAATTAGACATGTAATTTCATAATTTATTTAATTTACGTAATGTAAAATAAATAAGTTACGCAATTACATGCATTTTCTACCTTCATTACTAACTAGCGAACGCCCACGACCTAGTCCGCGTGTAACTCGATGTAAACTTTCAACTACCTCTACCCTACCCTACCCCTACAAAAAAAAAGTATCCTATTTCCTTCCCCTGGCTCTAAACTACCTCCCTGCCAATTTTCAGCTAAATCGGTTCAGCCGTTCTTGAGTTATAAGTGGAGTAACTAACACGACTTTCTTTTATATATATAGATTTCTTTGTTGGTAAACAGTATTCATCAGGCTTTAGTATAGTAAGTAATTTGCATGCCAATTAGGCAAGATACATATACAATGCAACAACCTACGACCTGTACGCCTGTATCTGTAAATAAATACATTGATTGATTGATCTTACAGCGAAAAGCTGTTGAATCAAGGATTGAATAAAGAAGTCTATAGTTCAATAAACAGCGCGTAATGTGAGAAGGTTCCATACCAAACTAACGATCATTAATTCGTGCCATTTTGTATAGAGGAATTTTTCAGGGATCCGTGGCAGTACCGCAAATATGACCCTTTAAATACCTGTAACTCAGATCGCAGAAAATCAATTAAGGAGGAATTTTATCGTAAAAGTCAAGTACTAAAAGTACATCTGAAAAATTAACTACTAACAAACTTAACGTCAAACTACTAACAAGTGACTCACCAGCAGATTCCAAAGCATAATCCACAAGTCCAGTCTTGTCCGCGTCATACACTTCCAGCATTCCAGCGACCATCTTCTTTATAACCTCATAGTCTACGTCTGACTTAGTCTCAACAGGTCTGGTCTCAACTTCTCTCACATATTCCTTAACCTTCTGAACTATCAACTCCATTTGTCGGCGTTCGATCGTTAGCAAATATTCCTGAACGATTTTCCTCATTCCATCCTCATCTATACCAGGCGTCCAGGAATTTATCAACTTTTCGTGAATCTCGCGACCAAGAACTTCCATTTGGTCGTTCGAAACGTAACTCCTATCGAAGTGTTGTTTGAGTTTCGCCGCCACAGCGTCACTGTTTTTATCGTCATTCAATATCTGTATTAGGTTCTGTTGCAAATTCCTAAAAGAATATTCTTCTATTTTTGTCTCTAAATTGTCCAATTTTGAAAGTTTTTGGTCGAAGAATTTGATACGAGTGTCGACGTTGATCGCCCAATTCTCTAAGGCTGCTAATCTCTTGGTCAAGTCATCGTCTTGGATTATGTTTGGCGGCTTATATGTGTCTAAAATATCTTCCTTTGGCATAATTTCGTCCTTGTACATATAACCTGTAAAGAAGAAATGTTTAGTAAAAATCGAAGAAACCCTGTCCTTCCCACGTCAAGAATTGTAATGAATAAAAATTTCTCGTTATTTCGGAAAATTGTAAGCAGGGAAGGACAGAGAATTAATTTTACGTAAAAATAGCATTTTTTTTTGTAACTCACCTAAAAGTGTTGCGACCAGCGACCACTTTCAATAGGTGACTCTATCCTTCCCTGATTATAATTTTGGCTGCAGGGAAGAATTGGGATGTAAATGAGGATAGGGCAAGGAAAACGCACGATTTACATAAAAAAAGAAAAAAATTATATTCAATCAAAAATCTTAATATTAATATGGTAATACAATATACCAAAACAAAGATAGCATGGATACTTAAAAATAATTTGTTATTTGCTTAAATTAACCAAATTCCAAACCACTGCTTTAAAATTAAACTTAAATTGTTAAAATAGGCGAACACTTTGTGACTTATATTTTTTTCATTTAATCTTTTTATTATAAATCTGTAAACACATAGTACTGTGTTAATATAAATATGTGAATATAATAATTTTACTTATTATTACAGTAGATAAATAAATAAAACTAAGGAAAAAATAAATAGGCATGCCTCTGAGTAAAACTTTCTTTTACGACTAGGGTGTTAGTTACCATAAACTTAAAACGATTAAAATTTCAAAAGAAAAAAGAAATAACATTATGGCATCATTATGTTTCAATTAGGTACACCGAATTATTTTAAAAGAAATTAGTTTTAAAATTTTATACATGCTGTCTCAAAACTTGTACCCTCATAAAAAACATTTTTTATTTAACGAACAAAAGACAATAGAAAAAAAATACTCAAAAAATATTGGTTACATGTCTCACAATAATTAATTTATAGGGATTTTTTAGACAAAAATTTCGGTCATATTTTGGCCGAGTTAAGTCTAGTCGAGATAGAGGGTGAAGCATAATATAAAAAAAAAATTAAAAATTATTTCACGTTAGTCCGAACTACAGGTTTTTTAAAGTTTGAAGTAGCAAGTACAATCACATTAGGTACATTTAAAAATTAAATAAAAAAATAACTTAAATAAAAATTATATTTCTGTAAGAAAAAATGTATATCTATAAGATATTTATATTAAGCATAGAATATATTTAAATAGTACAACAATTCTTACAATTGTATTGTAATGTGTAAATAAATACTTTGTACTTTGGAGGTTTTATTTATTGAGGCAACAGAATAAAAAAATATATTACATTGTTTTAAATGTGTAACTTAACTCTCATAACATTAAATTTTCTGCTACTCTAGATTCATTATTTTTCAGACCCTACCCTCATCTGTTATTTATTTGGGATAAGATATAAATGATATGAAATATTGACACATTGCAAATAGGTTGCCTAGTTAAATTGCACCTGGTGAGTATGTAATAAGTAATTTTTTTATTACATTTATTTTATCTACTTCCCTCTTTTCTTAATTAAAAGATATACCCAACAGAATTGAAAACCTAAAGGTTGCCTGATATCACACTGCAATTGTAGGGTTGCCAGATATAAATAGTTAACTAATGTTGTGTAAATCATTATTTATGTGATAGTCTTATATGTCAAATGAAAGCTCATTTTATGCTTAATTTAACTGTATTAAGTTTTGTTTGATCTACTTCATAGTTTTCTAGATTTTGTAATAAAAATGTGTCTGGCCGCCATTTCACTAGACAAAATTAAATAAAATTTATTTACAATGTGTCACTGTGAATATCATCAATTATTTATTACTTATCACTAATAAATAACAGATGAGGGTATATATTTCTCATACCGGATCTTAGACCAGGATAGCCGGATGGGGAGAGCAAAGTAGATGAAAGTTTTTTTTAATAATAAATATATCAACTGTAGATAGAGCAAGAATCAAGAACATGAAAATTTACAATAATTGTATCACTATACCTAGTATTTATAAACGTTTGTAGCTTGTTATTTCTTTCACACCCCCAAGTGATAAGGGTGGTCCACGCAAAAAATTTAATAGATAAAACAATACTTTAATCTCTAGGGGAGAGGGCAATTGACCCCTAATACCTTAAACACCCGCCTCTCTTTCCCCTTAGTCGAATCTAGAGTACTGTATTTTATGGTAGCACCATACTAAATATATGATTGTATATAGTTATAAATAAATAGTTTATAAAAATAAATTAAAATGTTTCTCTTAGAAAGGAATGAAATTATCGAAATTTAAGTACAAAATAAAACAATAACTAAAATAGAAATAAAGTTCCCGTTTAAAAAATAGGTATTATTGTTTAATTTTTAAATCTACTCGTAAATTTAAAGCTAATCATTTATTCTATAAATTTTTCATGAATACTTTTTTCATAGAATCAAATCGAAACACCTAAAATGACTAACGATTTTTTTTACTGGCCAAATCGAGATCAAATTGTACATATTTTTATTATAAAATAATTCACGTGGGATATTATACTCGTAGATTGGTTATACGTTTTAACATATTACACTGTGAAGTTTTCATAGCGTATTAGGTAAGTAATTTTATTTCGTACGTACTTTATTGTAATTCGCTATTTTATAAACGTGAACGTACGCGCAACCACGATAAAATGTGACATTAAAGCCGGCTGCATACATTCGATTTTAGAATCCGTTTTCCGTGTTCGGAAAACCTTATGCATGAAATCAATATAACGTCGGTCTAGATGTAGAACCTCGTAACTAACAGTTTTTGGTAAAAATAGATTTTGATTCAGAAAGCTTCAAACAGCTTTTCCGGTGATAGCCCGTAAATATCTTGTAGTACCTTTATTAAAAAAACGTAAATATTTGTCCAGACTTCTAAAGGTTACTTTTCAGTGCAATATTTAGTTAAGTAAATATTTGTCCAAACTACTAAAGTTTACAGTTTTTGTTAGCAAATTTCCTGTCCTTTTTGAATCTTTTGTCAAATTGGAAATATCCGAAATTGTTTTTGAGTTATAAGTCAAAACCGAACCCATTTTTTATTTTTAGTTAACTGTTTATAACTTTTGCAATTTTTGCGAGCGGGCCTTAATTTTTTTCTGAATCTGAATTCAATTCCGAATCGAATGACACCGCATCCATCTTTATAGGAGACGGAGAACTTTTTTTGTACTAAAGAGCACATGTAGATAACAGAATTAGGATAATTAAGTTTACTTTGTAACAATCACTACATGTTGAAAATCACTGGGCAGATAAAATGACATCATAAATCACAAACTTAAGTCACAATTATCATGGTTGCTGCAATTTAAAAAAAAAGAAAAAATCATCCAACGATTCCTTGAAAAAACTTCCTCATCTCTACCCAACAGCTATCTGCAACCACAGCTATGAAGTCAGATGCATCCGCTACCCTATTCTGCACCACATCTTTGTATTCTTTGTACACCTTCTTAACCTCAGGCAAATTTGGCAAAGTCTCCGTCAATTCAGGCAAAGTTATATTTATGTCAGGCAAAGATGGTTTGAATGAAGGCAAACTCGGTAGATTGGGTAAAGTGATGTTGGGCATCGGAGGCAAAGAAGGCAAAGATGGCAGTTTAGCGGAGAACTCTTTCAAATCTAGGTGGAAATCGGTAAAGTTCGGCATAGCTAGGTGTTCGTAGTTTTCGTATGTGTAGTGCACTGAAAGAAATATTTGTTAGTGATTTAACATGATTTTTATTATAGACAAACCGATGTGTCAATATTTCAAATTAATGTATTTTAACTTGTATAAAGTCCGACCGCTCAGAAATTGCGTTTCTGACAGGTCGTGGTAAGGTTGTTGAACTGCGCTGTTTTAAGGTGATGCCAACTGTTTGTCTTTGTAGTGATGAGACAAAATAACGAGGCTATTGTAATTGAGTATGTTTTTCCTATTTGAGCAATTTCTGAGCGGCCGAGCTTTAGTTTCATGAATCATCTTCATGTCTTTGTCCCACTTAATTGGGGGTCGGCTTTTCCTGACTTAGAAGGCAAGGGTAGGAGAAAACTAACCTGGTTGAAAACGTTTCAGTTTTTTTTTATTCTTGCCCTTAAACCTTCGTCAGTTATTCTTTACAAGTTAGCTCTTGACTACAATCTCACCTGATGGTAAGTGATGATGCAATCTTAGATGGAAGCGGGCTAAGTGAGAAGAATGAAAATACACACTCTTTACCGGTAGGGTGGTAACTAGCCACGACAGAAGCCTCCAACCAGCCAAAAGCTTAAAAAATCAAGAGATAAGATCACTTACATCCATATCCGAAGGTGGGCAGTGCCAGGAGAAGTATCCACGGCCACCAGCGCCGCTTGGCGACTGGTTTCTCTGCGTACCGCGCTCCGTACGACTTGGCTGCATTGGCTTCACTCGGTGATATCTAAAAATGTGATAATAAAAATTATAAATCTAAAATACATAATAAGCCACCTTCCTTATACGTGAGTGGCTCAGACCAAATAAATATGGACCTGTATCGCACCCAAATTCACTCATGTGAATGTCATTCACTCTAATGGGAATCATCAATTGTAAATTAAAATACTGTATGATTTTTTAAAAAGAGCATCTGTTGAGTTTCTTGTCGGTTATTTCTTAGCAGAACCTGCCTTCCGAACCGGTGGTAGAATCTTTACAAATAGTCAACTGACGAGTCAAAAGTGCTTGTAAAGCCTATTTGAAATAAATGATTTTTGATTTAATTTGATTTTGGGATGATGACTAGGTTTGAATATATTGATTTTTATGATATATTCGGGTAAATAAGGTCAATATTAACTAATTTATAGATAAAAAGCAAAAATTGTCTAGATATTTGCAAAATAAATAAGATTATAAAATTATTAAAATCTATTCAAAATCTTTTAACGTAATTAAATGAAAATTCATACATGTTTAGCTTCCTTACAATAAATATGTAATTTTTTAATATATGAACTATAAACATAAACGCACAAATAACAAAGATATTAGTAATTTTGTTTGAACGCCTATACAAATGTAACGGTCATTATGTACCTACGACGTTATCACGACTCTTTGAATCCCTGTAGCTCCGAAAGTAATGATCGCAGATACCCTGTTACTTTTACAAAATTGCTTTACTATTAGC
Source organism: Bicyclus anynana (assembly GCF_947172395.1). Lineage (NCBI taxonomy): Eukaryota > Metazoa > Arthropoda > Insecta > Lepidoptera > Nymphalidae > Bicyclus > Bicyclus anynana. The sequence continues at coordinate 3,298,746 of NC_069093.1, forward strand.
ATACTATTAATTGATATACAATTTAAAAAAACTATCATCATACCTATTGTCTGTCAAAAGTGCAACCAACATACCGTTTCCGTTATAGTAGTCACAGTAGTGGTCACTATAGTCGTGATGAGTGTGTAGATCCAGTAGAACGGCGCAACATACACTGACACCGTACGCGATGCTAAGTGCAATCAACATACCGTTTCCGTTATAGTAGTCACAGTAGTGGTCACAATAGTCGTGATGAGTGTGTAGATCCAGTAGAACAGCGCAACATACACTGACACCGTACGCGATGCTAAGTGCAATCAACATACCGTTTCCGTTATAGTAGTCACAGTAGTGGTCACAATAGTCGTGATGAGTGTGTAGATCCAGTAGAACAGCGCAACATACACTGACACCGTACGCGATGCTAAGTGCAATCAACATACCGTTTCCGTTATAGTAGTCACAGTAGTGGTCACAATAGTCGTGATGAGTGTGTAGATCCAGTAGAACGGCGCCACCGCCACCGACGCCGTACGCGATGCTAAGCTGCCTGCGAACAAAACAAATAACAATTAAAATCTCAATTAATCATGAGTAAGGTTTGTGACAAAGCTCATAATATCTTGTAATGATAGAAATATATTATCGAACAAGTCCTATCACAACGAAAGAAAGAGTAATATTTTCGAATTCGCCACACGCGAGCTGAAGCTAGTTATATACAAAGTGGTAGGAACTATTATTTCTTGATGAATACTGTTTACCAACAAACATCACTAGTCATTTCACACCTGATAAAAATTATAATTAAGTTGTTCTTAATTAATGAAAATAAATTTGGTTATTAAGCTTAGAATAATTAGATATGTTAATATATTTTACATAACATTGCATTACCAAATCATACATAATTAAATATAAATAAGTTATAAAATGACATGCGTTTTCTACCTTCATTTCTAATTTATTTGTTGGTAAACAGTACTCATCAAAAAAGGCTGTAGTATAAATACACACTCTTAGCAGGTCTCCGGTCAGTGTAAGGGTATCTGTGCGAAGGCCCCACCAGCCTACGTGCCGCTGGTGGCGGTGGTCACGGTGGTCACTGTGGCTACCAGCCACACGCGAGCTAAAGCTAGTTATATACAAAGTGGTAGGAACTAAATACACACTCTTAGCAGGTCTCCGGTCAGTGTATGGGTATCTGTGCGAAGGCCCCACCAGCCTCCTGTACGCGCCGCTGGTGGCGGTGGTCACGGTGGTCACTATGGCTACCTGCCACACGCGAGCTGAAGCTAGTTATATACAAAGTGGTAGGAACTAAATACACACTCTTAGCAGGTCTCCGGTCAGTGTATGGGTATCTGTGCGAAGGCCCCACCAGCCTCCTGTACGCGCCGCTGGTGGCGGTGGTCACGGTGGTCACTATGGCTACCTGCCACACGCGAGCTGAAGCTAGTTATATACAAAGTGGTAGGAACTAAATACACACTCTTAGCAGGTCTCCGGTCAGTGTATGGGTATCTGTGCGAAGGCCCCACCAGCCTCCGGTACGCGCCGCTGGTGGCGGTGGTCACGGTGGTCACTATGGCTACCGGCCACACGCGAGCTGAAGCTAGTTATATACAAAGTGGTAGGAACTAAATACACACTCTTAGCAGGTCTCCGGTCAGTGTATGGGTATCTGTGCGAAGGCCCCACCAGCCTCCGGTACGCGCCGCTGGTGGCGGTGGTCACGGTGGTCACGATGGCCGCCAGCGCCCGCGTGAGCCACCACCGCTCGTCCGACGCGTTGTACGCGCCGTTGCGTACGTACACGCCCTCGTCGTCTGAACTTTCGGCCGTCTGGAAGATAACATTTATCATATTCATTTAAAATGTAATAAAGGATCGTTTAATGAAATTAAAAATTATAGAAAAATTCTAGCATCTAAATGAGGTAATATTATAATAGCCATTATGAGTTTATCATTGAAGATATATCATTTTATGGATTCACCGTTTAGTATAGTGTAGCAGAAAAAAAATCTACGAAGAGTCTGGGACTTGGGATATAGAGTATATTTTAACCCAAAAAACAAAAAAATGTTAAAGCATAAAAGAATATAAAACAACTTTTAGACTATTGTCTAGCATAAAATCAATAGACAAAATGTAGGTACAATGGGGCAAGAAAAGTATTATTGGCAGGGAAGTCCTTCGATAAATAAATACAAAAGTAAGGGCTGTACCTGAGCTCTTACGGTACCATAGCATATGCCATAGTTTTCTTACGGTTCAGTCTTTATGCATACAATGAATATTACCCATAGTATACCCATCAATAATACAATGAAAATCTCGAGATTAGTCATTATCCAACGATTTTGGATCCTGGGATTGTTTTCTCTATTGATTGATGCATGCATCGTATTAGGACTCCTAATCGCTTGACGGTATTTATCTGTATTGGTACCTGTGGAGGCAACTAACCAAATATACCAACACAGGATCGATATAAAAAATAAAATTATACAAATATATATATATATATTCCTCACATATCCTACAAAATAAATATCTCTGACAGATCAGTTTTACCTTTTCCATTAAAATTCAATATTCAAAAATTGTATGCAGACAAAGTTATTGAAGGCCACTATTCAAACTTGAAATGCTTATATGCTCCGTATGTCATATTATGCAAAAAATTGTTATAGATTATCATATACTGGTTTTCCAAGGTCTGTCGTTCAGTATAATAATGTCTTTGTGGTATTATTGGTTTGTACATTACTGTACCTACTACGCTACGAGTAGAACAAATGTCCACTAATCGTAAGATAATAAAGCAAAGCGATGCTTAAAGCACTTAATTTTAAACCAACTTCAGATACTGTATTTAGAAAAATAAACGTGGACATACAAGACACACTTTCTTCGTATATTTTGCAAAAGTTTTCACTAATTTTGGTTGGAAGTTTCGTTATTAAATACATATTTTTCAGGGAAGATTTCTAATATATAATGCATTTTCGTTTAACTTTGGAGTTACTAGATTTTTAACTTAAATTACTTACCCAACTGTACACTTTTTTGAGCTATTCTGGACGTCCTACGAAAGGTACCTATCTATCCATTTTTGAGCTTATGGATATGCGACTGTCGGGATTATGTATAAAATTAGTTGAAAATCTTACAGTAAATGGCTTCCGGATTGTGCTGGTGTATGAAACTCATCTACTAAGCGTTTAACAAATGCGACTGCGACTGTCGCGATTTGTTGACCAAGAAAGTATCAGTTGAGAAACTTACAGTAAACTGCGACAACGATCGTCGCAACATGTTCACCACTGCGACCTTACCGACAGCCAGCTCCACGCGGTCGCGCGACATTGACGAATGTAGTAAAGTCTGTTTTTGGGTATTAAACTCATCTACTGTTTTAAGCGCTCAAAAATACGACCGCGACTGTCGTGATTTGTTTATATGTAGTTGAGAAACTTACAGTAAATCTTCCGGATCGTGCTGGTGTATTAAACTTAGTCTAAGCGCTTAAAAATGCGACTGCGACTGTCGCGATTTGTTGACTAAGTAAGTATTATAGTTTGTTGACACACTTACAGTAAATCTTTTCCGGATCGTGCTGGTCTTCCAAACAGTTGTGGCGGGTATGTCCGGCTCGTCCACGGTGTTGGGCCCCTGTATACGGAACTGCGACAGCGACCGTCGCGACATATTCGGCACCGCGACCTGACCGGGAGCCAGCTCCACTCGGTCGCGCGACAGCGGCGAATATGTGTAGTCCGTTTTTGGGTATTTGCTGGAAAGACAAAAACAAACAATATTTTTAAGATAAAATAACCATTTTTGAATTCTTATAATTAACTTCTCCGCCGTATAGTCCACTTAAATGAAATCGCATTTTTTTCGACATTTCTAGTTGCTCACAATTTAACTCTAACAAAGGGTAAAACAAGTAAAAAATGCTTCAGGGCATTACGTTTCTCTTATGTATATTATTTCTAGCTGCCCACAATTTAACTCTAACTAAGGGTAAAATAATAATAATAAGCCCTTTATTCCGAATATACAAGTTGAATAATACACATATATATTATATTATGTCGAGTAATTCGGAAAAGACTGCAGGAGGTAGGCCTCCAGCATTCTTTTCCGAATTACTATGCCAACAGGCACTCCGAATTACTCGGCTTATTATTAAGGGTAAATCAAGTAAAAAATGCTTCAGGGCATTACGTTTCTCTTATGTATATTTTTGTATATAATTAAGATTTAAAACAAACAAACAAAAAACGTCATCATTGTCAGCTGTTTTAATTTTTAAAAAATCCACCTTGCCTACATCTATGACTTTATCTAATTTATTAAGAAAGCAATGGGTATGATGATTGATGACGATAATCATTTAGAGAAAAGATACACACATTAATTCAGGGTTCAGCATAAGGTAATAGAAATATTCTGTTTTATTCATATTTCCATATTCTGTATATAAATAGAAATGTCATCTAAGTACCTCATAACTTGATTCATCTTTCGTCACATGTAGATACGAGTCCAAATATTTCGTCACCACAGCCTACTACCGAACGAGTATGCATACGAGATAACTTCTATTTGCACAGTTTGAAACCGGAAAAGTTGTGCAAACACCCAAGACGTTCATAGCTTGATGTTGTCAAAATATCACAGTTTTTGTAGCTTTTTGTTATTATTTATTTTTTATACTAGGTATATCATTGTACTTGTATAGGATATGTTCTATGACTATTGATAGTGACCATAATTTGGATATAATTACTATTATAAAACTAACTTTGGAACATCATAAGTGTTAATAATATATTTATTAAAATGTTTGCTAATTTTGAATATCTGATATTTTTATTACTGATTTTCTTATTTATCAGACTTAGAAGATTTTTGTCTTCTTTGTCATTTACGATGTTTTGTAATGACTTTTTTACAATAACTCAAAATAAAGATATATTTAACTTTAAGTAATTATAAATTAGCACCGATTTTTCATTATTATTAATTACTATCTGTTAAAATTTCCATCACTTAAATAACACAATGTAATTTTTTTCACAACACTATGAACACCTAACATAACACAAGTTATTATCAGTATATCAACTTTTGAATACGTAATCGAAATAATCAATGCAAGGCGATCTCTGTTGGTAACTTTCTATTGTAATAACCTAAGTTGTGACTAAACTAAACATAAATTATCAACGAGTTTTCATTATTATTAATTACTATCTGTTAAAATTTCCATCACTTAAATAACACAATGTAATTTTTTTCACAACACTATGAACACCTAATATAACACAAGTTATTATCAGTATATCAACTTTTGAATACGTAATCGAAATAATCAATGCAAGGCGATCTCTGTTGGTAACTTTCTATTGTAATAACCTAAGTTGTGACTAAACTAAACCAACGCTAAAGTACCACGTGACATTTGCACGAAAGCAAATATAGAACGGCGTTTAATCACACTGCCCTAGTGTATTAGTTGTACATAGTAATGTGCCGTGCCTTAAGCCCGACCTTTGGATCGTTACAAGTTTTTACTCAGTATGAGGAAGTTGATTTGGGTCCGATTCCTATACTACATACAGCCTTACTCGATGTGTACTGTTTACCAACAAATTGAAAATGATGGAATAAATCTCTAGTCATTCACACCTAATAATAATTATAATTAAGTTGGTCTTAAATGGGGATGATGACTAGGTTTGAATATATTGATTTTTATGAAACATTCGGGTAAATAGGGTCAATGTTAACTAATTAATACATAAAAAGCAAAGATTGTCTGGATATTTGCAATATAAATGAGATTATAAAATTTCAAAATCTTTTGAAATCTTTTGTCGTAATTAGATGAAAATTCATACAGATTTAGCTTCCTTACATTAAATGTGACATTTTTTAATATATGAACTATAAACATAAACGCACAAATAACAAAGATATTACATACAAATCTAACGATCATTACATTACCTACGACGTCATTAGTTCGTGCCATTTTGTATGGGGCGTTTTTCAGGAATCCGCGGCAGCGCCGCAAAACTGACCCTTTAAATCCCTGTAGCTCCAAAAGTAATGATCGCAGATACCCTGTTATTTTTACAAAATTACTTTACTATTAGCATACTCTTAATTTATATACAATTTAAAAAAACTGTCATCATCCCTATTAATGAAAATTAATTGGATTAGTAGGTAAGTTTAGAACAATTAGACAGTGGTGGACTAAGCCCTTCGGGGGCCCGGGGCGGCAGAGCTGTATGGGGCCCCCCGTAACATTTTTTTTCTAGTTCTTTTTAACAGAATTAAGAACTTGTAAACATTTTTTTTATTTTATTCGTTTAATAGCCTTTTAACTAATAAAAAGATGTTTTATTATATAAACTAGTAGAAAAAGTAGAGATAAAAAAAAATTTCGGCGATTTGAAATTATAAAAAATATTTGAATTTTTTTAATCCGTTTTTACTTGATTTGGTGTATGTAAAAAATCCTTATTATTTACCTTATAAACTGTATAGCTTGTTCATTTAGCTTAAATTGCTAAATATTTTTTTAAAAGATTTTCAGAAAATGGGTAATTACCAATCGCCTCTCCCGAAGATTCGACTATTTTCAACCTCCAGAACAAGCTGGGTTTCAAAAAGGATACTAAGACAGATTTTACAAGAAACCCAGGGATACAATATTCCTCTCTGCTTAGCGTCTTTGGACTACGAAAAAGTTTTTGACTTTATCGAAACCAAGGCCTTTAATTCATTGCACCGATGCGAGGTCGATTGGCGCTATATACAAGTGTTGAAATGTTTGTACGATCTTTACTGTGCTCTCGAAGATGTGTTCAAGGTTTTGGACAGGAAATGTCGGAGTGTCAACATATACCGAATACATTTAACACTTAGATTTTGTAGACCACATAGTAATATTGGCAGAATTGCTGCAATTTCTTAAGGAAATGCTAAGCGACCTTAGTCATTCCTGACTGTACACCTGCACTGTACGTGTCAAAGAAAAAATTACTTAGATAAATGTAATCAACAATATCACTTAATTTTGTGATTCCCGGCAGTGGTGGTCACTTCAGAAGTCGAAAAAAGTAAGTTTTTTCCCGGGTTAAGCGTATACGCCCCAAACTTAAGTTATTTCACTATCATATTTCTTTTTTTTCCAAAAAGGAGGAGGTTTTACGTTCGGCTGTATGTATGTTTTTTTAAGCAAGTATCTTTACCATTCATTGGGCCCCCCAAAAATTTTTTTATACAGGGCCCCTCGAAGGCAGGCTACGCCACTGATAGAGAGCCACGTTATTTGGCATAGGCTGTATTTATCCCGGTATTCCCTCTAGAACTACGCGTGTGAAACAGCGAGACGTCTACATACTGATACGTTCAAAGGATTCCACGTGAAACGGGCTAGTGAATTTGTCAACAAAAGCCGACGCTCAGCGGTTTACCCGCGTAGTTCTCGTACCCGTGAGATTGCGGAGATAAAATATAGCTTATAACACTTACAAATAACGTGGATTTCTGGTAAGAGGAAAAGAATTTTCAAAATCAGTTCAGTATATTATAGTCTACAACCTTACAAACTTCATCTCTTTATAATATTACTATAGATAATATTATGGATAAAGAAGTTTCCTAATATACTTTTACTATCTTAACTTACAAACCTCAACACGTAGGCACCTTCTATAGTCTCGATGTCAATTGTTTTCACCACGTTATCCATGTTTACGACTAAAATTAAAACTATTTAAATATTACGTCACTTCTCGTTATCAATTTACCACTAAACTTAAACCTACTTAAATATTAAAAGTCAAAATTACTCAATTCACTCGTTCTACATTAAAATAATCTATTAAAACATTTTCACTTTTCAAAATACGCCATTTTTCGGACAGTTAAACTTAACAACTGACAAATAACTATGACGTTGAATCACTTTTCGTTTACCCAATACCCACCTTTGTAAATAAAATTTCTGCAACGTTTATATTTAACCGTTTACGTGCTAACTAAAACAAAGATAAAAGAAATAAAGAAAAGATTCCAAGATAAAAAAATATTAATATTTTATTTCTAAGTTGTTTTCAAACTATAATTAATCTATTCAAAATATTCAAAACAAATGATGTCAAGGGCAAATTTGTTCAAAAATAAAAACTAGCGATGAATCTATACTAATCTATATCTATACTAATATATAAAGCTGAACAGTTTGTTTGTTTGTTTGATTGAACGCGCTAATCTCAGCAACTACTGGTCCGATTTGAAAAATTCTTTTAGTGTTAGATATCCCACTTATCGAGGAAGGCTATAGGCTATATATTATCCCCGTACTCGTACGGGAACGAGAACCACGCAGGTGAAACCGCGCGGCGTCAGCTAGTATCCTTATATGAGGATAAATATTATTATGTTTATAGAAAGACCTTCGCAAATAATGCATTACCATAAAAAGGTTATAGCGAATCAACTTTAAAAAAATTTTAAAGGGGAACAATTCTGTCATGTATACTAAAAAATTATACTGATCTTGTAAAGAGTTAAAGTTTATGGTATTGTATTTTTAATCTCTGGATGTACTGAACCGATTTTTGAAATTTCTTTCACCAAAAGAAAAACACATTACTTGTGAGTGTCACAGGCTATATTTCATCCCCGTTTTCCCATAGGAACGGGAAATACGCGGGTGAAACCGCGCTAGATAACTATAATTCTTTCCATAACAAGAAAAAGGTTTTAATAAGGTTCCATGGCTTCCACACTTCACCTGCATTATAATAATTAGGTTCAGGAAGAGAATCTTGATGTGATGGCACAAAAAACAGATCGTATGCATCTGTCGATGCCATATATTTGTCAAGGCCAACCGTAACGGTAAGCATACAAATAACTTAGTACTAACAACGTACAAATATACAAAACATATGGCAGGTGGTCATTTTGGCATCTGCTGCGACCGGCGTATAATGTTTTACAAGTTTTTACTTTTTATTTGGTAATGTTTTTTGTTTTTGTAGTAGTATAATTTAATAGTAGTTTTTCTTATTCTTCTGTTATTAACATAAGTTATTGTTATTAGCATGTCACCTTCAGAAAGTACATAATATATATTCCTTCTGTACCTTTTAGTAACAAGATTCTCTAGGCAATTCTGGACCTCCCATTAGATAAGTTATTTTTTTTTATTCTTTACAAGTTAGCCCTTGACCACAATCTCACCTGATGATAAGTGATGATGCAGTCTAAGATGGAGCGGGCTAACTTGTTAGGAGTAGGATGAAAATCCACACCCTTTACTGTTTCTACACGACATCACACCGGAACATTAAATCGCTTAACGTCATTGCCGGTAGGGTGGTAACTAGCCACGGCCGAAGCTTTCCACCAGCCAGACCGCGACCAATTAAGAAAACCTCAATCGGCCCAGTCGGGGATCGATCCCAGAACCTCCGTTTTGTAATAGTTAAGCTACACTTTTTTTAAATGGTCTTAAATAGTTCATTATCGTTTAACAATTACTTGGACGTGTAGTACATCAAGTAACATTGTGACGTCACAAAACGAACGACAGCGTTTTTGACATTTAGAAAATTTGAACATTACATGATCTTTAAATTAAGTTGTATTTCTTATAAAACTTAATTTAAAATCATCAATCAATCCTTGACTTTTATAAAATAATATCGATATATTTCCGACCCTTATTCCATGTGCTATGCGAAATTAATATTGTTTAAATTAAATTTGATATGAGTCACCTACCCTATTCCACCGCGCTTACCACTGCGCCACGTAGGCCGTCAAATTTTCACTCACTCTATTGTAAGCTGCATAAAAGAACTTCGTTCCTAAACAAATCTATACTTTAATATAAGTATAAATCTGTAGAGAGGTCAATTCTGTACATGAAATATATGTCCATAATAACTATCAGGCGGTGATTAGTGATCGATAACGAAGCCAAAAATGCAATCAGTAAAATTTTTGTCTATCTGTCTGTAAGTACGTTATAGAAACAAAAAGTACTCGACGGATTTTAACGAAACTTGGTACAATTATTATTCTTCATACTCCTGGGCAAGTTATAATATACTTTTCATCACGCTACGATCAATAGGAGCAGAGCAGTGAAGGGAAATGTTGGGAAAACGGGAGAAGTTACTCCATTGTTACAGTGATACTACTGTAAGCGCTGGATTAAAGAGGTCTAAAGGAAGACGAAGTCGCGAGCATCCGCTAGTAAGTTAATAAGTACTTACTTCCAATACTCCCCCGCCATCTTGTACAGTCGGTAGGGCAGATGCTCGACGTTCGGCTCGCGATCGAGCAGCACGCTCGCGTCCGCTAGAGCTTGCTCGGCGAACGAGCTGTCCGTCGAACATGCGCTGTGCGCTGGGCTGCTGAAACGGGTCGACCTGCCGGATAATAAAGCATTGTAAGCTTTTGAGAGCCGTGAAAACCTCTGCCTTTAATTCTTAGGTTCGAACCAAGTCCCGCACCTTCAATTTTTTAGTTACTAGCGGACCCTAGGGGTTTTGGGAAACGTGAAACCAACCCAGGTTTAGGGGTTTGTTGAAAAAAAAATTCAATTTGACAGCAAAACCCCATTAACAAAATGATCCGCCATTTATTGATTAATTTGTTACAAAAAATGTGATAAATGAATAACCGCTCGATCGATTTTGTGCAAACTCCACATAAACCAACTACTAAATAGTCCAAACAAAGCCTTTAATTAAGGTTTTGATAGGTGAGCCCGTTCTTGAGTTATAAAATTTCAAGTGCAAGTGTGCCCCCCCTATCGATTGGATGTAAAAAGCGTACCGCTCAAGACTTCGCGGGTGTGAAATCGTGCGTGCGGAGAAGTGACGTGCACCAGTCGTGGGTTTTCCATTCATCGCTACACGCCCCCCGGCCCGCGCGGAACATCGGGATTGTTATCAACGAAGTTGCAAGCTATAGTAATACTTTAAACACAGTTGCCAAAATCAGTAGTGGGTATTGATTTTTATAATTAGTAACATATTAAAGGAATGAAAATCTCAGTCATAGGGGTAAAGACTTACATTGTCTTACCAATGCTAATTGGTACGTTGGTCATACCTCTTGATTTTCTTTCTCTATACTTCACTATTACAATAAATTCTCTAAAGAAAATGCGATTTAAAAGAGCCTAGTGCAACAAAATTTGGGCGTCTGCCAAAAGTACCCCACTTAGTGTTTCAATATAAAACCGATGTACGTACTACGTACTCGTACATATTGTTGACGTGCATACTTGCTCGTTCAAGGTGTTCTTATGGAAACATTTGTCGAACATTCCATGCCCCGGCACTATGAATATTTGGTTTAGTTGAATATAAAATATTCTCAACCTTTACTTCATACGTATAAATAATACATCGATACACGCCATATCTTAAATAGGTCATTGGCTTGTATATTGTATAGTTAAGTTTTTACACAAAAGGTTTTTTTGACACCTATTGGCATAATTTAAAAAATAAACGAGAATTGTACAATGTCAATTAATTAGGTAAATTATGTAGGTAAAACTATAAAATGTCATGTAAAGTCCTTTTCATAAAAGAAGTCCCTCAGACGCGGCAGTAATGTCTTAGTCATATGGTAATGGCGGTCTTATTGTCATTTGAGTAACACGCTGTCAATTTTAGTTCAGGTTTTTAGTGGCAGGACTTCTTTCATGAAAAGGACTCTAGATGACTCTTGCAAAAAACGTGGACCCGCAACACCTAACACTTTTTCACTCCAAACGTAAGCCACTTATGTGACTATCGAGTGTAAGAGCTAAGCTAATTACTCTTGTCGACACGCACAGAAGCGTACTTATCGTAGCGTAGCGATGCGTCAAGGGCTCCCATTTCGGGGCACATGAAACGGCTTGCGAATCCACACTATCTAGTACACACTATCTATGTGTTATAAATCAATATTATAAACGAAGACCCACGTTACAGGAAAACAGTGAGGATGACATCGGATCAGTCTGCAACTGACGTTTTAATCTAAATAAATATATTTTTTTAAATTCAAAATACAAATAATCCCCGGCTAATGTTAAGTAGAACCAAGGCTACCTAAAATTAAAGAACCACCTGTCTCGCGTCATCATTGTGTGACGCGTGTTCGAGCTTAGTGACGTCAGCGAGCGAGCTAAACCGCTGCGGGCTGCTACTTGCTTGTCTATACATTGAGGAGCTTGTAATGTCAGCCACTGAACATCCAATAAGTTCACGAGTTTACAGCGCTAACGGCAGGACATCCGATAAAACTGAACCTGTGTTTGGAAACTGAGTGATCAGAATGATGTCATGCACATAGCGACCAAAACACGATCAGTTTTTTTCGGATTTCCTACCGTTAGGGCTGCAAACTCATGAACTTATTGGATGGTCAGTAGCTGACATTACTTAGTCGTAATGTTAATAATTCTACACTTCCTCCGCATAGGGTCCGCGAACACAAAATGTGGACCCGTTTTGCACATTTGCACAAACTGCGAAGTCTCTGAATTGTGTAAACATTTTCGCACTTCCACGCCTACACGTATTTATGGGAGGTTACCCTTTCCGTCTACCAATTCTCCCATAAAGTGTCCCAGTGACTACTAATGCGATCTGATTGTTATAAGTTATAAATCAAGCCTAACTAAAATTAATTTATACCAAATATTTCCAACCAGCGAGCTATACTGATGCTATCAGTTGCTTGTAGTTTTCTCGATTTTGGACATTGACACCGCCAAGCGATTTAGCGTTCCTGTACGCTGTCGCGTAGAAACCGAAAGGTGTCTGGATTTTCACCCTACTCGTAGCAAGTTAGCCCGCTTCCATTTTAGATTGCATCATCACTTACCATCACGTAACTGTCAATTGTAATATTGTCACTGGCTAACTTGTAAAGAAAAGAAAAAAAATGATTAGTAGAACCAGTGCCGGATTTGCCCTAAGCAGTCTTGCCCTCAAACCCGCCAATCCTTAAGTAAACTAAAACAAGAACGTCTATTTAAAACGCTCGGATTTAGAAATTGCTTTAAATTTCGAGCGCTCGTTTTTTTCTCTTAGGGTTCATTTACACGAGCAGCACGATGCCAACGACAGAGACAACAGCTACCGGCGACTACCGCCGACGTTTCGGCGGCAGCCGATGACGTATCCTTAGCAGCCGAACCATCGGCGACTGCCCTGGACTGCCGCCGAGATGCTTCGGTAGCAGTTGCTTTAGCCGTTGGCAACGTGCTGCTTGTGTAAATGAACCCTTAGTCGTCTCTGGTGCCTCTCTAGACGGGATGCCCTAGGCAATAGCTTTAATAGCTTATGGGCTGAGTAGAACAATGAATAATACTCTAAGCTAAGTTACAAACCCACCTGTCTCGCGACACATTGTATGACGTCTGTATGGGGCTGAGTGAGACGTCGATCAGCGAACTGTAACGTTGGGAGCTGTTGCTTGTGGATACCCGCTCATATTGTGTGTTTAACTCGTTCTGTGGACAAATGTCTGGGTTACTAATAACAAAAACATTTAAAATAATAAATATACAGCCTAAAAAATGTATGTCAAGCGGTGAAGAAAGCCTGCATACCAGAGAATTTTCTCAATTCTCTGCGTGTGTGAAGTCTACCAATTCGCATTGGGCCGGCGTGGTGGATTATTTGCCTAACCCCTCTCATTTCTGAGAGGAAACTCGTGTTCAACAGTGAACCGAACATGGGTTGCTTATATCGTCATGCGTCGTCACTTATCGCCAGATGAGATCACGGTTAAGAGCTAACTTATCGTTGGATAAAAGTTTTTTTCATATTACTTAGAATAGACTACGTATAGCTTTAATTGTCAAGAAAAAAGGCGTGTCTAAAAACATGCAGCTGAGTCATCACAATGATGTCATCTGTAAGTGTAACAGCTATTTATAAGTTTACGTAAAATTCTTACACTACGTAACTATACCAAGTATATTTAATATGACGCCGCGCGGTTTCACCCGCGTGGTTCCCGTTCCCTTAGGAATCCGGGGATATAATATATAGCCTATAGCCTTCCTCGATAAATGGGCTATCTAACACTGAAAGAATTTTTCAAATCGGACCAGTAGTTCCTGAGATTAGCGCGTTCAATCAAACAAACAAACAAACTCTTCAGCTTTATAATATTAGTATAGATTGTATATTGTATACTATAATACGTACTTCTACATCAAGTATACGAAGTGTAATACAATATTTGCACCGTTGCTTGTTACGATCGTACGCTAACGCAAACTTCCGACGATTTGTGATATCAGATGTATGGTGACCATATATTTATCTTTAGTCCTCATTCGCACGAGTGTTCTTTTAACGGACGTTAAAAAAGCGTTCAAATACAACAAGTGCATTCCCAAGTATATGTTCACACGACAGCGTTTTTAGTGACGCAAAGTTGGATTTTCAATTTTAGGCGTTGGAAATAGACCATTAATTAAAATTAAGAATATTATTAAAAGCGTCAACGCTAGGTTTTAACGTATCACGTTTTTAACTCTCGTGCGAATGGGACTTTATAATTGACATGTTTATCAAGTAACGCCATCTAGTTTGATGTCCTTGGTACACCTAGTGGAGGGTCGACCAACACTCCGTTTTGGGTCGCCAGTCCAGTACCTTGGGATCCCCAACGTTCATTGGCTCTTAGAGCTATGTAGCCTGCCCGTTGCCACTTCAACTTCGCGATTCACTGAGCTATATTAATGACTATAATATGGTTCTTTTGCGGATCTCCTCATTTCTGATTTGATACCGCAGAGAAACTACACAGCTCACTCCATCGCCCGCTGAGTGAGCCTTCTTATGAGGCCCATACTTGACGATCAAGTCTCGGATCGGTAGGTCATCATTGTTCGAAGACTTACGTCAATATGCACTAAGGAATTTTGGACGTACAGGAATATGCAGACATTGGCGTATCTGGGATTATTTCTGGGAGGGCCTGGCCCCATACATACGCCCTATGAGAAAACGATAGTATTAGTACTTAGTAGTTTATTGATTTAAAACACGTTGATTGTACGTTACGTGGTCTTATAAGTATTTGCAATAGTCGAGTGTTATCAGTCATTGACTCACACATTTAGTGTTAATAATATTAGAATGATTATTTTTTAGTCTAAATGTGTGTGCAATAGCTAAAGCTACTTGTATCTATGTGATCAAACATCTAATCATCACTCCGCGTGTCGTAATCCTCTTGTGTGAGAGTCGTGACCACCTCTATCTCTGATCTGTTATCCTTAGGATGTTATGACATCTCGGTATCTCTCTCTTTGCGGAGAGCACCGTAGACAGTGAACTCGAGTGAAGTGCTGACCAGCTGGCCTATTCACTAATTTGGTCTTTATTAACAACCTATTAAAATAAACAACTAATATCAAATCCACTGAGTGACTGAGAAATGTCATCTACCTACTATATGATATCCGCGATTGGTTGTCAGTCAGTACATTACATAGAACCTCAATTTCGTATACGTCAACTAATATGCGTCAAAGTTAGTGAATTAGCATGCTGGTTAGACTAACGGATCGGGTCTATTTCCTTACACTTTGCCAGTAACAACTATTTTTTCTAGAATATCTCCGTCTTCTTTGGCAATGTGTTCGAAGTACTCTAGACATCTAATAGTTTCAAGGATATTCTTCTATATTCCCCGCGATCTAATTCAATTAATTGGTAGACCGATAAGACGAAGACAGTATAAATGGATTACTAAAAACCGTTAAACGTAAATAAATTGGATGAACTTACAGCTCTTATGAAAATTTTAGATAGAACAAAAAATTATACAGGCTGCTCGGGAATATTAACCATAACCCTAGGGGTTATATTCTTTAACAAAAACTAATTCAAAATATTCAAGGAACATGGTGTTCTAAAATGAAAATTTTAACGGAATAAATAACATTTCTTTTGTAAATTAAATCTTAAAATGTGTAAATTGATCTTATACGCATCCTTATAATAATGACGTATTTAAATTTTAAAATGCAACGTTGTCACTTAGTTATCTAAAGGCGTGTGTTACATGGATAGTCGGTATTATTTGAATAACTTTGTATGAAAACATATGTTTTTGTAGTTAATAAAATATTAGTTATGCAGTTTGGTTCCTATATGTGGTCTCGTTAATACCTTGATGTTATGGTTAACTACTCCCGAGCACCCTGTATAATAGTATCAATGACATAATTATTGTACCTAGTGGAATAGTATAATGATACTAGCGGACTCGCTCAAGCTTCGCTTTGACTTATTAATTTATTTATTTGCACTTCTTCCCTATCCCTACCTTACACTACCATACTCCTACCCCTACCCCTACCCTACCTCTACTCTACCCCTACCCTACCCTACCCTACAACTACCCTACCACTACCCTACCCCTACCCTATCCCTATACCATAAACCTACCCTACCACTACCTTACCCTACCCCTACCCTACCGCTACCCTACTCCTACCCTATCCCTATACCATACCCCTACCCTACCACTACCCTATCCTAGGATTTAGGGGTTTGAAAAATAGATGTTGGCCGATTCTCAGACCTACTGAATATGCACAAAAAATTTCATCAAAATCGGTCGAGCCGTTTCGGAGGAGTTCAAGTTCGAACACCGCGACACGAGAATTTTATATATTAGATTTGTAACATAACATAATAATGGAAAATTTTACATGTATATATTATTTATTTACATATAAAATTAATTGTGTCTTATCATAAACGTTAATTGAAAACCTAGTGAGTAATGCAGATAGATACAAAAAAACACGTAATGTATTTTTTTACCTTCTAAGTATAATAATGCATTAATCAATGATACGAGTAAGTCATTTAAATATTCTTTTTATCAGGTTCAGGTTGAATTCAGGGATTTTTTAGCTATTTTGTTAAAATTACATATTTTGTATTTTAAAATGAATAGATTAAGATAGTTCTAGTAGAGATAGTTATTATTTGCTTGACATGATAACGATTGTAGTTATAGTCAGGGATCCGTAGATCATTTTGTACAACTGATTACTATCAAGTTAATTTTTCGTGAGTAGCTTCATCTCGATGAGACGATCAACTTTTTTATTTACGAAAATTCTTTAATCTGGTAGCTTACTGAGTTACCATGAAATGAAAAATTTTGAGCGTCGGAACGAGATGGGTACCACGCTATTTGTTGGACATTGTGGCTGTTAAGTTGTATAACTATTAATTAATCAACAGTAAAAAAAAAAACATCTGGTTAGTAACAACTTTTGATAAACTACCCTCCCTCCTAACTTGTATCAATAAGGAGATTATTAAAAGTTGTTACTATAATTTTATGAACAGAATGTGGTGTACAGCTAGTATTAACAATGTTAAAGATGATTGAAAAAAGCTTTGATAGCCCAGTGGATATGACCTCTGCCTCCGATTGCAGGAGGGTGTGGGTTCGAATCCGGTCCGGAGCATGCACCTCCAACTTTTCAGTTGTGTGCATTTTAAGAAATCAAATTATCACGTATCTCAAACGGTAAAGGAAAAACATCGTGAGGAAACCTGCATACCAGAGAATTTTCTCAATTCTCTACGTGTATGAAGTCTGCATTGGGCCAGCGTGGTGGACTATTGGCCTAACCCCTCTCATTCTGAGAGTAGACTCGAGCTCAGCAGTGAGCCGAATATGGGTTGATAATGATGATAATGAAAGATTACAAAAAAATACAAAGGCAAAAAAAAAATAGGTTGTAGCAACTTGGTTCGGTGACCTGGTGGATGGTACGCGAGTGTACAAAGTACGCTTCCGTATCAGGTGCTATCTGCTCGAGAGATTTGAATACAATGCAGATAGCGTCAACCTTATCGGTAAATAAATCTTATGGGGTCGTGTGACGGGATTTTCTTAACGTCTTTCATATATGATAAAGAGACAAAAATAAAACTTTTTAAGAATGAGTCATGCGAAAAAAATCTCAAAATCTATCTACTCTCTGAAAATCTACACTAATATATTTAGTTTCTTTTTGTAACGAATAGGCTCCGAAACTACTGGACCGATTAAAAAATTCTTTGACCAATGGAGAGTTACATTATCACAGTACAACGTTGAAATATTTTAGAGAACATACTACATACTTGTTCAATCAACTTTTCCATAAAAATGCACAATTTTATTCTCTGATAAAATACAATAATTAAAGCATATTGTTTTCTAAATTGGTCTAGGTCTGGTTGGTGGGAGGCTTCGGCAAAGGCGTACCGCCAAGCGATTTAGCGTTCCGGTACGATGTCTTCTAGAAAACGAAAGGATTTTGATCTTTCTCCTAACGAGTTAGCACGCTACCATCTTACATTGCATCATCACTTACCATCAGGTGAGATTGTAGTCAAGGGCTAATTTGTAAAGAATAAAAAAAAAAGAATATTTTGCGTGTGAACCAGAACATTGTTTACAAAACGACGATCCAAAATAAAACTTCGCGGGACAACGCTAGTAGCCTAGACACATGCAACACAGCTATTAGTACTTAGTAGGTATGCAAAACATCAGCATTATTTATAAACAACGACCGCTATCAACTAAAGACTAAACGAACGCATCACTTATCTAAAAAGAAACTGACCTCGTGTGCCCGGTTACTCATCTCGCCCTTCGCAAACGAAACATTCATCGATTGAGACGCCCTTTCTTTCATCACCATGACGATTGTTATAATAAGACGTACCTACCTCGAGTTGCCGAATCCTCTTCTAAATAAAACACCGAAACTAGGTCAAGATTATAAGATCGTACACACAGATAATTAGGTATTCACTACGAACTTTGTGGAGACTAACATACGCGTCCACTAAGCCACAGTTGGTTAGAAATAATAATGCCCATATGTGTTCGGAGGCTAATTTAAAAATAAACCGACGCGGGTGTTCGTTTTCAGTTATATTTGGATTGATTATGTTTTCCTTGTAATTATGTTCTTTACATGTTATCCTGTAAAGGTTGGATTACAATGACAATTTTATAAATTTCTCGGATTTTTGAGTCTTCAAAAATAGGGGAAAAGAAGATGGCTTGCGTCATTTTAAAAGCTTTATGTATGTAAGCTCACTCTACTATTGTAAGCCTTGAAAAGTAACAGGTATTATGGGTCCATAGCTTCAATTGTCTGATTGTTTAGTTGACAGACACTGAGCTTTGTGGCAACCGTTCGCTAGATACCCTTAAAGTTTGAATTTTAACGATGTTTTCGAAGCTATGCTTACTTATTGCTGTATAGAGCCAGCTGGCCTATTCACTAATTTGTGCTTTAATAATCACAAGACGAGAGGCGAAAACTTAAAAAGGGACGATGTCTTTGACCAAAAATTAACTATTAAAATCTTTGTAGTATGTATATATAATTATTTTATTAACATAGTAATGATAGTAAAACAATCGAGCATAATATACAAACTACCACAAAGTAGATGGTCTCACCATAGAAAATGAAAATGTCATCATCATCGTCATCATATCAGCCGATGGACGTCCACTGCAGGACATAGGCCTTTTGTAGGGACTTCCAAACATGACTATGTCGGTGACTTTGGTTCTTCTGCGTATCTCCTCATTTCTGATTCGATCACGCAGAGAGAATGTATTGCAACATAAACAACCTTAAATGTGTTAGTAGAACACAAGCCTTACAATAGTCGATAATAAGTAACCGCGAAGTAATACTGATACTGGTAATAAGCATATTTGTTCCTGTTGTAACCAATAGTAAGTATTATTACTATTAGTTTATGTGGGGCTGTGACTAGTGCTGTGTGGAAGTTTGCACTTAACTGGGACCACGCACAGGATGTCCGCTACACATATTTACGATACATGTATGTATAGATCACGGTTAGTAAGTTGAACCTAAAATATCAGTTGTCTGCGCAGGCAGAGTTATAAAACAAAGTATTAGTCCTCCATGTTGAGTCGAGGAAAAATTAACCTGCAAAAATTCGTTAAAATGGAAAGAGAAATAAGCGTAGCTGAGATAAGCGTATTTTTTTATTGTTATGCTAAACCGGTTTTGTATTCATTTAAGTCGATTCTGAAAGAGCCACATGAAAGAACACTGTAAAACCTTAATCTATAAGATATTCTTACATGCCTTGAATGAATACATCACCGGTTTAGCACCGCCTTCAAAGTGATCAGCAGGTAGAACGTAATATGATGTTATTTTTCGCTTTTTAGTTTAGTTGGTACGTTTTATGTTTTTGAAGTTGGGTGTATTTTTTTTTTCAATAATTGTTTTCAATATTTATGTAAGTTATGTATCCCTCGATTCTTATGTGTAAGGGTCAAAGATTAGATATTGAAAGCACTAGATGATTAATACATTATGTACTTTGTTTAATTTATCACCAAAAACGGCTTAAATAAAACAAAATACAATAAATACGTTATGCCATTGAGTTACAAGTATTCTAGTTCTAAGGGCAAAGTCGAAAGTGACCCATGCTTTCTCGAACGGTTCAAAGGGCTGATGTAATTCGAGTCGAGAGATGAAAAGGAAAGAGCCCATTAAGAGTGGGCGTCTGGTCTACGTGATTGATATTTATGGTGCATTATAATTGTTATTCAATTACGACGCCGGTTTACAGTTGAATGTACTTACGAAGCTTATTTGGACAACGGTTCGTTCATTATGGTTTAGTTTAGTCAATATCGTACAGTCAGGTTGCAACTCAGACCAATTATAGAAGGACCTTCGCACTCATTGTCACGAACAAAATTGTCTGTCATTTTCTGAAGAAAACGAGCTTAGATTTGGTATATATCTTCTACTAAACTAGAAGTGTTTGCCCGTTTTTTACACAATTCAATTACACAAAATAGTAGATTGTTATACAAGGGGCTAAAAAGACCCATTTTATACGAGGTATTTTTAGGGCCCGAGACGTAAGGCGAGGGCCGCCTAAATAGTAACCGAGTTTATAATGGGTTTAGCCCCACGTGTTACACTCTGTTTTTCACTACGATAGCGAGAAAATAAAATAGTTTAGTACAATATTCAATGATTTATTTTAATTGAAAATTAAATGTACAAAGTCTACAATTTTGGATATTAAGGGAGATGCTTTTACCCGGTAACATAATTTCCGACTACTGTGAAGATGAATAATAAGTACATGAGGTAAACGTGGGAGATAATAGTTTAAAAAACTCATTTCGTAAGTGAATCCATTCGTTGTTTTTTCTTCACTTATTAAATTTTTCGCAGGTATCGTAGGTAAGTATTTAAGTAAATGCGTCTCGACTTTGATGGTAATAGATTGAAAATTTCATCCATCTCCAAATTAGGACGCCATTTGTTTTTTAAATTCTCGTTTTTTAATTTTATTTTTTTCACATGAGAAAGAGGCAAAGGTAAAGGATGTCCAATGTCTGCAAATCTCGCTCTATTCGCAATTCAATAAAAATTAAATAAAAAAATAAACGCATTCCACAGACAAGAACGCTGCATTTCATTTCAATTTAAAGTTTTTTATTTATTTTTCAAAACAATCAGTGCCTTACCTATAATGATTCTATTTTCGAATAAAACCTCCTCCGTTTTATAGTAGGCTAGTACTTGGCTAGTACTCGTAACAGACAAGAATTAAAAAACAAAATTACTTTAGCCCTTAGAGGCTAATATGCTTGTTTAGCCCCGCTGTGGAGTGGTAATATGACAGTGTTTTTGAGCAAGAGTAGTGAAAAGGTGTTTTTGCGGAGCTCTTTAACCGACGAACACGATTACAACTATTTAACATCGATTCTATAGAGACAGTTTTTATAATCGCATTATATCGTTGATCATATACTTTGACAGAAAAGTAACGTTTAGCGAGGCAGGTCCTATACAATAATTTGTCTGAGGGTTACAAGTTATTCCAAGAACAAATAATCTGCCTCTCATACTATAAAGAGGTGAAGTTTGTGGTATTTTATGGATCTACTGAACCTATTTCGAAAATTCTTTAACTATTAGAAAGCCACGTTATTTGTGTGCCATAGGCGTATTCTTACGGGTACGGGAACTACGCGGGTGAAACCGCGGGGCGTCCCTACCCTAATTATTACAATTATT
This sequence comes from Bicyclus anynana, assembly GCF_947172395.1. Lineage (NCBI taxonomy): Eukaryota > Metazoa > Arthropoda > Insecta > Lepidoptera > Nymphalidae > Bicyclus > Bicyclus anynana. The sequence goes on from NC_069093.1 coordinate 3,320,932, forward strand.
TTTTATTATTTGTTATTAATTAGCCTTACCAAGTTTTTGTTTCTGTTAAGAAATTTTTAGTGAAACATGCAGCCTGGAGTTGGGAAGTGGGTGGTTAGATCATGTTAATCTGTCGCTCCCATCTTTGACACCTGATATTGATCGTTCAAGAGTCTGACGTTGTCACCTGAAACCCGCCATCCTGCATTGAAGTAGCGTGGTGGGTCTTAGCTCAAAATCTCATATCTGGCTGGTGGGAGGCTTCGGCCATGGCTAGTTACCACCCTACCGGCAAAGACGTACCGCCAAGCGATTTAGCGTTAATTTTTCGTCCTCCTCCTAAGAAGTTAGCCTGCTTCATTGAATGCGTCACTTATCATCAGGTGTGACTGTAGTCAGCTTGTAAAGAATAACAAAAGGTAGGCTCAGTTTACAAGCAGTTTTGAAACGTCAAGGTTGACTATTTGTAATAACTCTACAACCGGTTCGGAAGGCAGGTTCCATATCATCACTTCGTTAGGGAGGCTTGGCCCTGTAGGCCTATAGTAGGTCGTTAAATAGGCTGACAGCGATAATGATTTATTATAGCCTGAGTACAATTCTGTGGATATAGACTGATGCGTAATTCCTGAGACACTTCAAAGATAAGATAATAATATACATCAATATAAAGGACGTATTATATGACTTATATACATAGTACATACTTAAATTACTGTTTGTGTAGAATGTGCTCTGTACTGTACATAAACATCTATTTAAATAAAAATGAATCCACATATCCAATGGTAACGCCATCACGCGTGAACGGCTAGATTTCGCTATTTTTTTTTATGTGTTTGTTATTGTCAGGAGAAGGTTCTTATGACAGAAAAAAAATTAAATAAAAAATGCGCGGAAAATTAGAAAAAGGGGTAGGGGAAGGGGTAGGGTAGGGATAGGGTAGGGTAGGTGTAGGGGTAGGGGTAAGGGTATTGGTAGTTTACATCGAGTTTCACGCAGACGAATTCGCGGGCGTTCGCTAGTAATAATATAAATACACATTTAGAAATATTGTTAAGTAGGTCATGGTTAAAAGCTGGACTTTCGTAGTATTTAGAAAAGTTGATTATCATAATTTACTTTTAATACAAAATGTATTGGATATAGACACAGAAAATATTGGACTTATTTTAAGCAGTATTTTAAGTAGTTAGATATTTTAATCTATCTCAATCTATTTATGATTCAGATAGATTAGAATATAGATTTTTCTTGAAATCTATAAGAAATTCTGGCAGGAATTCCTTTCACGCGGAAAATTCGCGGGCTACAACTAGTGTAGTAAATTTTCCATTTTCTATTAAAGAAAAATGGTCTGCTAGTATAAGAATACATGACGCGCATGCATATGTGTGTCCTTGCACCCACACAATCGTCGCGACATTAACCTTGGAGTAGCGCGACCGACATTTATCCATACCTATTGAGTAAGGCTTCACTATACAATTGCTTACTGTCTTACAACTTCACTGTCTACTGAGAACTCAGATCAATTACCTTCTATTAGACTTGTATTGCACTCAAATTCACAAACATAACGTCTGTCGTTTTTTGAGGGGAATGAGGTAAACACCGAAAATATTTAACACTAATATTCACACTCGCATGTAATTTTAACACAATGAAACATCGATTGTATAGAACATCAGTACAGGAAATCTAGAAAAAATCGTATTAGATTTGTAAAAGAATTACATGACTCGAGATTTTTTAATCATCGGCAGGGAGCAACCCAACAAGGTTGTTTTCCTTGAATTTTTTTGATAGTTTGTTTAGTTATACTACAGCCTTTCTTGATGAGTACTGTTTACCAACAAAAAAAATTGAAATGAAGGTAGAATATGCATGTCATTTCATAACTTACTTGTATTTATTTTAAATTATGTATTTATAAAATGTTATATAAAATATATTACCCATATATAATTGTTCTAAGCTTATTAATGAAATTTATTTTCGTTAATATAAGAACAAATTTATTATAATTATTATAAGGTGTGGAATGATGAATCCTGCTATTTTGGGCACATAGACCAATTGCTGAGATCATAAAAATTGCTCTTGTTCTTGACTGGAAAATATTGGAACTAATTTGACTTTGTTTTAAAACATCCAAATACAAAAAGAAGATATATCAATATACATAAATAAAATTGATGTGTCTGTCTGTGAATGATTTTATAAATAACCAAGTTTATTCAAATGCATAAAGCTATTTACGTGATACTAGAACATAATGAAGCATTTATAAAATTATTGTCTGTCTGTCTGTCTGTAATTTCTGGACTTTGGGAACAAAGGCTTCTTTTTATTCTGAAAAATACATGGTTCCCATGGGATATGTTAAAAAACGAATTTCAAAGTGGAAAATAAAATGATTACCTGAAGAACTTCTTTCCTATTTCCCTTCAATCTATCCAGGCTTTCTTCTGAGGAGTAATCAGATGTCTTGACAAGTTTCTCTGATTGCCGGGTAGTCGGGCGGATGCGGACTGGTGGATTCTCCTCTATCACTTGTATGAACTCTGTGGTCTTTGACTTTTCAATTTGTCTGTAAACAAATTATTGAATGAATATTTTTACAAGGATAATCTATTTTCTTCTAGGTCCAGGTGTTCCAGTTATTAGGATTTTCATTTTATTTTAGGAGTAATAAGGATTTTTATTTTATTTCATTCAAAATTTTTGTAGTACAAAACAAAAATAAAAACAAAGAGAAACTTAACTAAGGCTAAACTTATTGGGTAAAGCCACAATTTTTTTTCAAACACATCCCAGCATTAATTTCATAGCCTCAATAGCTCAAACAACATCACCGAGGGTGGTGGTTCGAGCCACGTTGGTCTATTGCCGTACCCACTCCTAGCACAGTCTTTCCCAACTAGTTGGAAGGGAATGAGAATATTGATCATATTTAAAAGATATGGCAAATATTCTTTTAAAAAAAATGTCAGACAGTTGGTGGTTTTGGTACAACCCCATTGCCATAGAGAGTATGTACAGCCAATGGTCCTTAGCCCAATCTCTTCTCGCTTGTATAGGTGAGCCATCTTCATCAGACTATGGGAGCTAGGTGAATGCAACTAATAGAATGGTAGTGTACACACTGGTACACTAAAATATCTCTTGCATAAATGACTCAGTAAATCTTGAGAAAAGACTGGCTCCTATGGCCAAAATTCAGTCAGAGAGACTTTATTTATCTATACTTATATTATAAAGAGGTAAAGTATGTGGTATCATAAGGGCCTGGATCTAACTAAACCAATTTTGAAAATTCTTTTAAGTACCACTGGGAAGCCACGTTATTTGCGAGTGTCATAGGTGTCAGGTGTGGAACGGGAACTATGCAGATGAAACCACGGGGCGTCGGCTAGTTGGAGATACATCACTAAGCTATATATTGATAAAGGTGTGCATAAGGTTGTTAACTAGGGTAGGTACCATACTTAATAACTGTACAAAACAGGAAATTCCTGCTGCAATGCAAATGCATAATGGGTCTCCAGAGTAGGCAATTTATTTTTGCATCTATGAAGTGCACGTCACTGCATACTGAGTAGAGATCTAGTGACCATTAACCTGCCTGCTTTCAAAATCATTTATGTCCAAAACTTTAGTGAGTGTAAGGGCTTTAACCTTCCCTAAGATGGTCTATTACACTCGCCAAAGGTTAACTATGCTTAATACTTATAACTTCTTTGAAAATGGTACCATCTTAAACTGCATCATCTGAGTGTAATGAGTCAGGTAAAATTGCACATTTAAAAACAACTCTCTCTAGAGTCTATTATCTATTATAAAACTGTATATTATTATAAAACAAAATACTATTTTACATCTGTTTGTATGATTTTTGCAGAATAAGTTGCAGGCGTTTGCCAGATTAACATGAAAAATATATTCAACTTTTAGTAACTTAAAGTATATTTCTATGAGTTAAACAGAACCATTGCCTTCAACATCATTTTTTATTCCATTACTAAGGCAGGTGAGATTGTAGTCAAGGGCTAACTTGTAAACAATAAAAAAAAAAAAAAAAATTCTAATCAAGTATTAACCCAAATAAGTAGAATACAATGTTGACAGCATGTTTATGTTAGTTTTTATGCTCTAAGGTCATTTACGGCTGAGTAAGGTAGCCATGGGATGGGTGATGTCACAACGTGACCTTCTGTTTATGACATCAGTGTAAAAAAATTTGGTTTCATGGTAAAAATGTTTAAAACAAACAAAACCATGGTTTGAAGGTTTGAGTAAGAATGTTTGTTTAAATGACTGATTATTCAAAATGTTTATATTTGTAATTTTTACAGATTTAACTAATCTAACCTAGTTTTAACAGTGCTTAGGATAAGTGTTATTATAAAAAAAGTTTTCACACAGAAAAAGAACTCTGGTCAGTAAGTAAGACTCGATCTATTGCTGGAATTTTGGATTTCTAGTAAAAATCCAAAATTCCAGCACTTAGATTCCAGATTTGTATTCTAAATCTGTCTTAAGGATGCAATTTATCTCTGTACAAATTTACACTAAGAGTCAGACAGAAAACCCTAGACACTCTGCAACCAGAGCATCTTCAGTTGACTCTACTATCTTCAAATGCAAAGTCATTTTATATGTACATGAGAAAACCTGTGATAATTCAGTAGTTATATATGATAGAAATATAAAATATATCCTATAGAACTTCCTGATGACAGCATTCTATTGGTAAAAGATATTTTAAAATCGGACCAGTAGTTCCAAAGATTACCCCTTATAAAGAATTGTTACTAACTTTACCTCTTTATAATATTAGTATAGAAGTATAGATGATGAAAAGTTTCTACAAATAAATATTTTAGATTTGTTTGCTAGTTTCACTTTCTTACCTAAATCAAAAAAGCTATTCTAAACAATCGTTTTACTAGTGAAAAGTTACTTTATCAGTGAGTATCATGTAGAATATGTTAACCCAATATTCCATGGGGAACAGGAATTATGTGCGTAATAAAAATACCATGGGTTCCATAAGAAATCAACAGTAAAGAAATATTTTTTTTACTTTACTATTTTCTGTTAAAAACTGATAAAACTTGTGCAGTGTTTTTCACAGTCTGAATGTTCTTATTACATATATTACTCCAACAATAGAGCATTTTAAAGAAGGTTTATAGAGTATTCAAAGTAGGTTTGATTTGACAACAAATGTCAGAATATCAGACATTGCTGTATTAATTTGTTTGAATGTCTACATTTTGTACCAAGATAGACACGTCAAACTTCTAACACCCCTCTTTTTGCTTGGGGGGTTAATTTTTTATAGTAGGTAGATTAGTTACGGGGGGTTAGTATGTAAACAACACAGAACGAAGTTTACAGCATGTCTAGGGATAAGGGCAGTGGAAAAAATATTGAATATGGTTTGTCATCATCATTAGCAATCAATTTTCAGCTCAATGTTGAGCATGAGTCTCCTCGCAGAATGAGAGGGGTTATGCCAATAATCCACCACACTAGCCCAATATGGATTACCAGACTTCACACACAAACAGAATTAAGAAAACTCTCAGGTATGCAGGTTTGCTCACAATGTTGTTCCTTTACCAATATAGACAATATGTGGGGGCAACTGGACAAATTATTGCAAGGATCAAGAATTATGGAAAAGCTTGAAGGAGGCTTTTGTTCTAAGGGACAATCAGACAAACTCTGAATAAAGGCTTTTTGGTTTATTATTTGAGACACGTGATAATTAATTTCAACTTACAACTGAAAAGTTGGAACAAGCTCCAGGCCAGATTAGAACCTACGCCCTCTGAATCGAAGGTAGAGGTCATATCCACTGGGCTCTGAATATGGATGGTTTCCATATTTTAACTGGACAATAAAGATTGTGTTGATGGTCTTATGTTTCTCAATAAATATGTATAATTTTAAAGTTATACAACTTGAAATGATTTGAAAAAAATTATAAGCCTCACGATCAATAATCGTAGCCGGCAATGCTATTCTAATAATAATAAAGAGCGGACCATTGTAGTGTAGAGCTTGTTTACAAAATAACCGAAGTAATACTAACTTGACAGGTGTACTTTTTCTTATTGGTGTTTTTCGCCCAGATTTGTGATGAGTGTGCTCCTCACCCTCTGTGCAATTCTCACGGTCGCAGCTGGAGCGCAGGAAGGGAGTTTTCGACCTGGACCTTGACCTCAATCCACTGACCGTTGGATTCTCCATAATTAAAACAATTTACACCACCGAAAACTTAACAAATAATGTCAAAATTTAAATGCGCATTTTCAAGTACTCGCACTATCAATATTTAAATCACTTTCACAGGTCCAAACGTAAGTGATAAACGCAATAAAACACACACATTATTGCACAAGAGATCTATTTCTGTGGGTTCGAGCTATGCCGCCAAAATTTAACGGTACGTGTTTGATAAATTAATAACCTATTTAACTATCTTAAACACGATAAGATTATTTAAATGGTAGAGTTAAGACATAAAATAACCGAAGTACAGCATTTGTACGTGCAGAAAACTTAATCAATAGAATTTGTAAATTTCGTAACGTCCCACTCTACTCTTCGCTAAACATAAACTATGATGACGTCACTACTCAACTCACCGCTCAAAGACGTCACTACCTTTTTTTATTAATTATCTCTGGCTTTAGAGCTCTGAGTTATAGTTTTTTGGACTAACAAAATGACAAAAAGTAATTTGTAGCATAATTTAAATTCTCATAAACAATAACATTACAATAAACTCAAATGCGCCAAAAAGAACCCATGTGATAACTTTGTAAAAACCAAGGAGTCTATTATTACAACATCTGTTTAATGTATATTGCTTTATATTTTTCATGTGCAATAAAAAATTTATATTCTATCTATCTATAAAAAAGATAAAATCCATTTAGTCGGCTTGATTTTTTTTAGTTTCGGCCAATTAATTAACCAACCATAATTCAATCTATACTAATATTATAAATGCGAAAGTAAGTCTTTGACTATTTAGACTATGGACCTGTTTCGTACCCGTACAAAAAAGTTAGTCGTTTTTTGAGGGGGACGAGGTAAACTCACACATCGAAAATATTTAACACCATTGAATATATTCTGTGTCCATACACTACACACAACTATAGATTTGACTCACAATACACACACACGCGTAATTTTTACACAGGCTAACAAACATATCGCTTCGACTATCTACAGAATATATACATAGAATGTTCGATTACTTGATCAATTTTTGGTGTTCCGTCAAAAGAATCAATTCTTTTTGGAAATTGTTTTTATGAAAAATTTGATAAAATTAAGGTAGGAATACTTACAAATGAAACGTTACTCCATCTTTCACTAAACTACAAGTTTTTGATCGTTTTTATGCCATTCAACTACACAAAACGGCATTTTTAGGGAGCTCTTTACACGACGAAAACGATTACAACAATGAAACATCGATTCTATAGCAACAGTTTTTCTAAACGCGTTAGATCATTGATTTTTGACCTTTGCCAGAGGGGTAACGGTTAGCAAGGCAGGTCCTGTTAATAATGGTCGAAGTCAAAATAGTACAAAGAGAATCCGCCTTATATACATAGGAATCCGCGTCAATCCGCGCCCATAAAATCCGACTATTGTCTATGTATGCCTAACAGGAAAGAGTCGCGGCGGCAAGTGGCGGCAAGATTTGACATTTCCTTTCCTGTCAGACTCAGAGATTGTTTTCTTGAGTTGACTTGAGTTGTTGTTTATTTATTTCTATTTGTTAGGATAAAAGTTATTATAATTATTAATTAAACTGGCTAAATTTTAAACTAATTGGAAATAGTAAAGTTAATATTTCTGGTTAATTTCTATAATGTTTCATGCAAGTCAAATCTTTTCCGAAATTAAAAATATTGGTTTGGTAAAGGAAAAACGCGAAGAACTAATCCAGTTTTGTAATGCGAACATAAAACAGGTGAGTCACTATTTGTTTGTTACCGGGTGGCATTTGGCAAATATAAGTTATTATCGGTTGAGTTTACTTCTACGACGACAAGTGATTTATTCGCTACTGACAAAGTTTCATGTTGTGGACAACTTGTAAACATTCGCCGGCGAAGACGAAGGCGTGATTTTAAGGCAAGGCAAGGCTGAATATACTCAGCACTAAAACCCTGTCAGCCCTACGTTACTCCTCCTCCTCCTGATGGTGCCTCCACGGAGACGCCAAATCTCTTGGCTTTTTAGGAAGATTTGGGCGACTGTGTTTGCCACTGCTGTGGTCCCACTGAGGAGTGAACAGCAAATAAAAATTAAAAAAAAATCGGTTTCAAACAAAGTTTCTAAAAAGACATTTCATAATAACAATGGGTTTGAAGTATCATATTATGAGATAAAGGCTTAATTTATTAAAGAAAAATTTAATTTGTTACATAGCAGTGTCCAGTCATATATTATGTCAAGTCTAGTATTTGTACTTCCAGAAGAGAGTTCTGTTGAGGCCAGTAGGCATAGTATGCATCATTGACATCTTCTGAAGAGAACAATATATAATTGAAAATTTGTTTTTTAAAAATGAAATGCAATGAAAGAAACAGCCTCATTTTTGAACCCAAAACTATTTGTCAATATTTGTGTTTTGGTATATCTGGTATTAAAATATTTTTTTATTATTTTTTTATATTCTTTACAAGTTAGCCCTTGACTACAAGCTCACCTGATGGTAAGTAATGACGCATCTAATTGTAACTATTCCAGTTAACACTAGTAAGTAATAAATTAAATGCAATGTACATATATTCTTTTCACAGATTTTACAACATCTATCACAAAGAATATTGAAGAGCGACGGTGGTTTGATATTGGAATATGTTTTCTGTGGATTACCAGACAATGTCAAAATTAAGGTAATACTCCAGAACAGTCAGAACTAAAGTCAGATAGGTTAACCATATCGCTACACGCCCACCCCGCCGCGCGCACCATCGGGAGTGTTACGAACGAAGTTGCCAAGCTATAGAAATTAACATTCTGATCTAAATTCACTTTAAAAAAAAATTCAATTGTGTTTGTTAGATTGTCAAAAAGCAGACTGTGTGGCATTAACATAATTAATTGATAAAGTACTGTTTTTTTGTTTTTAATTTTTCTTTTCTGACTGTCCATGTTATACAGATCACTTTTTGCCATGATTTTGTAGAGACTTAATAGGTAGGTTACGTTTCTACAAAATCATGGCAAAAAGTGATCTGAATAGTATAAAATTACAATTGGGCACATTTTCTAGTATTAACATTAAATAGTTCTGAGATATTAGTTTTAAGTTATTATGTAGTTATGTGTTGTGTTGTCTCTGTGGTGCAGTGGTTTGCACAGTGGACTTACAAGACTGAGGTCCTGGGTTCGATCCCCGGCTGGGTTGATTGAGGTTTAATTGGTCCAGGTCTGGCTGGTTGGGGGCATCGTCCGTGGCTAGTTACCACCCTACCGACAAAGACATACCACCAGTGATTTAGCATTCCGGTTTGATGTCTTGTAGAAACCGAAAGGGATGTGGATTTCATCTCTTAACAACTTAGCCCGCTTCCATCTTAGATTGCATCACTTTCCTTCAGGTGAGATTGTAGTCAAGGGCTAACTTGTAGAGAACCAAAAAAAAAAATTCATTCTAATATGTTATTCCTGTCATATTACAGGCAGTGGACACAGTACTACAAAAGATAAGATGTGAACCAATGTCTCTCACTCACTGTGGGGATGTGATCAGCAGAGTATGCTTGCAGCTGCCTAGGATGCCAGTGCAAGACCTGGTGCGATGGAGCAGTGACTGCGTCCAGTCGGTGGTGGATGACAGTGATGTTAATATGATGTAAGGTATATTTGTACTTTGAAACATCAATTCTAAAATATACAGGGTGCTAGGGAGTATTCTATCCTACTAATATTATAAACGCGAAAGTTTGTACGGATGTTTGTTTGGATGTTTGTTACTCTTTAACGCCGCAACTGCTTAACTGATTTGGCTAAAATTTGAAATGGGAATAGATTTTACATACAGGCTACTTGTAATCCTGAAAAAATCCATGGTTCTAGAGGCATTTGCCATAAACTAAATTTCACATGTTCTAAAATGAATATTTTTGGGGTAAATAATATTCCTTTTGTAAATGTAGGTATCTTAAAATGTGTCCCTTATACGCATCCTTATAATTATGACGTAGCCAAGTTTTACGTATTTTAAAATGCAAGGATAGATAAGTTATTGGAAATACTCCCCAGCACCCTGTATATATTTCAAGTAGGCTGAGTTTACAAATACTTCAAATAGTTTATTTATATGAGTTGACTACTGACTCTACTGCTGGTTATAAAGCGAGCCAGTAACTTTACAGTTGCTGTTTTTAAGAATTAAAAATTTTCTATAATAATATTATAAAGAGGTAAGTTTGTGGTATTATAGGGGGTAATCCCTGGATCTACTGAACCAATTTTGAAAATTCCTTTACCACTAGAAAGCCACGTCATTTGTGAGTGTCATCTATACTAATATTATAAAGCTGAAGAGTTTGTTTGTTTGATTGAACGCACTAATCTCAGGAACTATTGGTCCGATTTGAAAAATTCTTTCAGTGTTAGATAGCCCATTTATCGAGGAAGGCTATAGGCTATATATTATCCCCGTATTTCTACGGGAACAGAAACCACGCGGGTGAAACCGCGCGGCGTCAGCTAGTAGACTATATTTTATTCCCCTATTCTTACAAAAACGGGAACTACGACTAGTATAGTTTCATTTCTACCATTTATAATTTCATTTTTACTTCACAAAAAAATTAAAATATGTCAAAGTTTATTTATGTTTATGCTTATAATATCTATGTTTATATTTATTTGTGACTATTCAGAATCTTCATTTTCAATTATCTGGATACCTTCTTACAATAAGGAATTGAAAAAGTCAATAAAGTATTATTTTTCAGTTGGAAAGACATTCTACCGGAATGCCTGTACATAGTATCATCCCAGGACAACATCAAACATTGCGGCACTGATATGTCCGGGGAGCAGTTCAAAGTGCAATGTGTGAACACTTTGTGCCAGTGCCTCTGGTCGGAACGTCAGCTTGTACAACTTGCTACTATGTTCAAGTGAGTATTTATTTATTTATTTATGTACGTACACTTACAATATACATATAGAGACATACACAAATAATATATAACTAGCTCACATTGACTTATACGTACATCTATGTAACTACCCACATTGTTCACGACAACATCAAGCATCGCAGCACAGACATGTCTGAGCATTAACAACCGTGCTAACCTGTGATAATTAGTAGTTGGCTCATATCAAATTTAATATAAATAATATTAATTTTGAGACGAATATCTTAGCATTCCATGCCGGGTGCCGGGTCCATCTGGTGGTCCATGGTAGAGAGAATAACTCCGAGCAGAGTCCTGAACTTGTGACTACTGAATTTTTTTTTTTTTTTTTTGTGTTCAGTTACATCTATCAGTGATCAGTCGCTTGACTATAAACTGAATTTTTCATAGCAGATCATGTTTCTAGTTAAAGGTCACTCCATTAAGTGACTCTTCGTGTTATGGTCCTTTTTTCGGGTATTACTGTCCACCACATAATTCATCCACAGTGGATCGCTTTAGCCTTTTGGTCTTACCAGGCGTGATAAGCAATTTGGCAAGACTATTTGTGTGTTCTTGTAGTCTGCTTTTGTGTTTTATGGCGTACTTTCTTATTTCTTCCTTGACAGTCGGCATTTCAAGATACTCATGCATGTCTGCTGTTTTGGTGAACCAGGGGGCGTTTAGTATTGTGCGGAATACTAGGTTCTGGTATCTCTGGAGTATCTCAATATTGGAGTGACTGGCTGTGCCCCACAGCTCCAAGCCATACGTCCAGATTGGCTTTAGAACACTTTTGTACACGAGTAACTTGTTGTTGAGTGACAGTCTGGAGTGGCGGCCGAGTAACCACATTAAGGATGTAGTGCGAATACGGAGCTCCTCTCTCTTCTTTTTTATGTGAGCCTGCCAGGTTTGCCTTCTATCTAGATGAAAACCTAGATATTTAGCTTCGTTGCTCTGTGGTAGAGTCTCTTTACCAAGTTTTATCTCTGGGCAGTTTTCGGGTCTAAGTGTAAAAGTGACGTGAGTAGATTTGGATGCACTGGCTTTGACTCTCCAAATTCGCATCCACTGGTCTATGTCATTTAGGTGGTTCTGAAGTTTTTGTGATGCCACTTTGGGATTTGTGTTACTACTTAGCGCCGCAGTGTCATCAGCGAACGTTGCTGTGAGGATACCTGGCGTATCAGGCAAGTCAGCAGTATACAGGGTATAGAGCACTGGTCCCAACACTGATCCTTGCGGGACACCTGCTTTGATTTCGTAAAACTTAGAGCTGTCTTCGCCCTCCACGACTTGAAATATTCTGTCTTCCAAGTAAGATTTAAGCAGAGTGTAAATGTTGTGTGGGAAGTCCTTTTTTATTTTATATAGTAGGCCTTTATGCCACACTCTGTCAAAAGCTTGTTGAACGTCTAAAAAGGCCGCCGAGCAATATTCTTTCTTTTCGAGAGACTGTCTTATTTTATTGACCACTCTATGTACTTGCTCGACAGTCGAGTGACCTTCCCTAAATCCAAATTGGTGGTCTGGTATGAGAGCTTCTTTTGATATGTGCGTTTTTAATCGTTGCAGAAGTAACTTTTCGAACAGCTTCGACAACAAAGGTAGGAGACTGATAGGTCTGTATGATGATACCAAGAAGTGATCTTTTCCAGGTTTTGGAATCATGATTATTTGTGATATTTTCCATATCTGTGGATAGTACGACAATCTTAGTATACCATTAAAGAGAGTTGTAAGAAAGACAATAGCTTTTTTTGGGAGATTTTTAAGGACTTCTGCGGTTATTAAGTCGAAGCCTGGTGCTTTTCTATTTTCGAGATGTTTTATGGCTCTCAAAACTTCGGCCGTAGTAAAACTTTTGACAGGAGGACTTAGTTGGAGGTCGCTACATAAGTAATTATCAATCTCCGTTTCATTGTTGTAAGTTTCGTCACTATCGTTTGGCGTAAATATTTTTTCCAAGTATTTGGCGAACACCTCCGCTTTGTGCAAGTCTGTTTTTGCCCAGATATTTCCATCTACTTTTAGGGGATGTGATTGAGTCTGCGCACATGTACTCGACTTTGTAGCCTTCCATAGTGAGTACTCTTTATTACCCGTCGGTGACATATACTCTAGCTTGTTCTGAAGTGTTTCATTTTCAATGTCTTTAAGATAAGTTTTTAAGTCGAATATTGCTTTATGAAGTCTAGTTCTATCTTCTGGTCTTCTCTGAGTTTGCCATTTTCTTCTTAGACGCATTTTTTCGAGTACTTTATTCTTTATTGTCATTGGTACATTTTGGAGTGCTGTTTTCTTAGTTATTAGCTCTGGAGTACTCAGCCAGCATGCCTTCTGCACTAATTTTGTGAAGTTAATTGTTGCCATTTCAATCTCATCCTCTGTCTTTAGGCGTATGTTTAGGTAAAGGTGATCATTAACATATTCACTAAAAGCAGACCAGTCAGTTTTTTTATTGAAGAGATGTTGTTTAGGAGTTCTTTCAATTATTGTCGTACTGACAGTAGCAATAATAGGTGAGTGGTCATCTGATGTGTCATAGCAGCTTTCTACATTCAAGAAGTGTTCTGTAAATCCTTTGTAGATGAAGAAATCTAGAAGATCTGGTTTTCTATTGGGATCTGCAGGAAAGTAGGTGGGTTCTCCTGTGCTAAGTGCTTTAGCATTGTTTCTGTCCATTGATTTCTTTAGTTCTCTACCCCTTGTCAGAGTGAGCCTGGAAGCCCAGCATTGGTTTTTTGCGTTCCAATCCCCTCCCGCTATGAATCTTGGGCCCAAGGATTTAATGTAGGTTGTGAAATTTGTTTCGAGTATCTTATGCTTTGGGGGACAGTACACAGCACTTATATTAAAAGTACCAACTTTGTCATGTACACATATAGTAGTCGCTTGTAAGTAGTCCATTTGAAATGACGGTGCAACATTGTGCTTGATGTTCTTTTTGACGAGAATAGCAGTTCCTCCGTGGCTTGTGCCGTCAGGATGGTTTGTTGTGTACACGCAGAAGTTTTGTAGCGAAAAGTTTGTATTTTCTGTGAGATGTGTTTCACTTATGAGCATGACATCAATTTTATTTATATTTATTATCGTTGATAATTCTAGTTTGCGCCCTAAAAGGCCATTTATGTTCCATGCTGCTATTCGGAGAGCCATTAATTGGCTAGTTTGTTAATGACTGTGGTTAACAAGCCCATAAGAGTGCTCATTTGTTGGATGAGTATATCTAGCTTTTCAGCTTGTTTTGTGAGTAGATGTTCTAGTTTGTCTAGATTAGTGACATCTTTGTTGGCAGTAGCTTGTGCATATGTTCTTGTTATACCTTTTGGTTGTGTTCTATGATTTTTGTTATTGTAAGTATTGTCTGTATCACGGTTAGTGTATTTTTGGCTTCCTATATCTAGTTCTTCCTTGGTATTTTCTGTTCCTGGATGTGATTCCTTAGGTGTGTATGTTTTATTGTAAATCTTGCTAGTCTTATTCTTATTGAATTTACGGTTTTGAATTTCCAGATAGACGTTACAGCCTTTGTAGTTAGCTGGATGATCACCGAGACAGAGAGCACATTTGGCAGGGGTATTACGATCCTTTTTACTGCATTCAGTGGTCTTATGTGCACCAGCGCACTTGACGCACCTGTACGGCCTCATGCAGTTGTTTTGGGTGTGACCATATTGTTGACAACGTTTACATTGAGGTATAACCTTTTTGCGTTTAGGGTCTTCTATTAATACAATCGTGTTGTAGATTTGCTTGATTTCCTTGGCAGCTTTATTGTTTGGTCCAGGCTCCAAGTTGACAAAAAATGTAGAAAGTGGAATTTTTTCTGGTCCATATTTGGCATTAATAATTTCACCCTTGACTTTGTTGCCAGTTTTTTCTATAGCATCCCTTATGTATTCTTGGGGAGTTGTATGATGTAGATTTTTTATTATTATTCTATATGGTCTGTCACCTTTTGGAGTAAATGTATGACCAATAAGGTTATGTTCTCTGACTATCTGCATCACTTTTTTGTAGACATCATTGTTATTACAGGTAATTCTCATTTGTGTTTTACTTACTATTTTGTATGAGAAATCAGATTTTTCCACAACTGTCTCTATTAGGTCAGTAAGCTTAGTTACATCCTGAATTCCATATAGAACTACTGGTGGCGGTCGGTTTATTTTTATGGCAGTTTCCTGTTCTTTATCATCTATATTTAGGCCTGCAAATTTGTTGTAGACAGGTACTGCATTTGACTGTGGTGGGGTGGTACTTACTCTCTTCCTTTTATTTTGACGAATTTCAGGCACTGATTGCCATTTATTCTCAGTCAAATTGTTTGTGGCAGTCTGAGTTTCTGTACAATTATCCTCAGATTCTGTTTTGTCGGTTGGCGTTGAGTCTCTATTCCGGTTTTTGTGAAAGAAGCTGTGATGAAAAACTTGCTGTGTCAGTTTCCTTGAAATTTGTTCCTTATTAGGGCGATTTTGCTGTATGTCCTGTGATGTCTGCTTCTCCGTTGATGGTGGGGTCCTCTGTAATCCTTTTCTTCTGAACGGGTCTTCTTTTTCTTCTTCATATTCTTCATTCTTCTTATCTTTCTGACTCCTGTCATCTGTTGGTGATTTGGGTGTGCGGAATTTGCCCCCCCCAGAATACGCGGGGCAGACTGACGAATCAGTGAGGGATTCTCCTTCCGCAGTGCGGTCGGTACCCTCCTGGGGTAGTTTATAAACCTTTGTTTGTTCCGCCATCCAAATGGTTCCCCAAGTTTCCCCCCCTGTTTGGCCGTTTGTATTCAGAGTTGGCCTTCTCCTAGATGGATTACCAGCCAAGGTTGACGAGGCCCATCTCCCCGAGCAAAGAACATAGTTTATAGTGGCGGCTCTCACTCGCCACTGACGTTCATCTTCATCGAGTTTTACGCCATTTGTTGGGGTATACTCCGCCACAAGCTCCCCAGCGACCCTCCGATGAACCGCTCTACTACTGAATGTAGGGTTAAGGTATTCCTTGACAATCAATCAACACTCCCCTTCTCTGCTTGTGTTGTTCTCCCTACCTATCCAAATTTGGTAAGATCCTATTAGAGCCGATTTGGATACTCGTTCTAATATAGAACTAGCTGCACTTCTAGAGAGGCCAAGGTCTTTAAGCAAGTTATAGAGAGATTTTGCTGGTAATCCTCTCGCACGTACTTCTACTATGGCGTACAACCATTTTTAGTTAGTTCATTCGTTAGGTCATATATTTATTCACTTTTAAACTGTGGTCCTTCGGAATGTTAGTCTCCCACGGCACAGTAAGCTCTACAAGTACTATTTCGCTTTGTTTGTTTGGACAAAAGGAAAATGTCTGGTCTAGATCTCGAAATAGCGACATCCGCTGGGATTTTATAATGTTTCTCATACATATCCATTAAATAAAGTCCAATCAGGTGCAGAACCTAGGATTGAGTAAGGCTTACTAAATGATTTTGTTATTGAACCTGCTTTGACGAAGTTAATTTGTCTTTTATTTGTAGTCAATCCTTTTTGAGTTTTAGCTACTGAAAGGCTTATAGCTTACTCTATATTACTCTATAGTACTCTATCATGACGACGTGAGTAAAGACCCCTACCCAGGAGCACCTTGCATCCAACCAACAAGTGCCTTGCTGTTCCTATTATATAATATATTATATAGTACATGGAATAAGGGTCCGAAATATATTGATAACAATTAATAAAAGTTAAGGATTTTTTTTTCCTGTTCTAGGGACATGCAACTATCCCGTCCAGAGCTGAAACAAGTGGTGAACAAGTTGTGTTCAAACATCCTAGACATACCCCCTGACACGCTGCCGCCTTTAGTACACCAGTTGCTAAAGTATGTATTCATCAATACATATATCATTAACAATCCATATTTGGCTTACTGTTGAGCACGAGTCTGCCATACTAAGACCTAACGCCTCCCATTCTGTGATGAGACTTGTGCTCAATAGTTTGCCAAATATGGATTAATGAGTGATCTTAAAAGAGTTTATAACACATTTGCTCGTAAAGTATCTCTTATTTCAACAATTTTAATATTGTAATGTATCTCATTACGCACATGTCCCGTAATGTAAAGTAAAATGTACATGTGCTGTAATGTAACATAAAACATTTTTAATAAGGTTTAAAAAAGTTTTATGTTATTATGCAGCATAAAGTTTTTATGTCAGAAAAGTGCTCAACATTTTATAAATAAGATAACCTTTGTGAGATAAAATATAATATATAAACAATTAATTCTTTCATTTTTATAATTTTGCCTAAATATAAACGCTGGTGCTCGCACTTCGCTATCTGTATAAAAATGACAAGCCTGTCAAAATGTCATCATAATTCATATGGAAAATGCAAATTCATTTTCAGAAAGTGTGTTCAAAATGTGTATCGTCACAAACGTGTTTTCTTCTTGCAAATGTGTTATAAAACGTCGTATGACATACTTGCGCTTTGATATTTACAGCCTCTGCTTCCTTACTCTCGCCTGCGGCTCGAGCTGCAATATCGCTTTGGCTGTAATTTACAATTTACCGCAATTATATCATACTGTACTATTAATATCATTCTAACTTAGTGGTTGGTGGGTCCAAGGTTCCCTTTAAAATAGTTTTTTGTAATACATTGCAGATTGTGCAAGGTGGACAACATGGAGATAGTGTTGTCCCACGTGAGCCACTACTTCACAATAAAACTGTATAGTGCATTGGAGCCGTTGCAGCAAGACTCGGAATCCACCACTGTGGATGTTGACGATATAGGTACGATGAACAAGAAAGAGTTTTTGACTGGTTGGCTTTGGTTGGGTCTAGTTACCACCCTTAACCCGAAAAATAGTGTGGATTTCATCCTACTCATAACAAGTTAGCCCGCTTGCATCTTAGAATCACTTACCTTCAGGTGAGATTGTAGTCAAGGGCCAACTTGTAAAGAATAAAAAAAAAACAAAGTAAAAAAAATACTGTAAATAGAGACGAATACGGAGACGAGATCATATCCTGGTCCAATGGATTGGCAGACTTCACACAGGTAGAGAATTGAGAAAATTCTCTGGAATGCAGGTTTCCTCGCGATGCTTTTCCTTCACGGTTTGAGATATAACTGAAGTTAGAGGAGCATGCCCCGGACCATTCGAACCTACACTTTCCGGAATTGAAGGCAGAGGTCATGTTCACTGGGCTATCACGGCTCACACCCTGTATATGTTATAAATACTTCCAGTTCAACACAGCACGAAAGAGCTGAGTCAGTGTCTGTCGACGTGTCTGTACCACCTGTCGCAAGGCGGCGCGGACCCCGACCTGATCCGCAAGCACATCAAGAGGTGGCCCAAAGTGCAGTTGCTCCGCTCGCCCTTCCTCATAGACCTGGCGCTCGCCATATCTGATAAGGGACCTAGCTACAGAACCACTTGTTTGGATGTAAGTCTAAATAGTACATTATGATATATGTATTTAGAGCCTCAATAGCTCAACGGTAAGCGGTTGGATACGTCACCGAGGGGTGGTGGTTCGGTCCTCGCCCCTTTGGTCTATTGTCGTACCCACTCCTAGCACAGTTTTTCCCGACTAGTTGGAGGGGAATGGGCAAAAATGACAGCCGAGGCGATATTGTAGCTCGAGCCGAGCTGTAGTAAGGAAGCAGAGGCTGTAATTATCAAAGCGGACGTATGTCATGTCGTTTTATAACACACTAGCTGAGGCTGCGCGGTTTCACCCGGGTGGTTCCCGTTCCCGTAGGAATACGGGGATAATATATAGCCTATAGCCTTCTTCGATAAATGGGCTATTTAACACTGAAAGAACAAACAAACTTTTCAGTTTTATAATATTAGTATAGATTCAGCTGATATTCAGTGTTCTCACTGAAGAGTGCGAGTGAATATTGACATCACTAACAATTAAGGAAATAAACATGATTTTTTAAGCCGTGATAGCCCAGTGGATATGACCTCTGCCTCCGATTCTAGAGGGTATGGGATCGAATCCGGTCTGGGGCATGCACCTCCAACTTTTCAGTTGTGTGCATTTTAAGAATTTAAATATCACGTGTCTCAAACGGTGAAGGCAAACATCGTGAGGAAACCTGCACACCAGAAAATTTTCTTAATTCTCTGCGTTTGTGAAGTCTGCCAATCCGCATTGGGCCAGCGTGGTGGACTATTGGCCTAACCCCTCTCATTCTAAGAGGAGACTCGAGCTCAGCATTGAGCCGAATGTTGGGTTGATAATGATGATCATCATCATCATTATCAACAAAAGAAATGG
Source organism: Bicyclus anynana (assembly GCF_947172395.1). Lineage (NCBI taxonomy): Eukaryota > Metazoa > Arthropoda > Insecta > Lepidoptera > Nymphalidae > Bicyclus > Bicyclus anynana. The sequence goes on from NC_069093.1 coordinate 3,340,387, forward strand.
ATAGGTACAACAGAAAAAAAGTGAGGAAACATAACTAATACATAAATAATACTTAATACATAAATAATAAAAGTAAATAATATTAAATACATTAAAAATAACACTAATAAATAAATTAAAATAAATATATAAATTATAACAGTACATATCAATACTATATATAAATAATAAGTAAATAAATACATATATACATACATACATATAATATATCTATCTATATATATATAATATATCTAGCTCTTTCGAATCGTCAGGTAATAATATTAAACTTAAGATAATAATGATAATAATTATTCGAAAACTTAAAATTAAAGTTACGAGTTTACTAAATGCGCCTTGGTCCGAGAAGAGCCCACAACAAACTCAGCCAGATTATATAATGAGTTATTTATTTAGCAAGCAATTATTCTGTTATTAACCCATTATATAATCATGATGAACTTCCGCAAAGTAACGCCTGCTTCTATCAAAACTCAGCCAGGTTTATCCTTTTTTAGTTTATCACCATTTAACAATAAATATATAAGTAGCCTGTCATGTAATACATTTATCCACTAGAGCCGATAGTGAAAACATAATATCTTCATCACTACATAGTATATAACAAAGTCGCTTTCTGTCCCTATATTTTCGCACGGGTATCACACTAATATTATAAAGGCAAAAGTTTGTGTGTAAGTGTGTGTGTCTGTTCCTCTTATACGCTGCGGCTAAAAGTGCCCAACGCGGCTAAAAAAGTTTTCACTTCAAAATATCATCCAGCTAAAAACTGAAGTAGATTTTCCAATGTTTGCATAGACATAAATCGTGTATGTATCGACGTGGCGACGTTATCGGCTTATCTCGAACGAAAACAAAGAGTAAGTGCATCGCTAGCTGCAGGCACTCACAATATGCTGTTCACATTTCACATTTTCCTTTCATACATTGTACAAAGCTCTTACTTGACGCTTGGAAGACAACATCCGATACCTTCACCCTATCGGCTATAGATATCAAAATGTTGTTAGTTTCTGTGTTTAAGTTACTAGCATACTTTACCCCGCGATGCCCCGCGTACTTCCCGTAGCAATATGGGAATAAAATATAGATTTTTACATTTGCAAATAACCATGGATTGACGTCATTTTTAGGCCATAAAGTCAGCAATAGAGTTCCGCGTACTAGACGGTCTACGCAGGAAGGAGTCAGCTTGGATTCGCTGCTCGGAATCTGCTGACATAGACGTGACTGTACTGCTCAAAATGCTGACCAATGAGAGGTACGCTAACGTGATGCTAATAAAGTTTATCTAAAAAAAAAGTAAAGCTACCTGAGAATTGTCTTAATTCTCAATGTGTGTAAAGCCTGCCAATCCGCATTGGCCCAGTGTGATGGACTAAGGCCTAACTCCACTCATTCTGAGAGAAATCGATGATGATGATGATGATGATGATGATGATGATGATGCTGATGATGATGATGATGATGATGCTGATGATGATGATGATGATGATGATGATGATGATGATGATGATGATGATGATGATGATGATGATGAACACAGATGTTGTTAGGTCCAATACAGTGAAAAAAGAACTATATAATTGTAGCAATATTTGAGTTTTTAGTAAAAGTACAAATATTCTATGTTTTTAGTACCATGTTACAATTTTTACATCTTTCATTTTCAGTGTAAACCACAGACAGTTCACAGTCGTTGGACTTATAAACCTAGCCTTTGCTCTACTGTCGGTGTCGTCTAAAAAGCCAACGGCGCCAGCGTGTTGGTCGTACGGCAAGCTGATATTGGTGCGACTGAGCAAAGCCCAACCAGAGACCGCTGACCACATACTGACCCAACTCGCTGACAGACTGCTTGGAGAGCCTCAGCAGCAGTACTCAGGTAACTTGCGCACAAAGCCAACGGCGCCAGCGCGTTGGTCGTATGGCAAGTTGATATTGGTGCGACTGAGCAAAGCCTGTATGTACTACACGAAATAAATATTTTATTTAAAAGGAGATGGTCCATACCGTCAGTCATTGTAAAATTGTATGGAGTCCAGGATCAGTCATTATACCCTAGCGGAAATAATAGTAATAAAACTTTTAACTACTTTCGATTATACAAATCTAAGAATTTACTTTAATTCTTTCGAACTAATATTCCTTCTCTCCCAAGAAATGCAAAATTTTTATGAGTAACAATGGCGGATTGATGACGTTTTCAACGCAATAGTCGGTTTGACGTTTGCTGTCAAATGTCATGTCATAGTTGCTTTAAGGGCGCCATCTTGGTATAACTCAAAAACTTGGGTTTTAATTTCATTTATTTCTTTATATTTAGTTACATTTATTCACTTAATTCGATTAAAACAAATGCCCTGTATTTTTTAAATTTTCATGACGGGGTACAAGAGTGGATCTGAAATGGACCATCTCCTTTGACATGAGTCAACTACCCTATTGTTAGACCTGGTAACTTCCCATTCAATAATAGGGATGGTGTAGTGTATGCTAATAATAAAGCAATTTTCTAAAAGTAACAGGATATCTGCGATCATTACTTTCGGAGCTACAGGGATTTAAATAGTCAGATTTGCGGCGCTGTCGCGGATCCCTGAAAAACGCTCCATACAAAATGTCACGAACTAGTGACGTCGTTGGCTCGTTGATCGTTAGATTTGTATGGGCGTTCAAACAAAATCACTAATATCTTTGTTATTTGTGCGTTTATGTTTATAGTTCATTTATTGAAAGATGTCACATTTAATGTAAGGAAGCTAAAACTGTATGAATTTTTATCTAATTACGATAAAAAAAAAATTGATAGATTTAGAAATTTTATAATCTTATTTATTTTGCAAATATCCAAACATTCTTTGCCTTTTTTGTATAAATTAGTTAACGTTGACCTTATTTACCCGAATGTATCATAAAAATTAATTTATTCAAACCTAGTCATCATCCCCATTGTGTTTTGCTATTTAAATTCGCTTCTTCTAATGTCAACCCGTTTTTCCGACACACAATTTTTTTTTAAATTCCAGATTGTCTCTACGTGCTATGCAAGCTGTCCCCCATATCCATCGAGCGGTGTCCGCAGCTGGTCACCATACTGGAGAGCTGCCAGCCGGCCGGCGACTATGTGCCCGCAGCGCAAGTGTACGGGGCCGTAAGACCTCTCATCTCATACAGCACCAGAGTGAGGGACGCCCTCATCATGGTGTGCAGGAAGGGGCTGTATCCCAAGTAAGTTCCTCTTCTTCTGTGATAGATACAGTCAATGATGTTAAATACTGTTAGATGTGTTACTAGGTCAAGAAAAATGAGGCGCTCAAAAGAGGAAGAGAAGTCTACGCTCAGTTTTGTAGCCTATTATTTGGATCACTTTTTGCGGTGATTTTGTAGGGACGTAACCGATCTATAGTATAAAATTATCATTGGATAATGTCATAGTTCCGGTTCGGCCGCTATTGGATGCACTCCATAGATATACAGAGTGTCCCGTAATCAATGGATAGAACGCAAATAGTAGATACACCACCTAATTATCTAAAAATGATTTGAAAAGTTTTCCAAAAATCCTTAGGGTAACCAGGTTATATTTTTTTTCGGATTTTTCAAAATTTTCCATCTTGAATCAGTTTTTTCAATGTAGCTGCTAAAATTAAGATTTCAACGATCTTTCGATTTACGCTTGAAAAAAATATATAACTTGGTCACCCTAGGGATTTTTTAAAAACTATTCAAATTACCTAGTTGTTGAGTGAAATCGTAACAAACAAACAAAAAATCACATCTTACCTTTTTATATTATTCGTTTAGATAAAAGACAAATTAGCTGATATTAATGATAATTAATTCAACAGGGAATCACTATACCGCTGTCTAGCACTGTCCGGTTTCCTCACTCTGCTGAAAGAGATAAAACTATCTAAGGGGCCGTTGTCTCGCTCTCAGAACAGCGACCAATACAGCACTAACTCGTACCTCAGTCAACTGACCGTGGATTTCCACGCTACCAACAGTGGAACCGCGTAAGTATCCTCATGTTTTAAGTAAAAAATCGCTTGTCTGTAAAGTCGGTTTACCGACGATAGTTAAACGTGACAACGTCCTAAGAAAATACTGATGGAATGGTTGCATTTTCAAAAATACTAAACAGTATTTTTGAAAAATGCAACCAACAATCTTCGCAGGCCAGAATATACTTTATTTTTTGTAAAAAAAGTTGGCAACTCGAAAGCGATGGAATGATGCATGACGTCATCTTTTTTCGAGTGTGCAGCCGGCTCCATCGAATTATAAGACGTTGTCACGTCAAAAACTAGCGGATGCCCGCGACTTCGTTCGCGTGGAAGTCAGTTTTTCACAAATCCCGCGGGAACCATGTATTTTTCCGTGATGAAAAATACTACTAGAAACTATTTCCATTCCGAATTTAAGCCTAATAGCTTCAGTAGCCGCAGCGTAAAGGAAGAACAAACATACACACAAACTTTCGCCTTTATAATATTAGTGTGATACTAAATCTTGACCATCCAGTGGCCAACATGCGACCAACGAGACGATCTCGTTATGAGAAATAGACAAAATTCAATCAACAGCAACTGAAAATACCGGTATCTCTTTCATTGCGTTGGGACAAATGAGATGGGACTGGAACTCCGACGCTATTGGTCGATATTTTGTTTATTTCTCTTCACGTGGTCGCATGTCACTATTTTGCTGCTTAACATAACAAATAACCATTATCATATATCCATTAAGAAAGAAAGAAGAAAATTTATTTGAAAAATATATTAATTGTAATAATATTTGAAAGTATTTTTCAAATAAATTTTCTTCTCACAGCAAAACTAAATAATCAAACTTGTAATCCAGGGTGACGTCACGAATGCGAAACGAGACTATATGCTTGGAAGTGGTGTCAATCTTGCGCCGCTGTCTCAGTCAAGATGCCGATGTCAAAAAGGTTTTATATAGAGGCGAGTAAAACTACAGTAAAATAAATAAATAAAAAATAAAAATAAAAATAGCCTTTATTCTCTGATTGCTGAATACATACGATATACTTAATACTATTACTTAATTTATATACTAGAGCAATCAGGTTGTCCTTCGACATAGGCCTCCTCCAGACTTTTCCACTCTACTCGATCTCTGGCCTTCCCTCGCCATCCTTTCGGCAGGTCATCCTCCCATCTCTTATGTGGTCGCCCTTGCCTCCTTTTCTCATCTCTGGGGTACCATTGCGTGACCTCTTTGGACCATTTTTCTTTCGAGGATCTCAGCACATGTCCCGTCCAGCGCCACTTCAGAAAAACGCCTGAAAACTACAGTACATTAGTAAAACTTAAAATATTAAATTTAATAATAATTAAATATTAAATTTAGCCACGGCTGATGCCTTGTCACCAGACCAGACCTTAGCCAATTTAGGAAGCATAAAATCTTTAACTGACCCTATGGATGGGAATGAGAATCGTACTCTACCATCAACTCCTGTTACCAGCACTTGAATATAAAAACGAGTGTGCTACCATACAATTGAAATAAAACTTTTCAAAAAAAAAAACAAAGCCCCATGTCCCAATGTCATCACACCAGGTTTTTGTAGTGTACAAAAAGGGATAGTTTCGAAGTTTTCTAAAAACACCATCTACTGGTAGTTTAAAAGAACAAACATTATTTCACTACTAGCTGACGCCGCGCGGTTTCAACCGCGTGGTTCCCGTTCCCGTAGGAATACGGGGATAAAATATAGCCTTATAGCCTTCCTCGATAAATGGGCTATCTAACACTGAAAGAATTTTTCAAATCGGACCAGTAGTTCCTGAGATTAGCGCGTTCAATCAAACAAACAAAGAAACAAAGAAACAAACAAACAAACAAACAAACAAACAAACAAACAAACTCTTCAGCTTTATAATATTAGTATAGATGCCTGCAGATGGCAGCGCACTTCTTAAAAGCCTCACCCGATTACACTTTTCGTAACGAATTCACCAAACGTAAGCGTAAACAAGTTTTACTTGAAAAAGCTTATTGAAAATTTAATTTTTTGCCACCAGAATTCTATGAATGTACGAAAGATAAGCAGGTACTCCACGAGAGTATATTGGAACAGTTGTACGAGCACCTCTTCAAGTATCTGCCCGACGAGGACAGTGAGAAGCCACTGCTTTTAGACAAGTGCGTCACCATGACTTTAACTACCGCAACTTTAGTCGTAAGTCTTAACCACTTTTTTTTAAATGATCTTAAATAGTTCATTATCGTTGTAGTAGACAAAAATTTTTTTTTGAGACGTGATTACATGTAAACTTTAGTTTTTAAATACGTTTTTGACAATACGAGCCAAAACGCCGTCGGCCATGATGGTCTATATTTCAACTGATTCATGACGTCACTATAATAAATCCCATACAATAGGAGCGTTTGACAAAAATATTAGTTAACAATTGGTTCGACTTTTAGTACATCAAGACTTATACGACGTTTAGTACTTTTAGTACTTTTTTTAGTACTTTTTAGTTTACTATCAGGTGAGATTGTAGTTAAGGGCTAACTTGTAAAGAATAAATAAAAAAAATCAAGAGTGTTAGCGACGTCACAAAATGGACGACAGCGTTTTTGACGTTTAGTTTTTAAATATGTTTTTGACAATACGAGCCAAAACGCCGTCGGCCATGATGTCTAAATTTCAACTGTTTCATGACGTCACTATAACAAATGGAGCGTTTGATAAAAATATATGTTAACAATTAGTTTGACTTTTAGTACATCCAGTGTGTTAGTGACGTCACAAAATGGACGACAACGTTTTTGATGTATGGAAAATTTTAAAAAATACGTGATATTTAAATAAAGTTTTATAGGAAATCCTTAACTTTTATTAATTGATATCGATATATTTCGGACCCCTTAATCCATGTATTACACGAAATTAATATTGTTTTAGCAGAGTCCGAAGTGAGTTACAAAACTAAGAAAAGCACAAAGGTTATGATTAACAAAAATTGTCAGGACAACCAATTAGAAATGAAACTATAACCAAATTACGACCCTAGAATGGCAGAGAATGACCTTGAGTGAACTCACGCACTTGTGAACGTTGTGTGTAGGGTTAAAGGCGCCTTTGACAGTTAACACTCAAGTCACTCTCCCCGCCTATCCCAAGTAACGCACCAATAAATGTGGACGGCTCGAACGCCACTAGCACACTGAAGCCGACCGTACAACGAGCGTCTCATATCGCAAGTTGTTCCCGCCAACCGATCGGTACCCCTCTCTAACGCCCCACTCCACACCACTATTATAATAACCATTCACCATACCCAGGAACCAATGGGCCACCTTCTGTACGTCATAGCGCAGTTCCTGCAGCCGGTAGAGGAAGACGACCCTGAAGACATACTGGAGACGCCGAGCGAGGACAGCGCAGTGTACTTGCAGAGCAAGTTGACTCATATAGTGGACAAACTGTGCGCCAGCGAGTTACTGGCTTTGGTTGATATGGTATTTATACATGTTGCTATTCATCATTATCAACCCATAATCACTCACTGCTGAGATTGAGTCTCCTCTCAGAATGAGAGGGGTTAGGCCAATAGTCCACCACGCTGGCTTACGCAGAGAATTGAGAAAATTCTCTGGTATGCAGGTTTCTTCGTGATGTTTTTCCTTCACCGTTTGTGACACGTGGTATTTAATTTCTTAAAATGCCCACAACTGAAAAGTTGGAGGTGCATGCCTCGGACCAGATTCGAACCCAACCCCTCCGAAATCTGAGGCAGAGGTCACACCCATTGGGCTATCACGGGTTTATTTTACCTATATAAATTTCGTGTCACGTTGTTTGTCCTTGATGGATTCCTAAACTACTTAGCACTTTGATCCAACTTGAAAGATAGGATAGATTAGGGTTTGAGTAAGGGCACGTTAGAGGTAGGGTAAGGTTACATAAGGGGTAGGGTAGGGGTACAGAAGAAGTAAGTGCACAAAGACAAATCGAAGCTTGACCGGGTCCGCTAGTACTTGTAATAAAACTGTAACAGGTCAAATTTTGTTCATTGAAAATATTTTGAAGTTTTTGTTAGGGCGTTATATAATCGAAACTGAAGCTAAAAATATTTTATTTTTCACCCTCCTAATCGAAGGCAGAGCAGAGCAATCCACTGGGTTATTACTACTTTCCCTCTGCCGCGTTACAATTGTTTATAGTTAAACTGTAATTATAGGAAGAGCCGGGTCTAACGGACCTGACCCCAGAGTCCCGCGCTAAGAGTCTTCAAGTGCAGCAAGTGTTGCAGTGCGTAGAGGCGCTCATAGCACACCGGGTGATGCAGTGGAGCCTGCACAAAAGCGACGCCAACTCTGTATACGGCTTATATCGGATTCACAATCAGCTTCTGGAGAATACAAAGGTATGTACCATGAGCCAGATCTTATAAATCTGACCCTAGAGTCTTGCAGTATGAGTCTGCAATTGCAGCACGTATTACTGTGTATGGAGCTACTCGTATGCAGTGGAAACTGTATAAAAGCTACGCCAACTCTGTCCACGGCTTGTATCGGACTCACAATCAGCTTCTAGAGAGCACAAAGGTATGTACCATGAGCCAGGTCAAACGGAACTGACCCCAGAGTCTTGCAGTATGAGTCTGCAATTGCAGCAAGTGTTGCAGTGCATAGAGGTATGCAGTGGAGCCTGCACAAAAGCGACGGCAATTCTGTTTATGGCTTGTAGCTGACACAACCAGCTTCTGGAGAATACAAAGGTATGTATTATGAGCCAGGTCTAATGAACCCGACCCCAGAGTGTTGCAGTATGAGTCTGTAATTGCAGCAAGTGTTGCAGTGCATAGAGGTATGCAGTGGAGCCTGCACAAAAGCGACGCCAACTCTGTCTACGGCTTGTATCGGATTCACAATCAGCTTCTGGAGAATACAAAGGTATGTACCATGAGCCAGATCTTATAAATCTGACCCCAGAGTCTCGCAGTATGAGTCTGCAATTGCAGCAAGTGTTGCAGTGCATAGAGGTATGCAGTGGAGCCTGAACAAAAGCGACGGCAACTCTGTCTGTGGGTTGTATCTGACAAAACCAGCTACTGGAGAAGACAAAAGTATTTACTATGAGCCAGGTCTAATGAACCTGACCCCAGAGTGTTGCACTATGAGTCTACAATCGCAGCAAGTATTACAGTCCATAGAGGTATGCAGTGAAGCCTGCACAAAAGCGACGCCAACTCTGTCTACGGCTTGTATCGGACTCACAATCAGCTTCTGGAGAGCACAAAGGTATGTACCATGAGCCAGGTCTTATGAATCTGACCCCAGAGTCTTGCACTAAGAGTCTCTCGCACTCACTCAGCTTTTGGACAGTTTAAGTAAACAAAGAATACGTTAAATACGTTGCGCCAAAATAGTAATCTAGTCCACTCTAAATAAATATCGTGTTGTAATCTCAGACCAATTATAGAAGGACCTGTATCGCACTCATAGTCACGAACAAAATTGTCTGTCATTTTGTGAGGAAAACGAGCTTAGATTTTGTATATATCTTATACTAACCTAGAAGTTTTTGCCCGTTTTTTACACAATTCAATTACACAAAAAGGTATTTTTACAGAGCTCTTTAACCGACGAACACGATTACAACTATTAACATCGATTCTATAGAGACAATTTTTATAATCGCATTAGATCGTTGATCATATACTTTAACAGAAAAGTAACGTCTAGCGAGGCAGGTCCTATGCAATAATTGGTCTGAGGTTGTAATATAATAGTGTGTTGCAATACTAGAGCTGACCAAAGTTTGGCGCAAGCTATGCAAGATTTGCGATATTTCCCTTTGAGTTATTGTCAAAAACTTATTAAGACCTTTTGGTTTGAAACTTTTGCGTTACGTGATGTCTTCTGCCATTTCAGTCCACTGTAATCCAAATTAAAGAACAAAGTAAAAGTCAAAATTAATTTATTTCAAATAGGCTTAGTTTACAAGCAGTTTTCAAACTTCAGGTTATGTTGTGATATTATAGTGATAAGTATAGTTAAAGTTCCAACAAAAGTGTCTAATCTGTATATAAAACATTTCAGGGTTCCACAAAAGCGGCAAAGAAGAATAAATTAAATGAAACAGGAGAGACATCTAAGTCGCAGTCAGAGAAGGGTAAAGGCAAGGGCAAAGGCAAAGGTAAGGGCAAGCCGGCCACAACAGTCGCCACTCTAGTCAAGGATAGAGCCGCGCCCTTCAAACCTCTGCCTTGTCTGTGGAACCTGAAGTTTTGCTTGCGAATCTTGGAACTGCTCTACGGGTAAGTTGGTTTAAAAAAATTCAAAAAAAACGATTTCATTGATCTTTATCAGTCAATGTACGGATATAAGGTTCTTTAAGTACTGTGTGAGACTAACATTCCGAAGGACCACAGTATAAAAGTGAATAAATATTATGACCTAACAAATGAACTAACTAAAAATGGCTGTGTAGTTAGTTTGTACGCCTTAGAAGTAGATGCTAGAGAATTACCAGCAAAATCTCTCTATAACTTACTTAAATGCCTCTCTAGAAGTGCAGCTAGTTCTATATTAGAACGATTATCCAAAGCTGCTCTAATAGGATCTTACCTTTGGCTAGGTAGGGAGAACAACACGAGCAGAGAACGGGGAGTGTTGATCGATCGTCAAGGAATTCCTTAACCCTACATCCTGTAGTCACAAGTCCTGGACAATGCTTGGTGTTTTTCTCTCTACCACGCGATGGACCCGGCACCTGCACGGTGAATCCATGGAATGCTAATATATTCGTCTCTCTTAAACATCATCATGGTCTGATATGATTTTGAGTTTGGAAGTTAAAGGTGCTAAAAATATGATTAATGAAACAATTCAACATATTGGCATATTCCAAATATTCTTCTTAGCTAACTTCTTTCTTCTCTTTGTTATTGTTATAGTGAGAACGTACTGTGGTCGTCGCTACAGCAGCGCAACGAGATCCGCGGCAAGCGCGACTTCCACCTGTTTGCGCTGCGCTGCGTGCAGTCCGCGCTGCCCGAGAACACCAACAAGCAGAGCGTCAGCACGCACGTACTGTACATAGCCACCTTGATGTACAAGCGATGCGTTTGCAGGTCAGTGCACTTGTGACAGTGAGGACGTGCTGTGGTCATCGCTACAGCAGCGCAACGAGATCTTGATAATCGTGATCTGTCGTTTTTAGAGTTCCATACCATCCAAGGGTTAGGCTGCCAGTCCAGCGAAGCGGAGCGAGGCAGCGGAGCCGAGAAACGGAGAAATATTAACCAATAGGATTGCACAAAATCTCCGCTCCTCTCAAATAGACATGGACTTTCGAGCTAGTTTAAAAGTTCATATAAAATCGGTAAGCGGAGCGGAGAAACGGGGCGGGCTTAAATAATTTAAAGGAGATGGTCCAAATTGAGCCTAGGATCAGTCATTGTACCCTGGCGGAAAAGAAAAAAAATATTTTTTTTAACTATTTTTGATTATACAAATCTACGAATTACCTGTAAATTTTTCGAAATAATATTCGTTCTCTCCCAAGAAATGCAACACTAATATGGATAATAATGGCGGATTGATGACGTTTTCAACGCAATAGTCGTTTTGATATTTGCTGTCAACTGTCATGTCATAGTTGCTATAAGGGCGCCATCTTGATATAACTCTAAAAGTTGGGTTTCAATTTTATTTATTTCGATTTATTTAGTTAGATTTATTTACATGTCCGTCCGTCTATTACCAGGCTGCATCATGACCCGTGATAGTTAGAAAGTTGTGATTTTCACAGAGGCTCATATTTTGAATGGTACATTGAGATACATAATCGCCAGGTTGATCATATTTTGACTGTGTCTTGCAGATTTCAAGATATGAGCGATTTCGACGAGCACACGACATACGCGTGCCTCGAACTGTTCAAGTCTTGTGTGACGTTGCTTCTGTCGACCAAGTACTCTTTGAAGACCGAGAGTGTACTCAGGGGGATAAGTAAGATTTTTTGACTTTCGTTCGTTTAAAAAAAAATGTTATCTTAGGCAAATAAAGGACTGTAAGGGAATTCCTGGAGAACCTCTAATATGACAGAGACAATTGCTTGCAGCTATGAAACTCAGAACACCTATTAAACACAAGAAGGCTAGAATTACCAAAATAAAATGGTAAAACCTATCCACTGATAAGGGAAATGAAGTTACAGACAATATTAGGAGCTAATCTATACTAATACTAATATATGTATAAAGCTGAAGAGTTTGTTTGTTTGTATGTTTGTTTGATTAATGCGGTAATATCAGGAACTACTGGTCCGAATTGGAAAATTCTTTCAGTATTAGATAGCTAATTTATCGAGGAAAGCTATAGGCTATATATTATCCCCGTATAACGAAAACCACGTGGGTGAAACCGCGTGGCGTCAGCTAGTATTGTCTATAACTTCACTTTGACAGCCTCCGTGGCGCAGTCGTATGCGCGGTGAATTTACAAGACGGACGTCCTGGATTCGATCCCCGGCTAGGCCAATTGAGGTTTTTTTGGTCCAGGTCTAGGTAGGAGGCTTCGGTCGTGGCTAGTTACCACCCTACCAACTAAAACGTACCGCCAAGTGATTTAGCATTCCGGTACGATGTCGTGTAGAAACCGACCCTCCTCCTAACAAGTTAGCCTGCTTCCATTTCAGATTGCATCATCACTTACAATCAGGTGAGATTGTAATCAAGGGCTAACTTGTAAAGAATAAAAAAAAAGAAAAAAAAATTGTCTATTGCTTTGTAGCGGGCTTATCCGAAGCACCAGAATCAGAATGCCTGTCAGAAATCATAGACAAAGTGCACAAGGCGTTGCAGAAGTTGGAGTCTGAAGCCGCCGGTGAAGACTTGGACCTCATCGGAAAGAAGACCTTCAGCTTGCTCGTGCAAATCATTACTATGTTTTTGGAGACCCCTATACTTGCGTGTGACGCTCTCAATAGTGTAAGTTTTCACACTAATATTATAAAGGCGAAAGTTTGTGTGTAAGTGTGAAAGTGTATAAGTGTGTAAGTATGTTTGTTCTTCTTTTACGCTGCGGCTACTGAAGCGATTTGGCTGAAATTTGGAATGGAAATAGATTTTACTCTGGATTAACACATAGGCTATTCCATCATTATCATCCCGGAAAAATCCATGGTTCCTGCGGCATTTGTGAAAAACTGAATTCCACGCGGACGAAGTTGCGCGCGTTCGCTAGTTATTAATAATTTTATATACATATGTCTTTTTTTGTGTAAATAGGGTAGTTGACTCATATCGATCGTACATAAAATAAGGGTCCAAAATATATCGATATTAATAAATATATTCTAAGGATATCTTAAAAAACTTAATTTAAAAATCATGTATTAAAAAAAAATTCAAATGCCAAAAAACGCTGTCGACCATTTTGTGACGTCAAGATGTTACTTGATGTCACTATAAGAATAAACATCGAACTAAGGCATGTCCAATTTTTTGCTTCTCTCAGTCTTGTTATTACACGGTTTTTTCTTTTCTTATGTATTTAGATTGCCTTTTCTGTTACTTAGATGATAGTAAAACTAGAAGAATACCTCCGTTCCAGCAAACAAGCAGAGATACTGCCGCTACTGTCTCCGTTGCTGACAGCGGCACAACGCGAGCAGCAGGAGGCCACACTGCTGACCTGCGTGCTGACAGACCTGACATCAGCACTGGGACTTATAAGCGTAAGTAAAGTATACTTAATGTCAGCAGAACTAATAAACATGTTAAACCAATTAGAGTTGTTGCTGACAACAGCACAATCTTAGCTGCTGCTCACATCCTGCTAGGATGTGACACTGCTGACACGTGCTGACAGATTTGACATCAGCACTGAGATTTATAAGCGTAGGTAACTTATAATTAATGTCAGCAAAACTAGTAAAACATGGTTAAAACAATTAGAGTTGTTGGTGACAGTAGAAAAATTCAAACAGTAGGTGGTCACACTGCTGACCTGCCTGCTAATAGACCTGACATCAGCACTGAGACTTATAAGCGTAGGTAACTTATACTTAATGTCAGCAAAACTAGTAAAACATTAAAGCCATTATTGTTGAGTTGTTGCTGACAGTAGAAAATTGATAAAGGCGTGTGTCATATGGATAGTCGGGATTATTTGAATTACTTTGTATGAAAACATACAAAAGAAGTTTTTATTTTTTTGTTAAAAATATGTTAGTTATGCAGTTCGGCTCTTATAAGTGGACTCGACACCTTGTTGAAGCTATGGGAAATACTTCCGAGCAACCTGTATAATCTATACTAATATAATAAAGCTGAAGAGTTTGCTTGTTTGTTTGTTTGTTTTTTTGATTAAACTACTGGTCTGATTTAAAAAAATATTTCAGTGTTAGATTTTTTGTTAGACATTTATCGAGGAAGGCTATAGGCTATATATTATCCCCATGTTCCTACGGGAACGGGAACCACGCGGGTAAAACCGCGCGGCGTCAGCTAGTAGTTTATATGAATATTTGCAGGACGATAGCACCCCACCGCTCACGCAGACCGGCATCGCCTGTATAACCTCCTCCAGCGGCCACACGGCGCTGAGTCTAGTGTGCGCGCACCTTAACAGCCGCTTCAAGTGCGCAGAGCACTCTCTCAGCAGAGCCCGCGACCTCGTGGAAGCCGCTAGCGTAGCGGTTGAGGTTCACCAGCCCAAGTTACAACGTGGTAAGCAAATGTTTTTGATTAGTATGCGGGGCTGGTTTACAAGACTATGGTACCTAAAATTTGTCTTACTGACCCAGAGGTAGATAACAGCCGTGATTATAACTAACTAGCGGATGCACGAGACTTCGTCCGCGTAAAACTCGATGTAAACTTTTAACTACCCCTACCCTACCCCTACCCTGTACAAAAAAGGGATTGTTTCAAAGTTCTCTAAGAACGCCATCTACTGGTGTTTTAAAATAACGAATACTGTTTTCACAATTTTCGTAACGCATTGATCAACTTACTATTCAAGGCAAGCGTGTGTAACGAAATTTTCCACAAAATGTCTCCAATACTCAAGCAGGGCAAACTGGTTGGTCATCGCTGCGCTAGATTTGTTTACTTTTGTAAAGACTCCCAAACGTAGTGTTATTTTGTTGGTGACTTTGGGTGCGATACAAGTCCACAGCTAATTAGTCTATGTTGTCGACAGAACGCAAAGAGCTGTACAAGTCAATAGTGCTGCAGCTGTATCAGCTGGCGGACTGGACGCGCCGCGTCGCTGCGCTGCGCTGCGCCATCGGCGGCGACAGCGACCGCGTGCTCGGCGCCTGCGTGCGCGCCTTCAGCGTGCTCGCCGCGCTGGCCCGCAGCCTGGAGCACGACTCTGCGCACTCTGTGGCGTGAGTTGTTGTGTTACAAAAATTTTGAAAATTTTGAATTATTTTAGAATTTACACTATCGTGAGTGTTATTTATATTAATTGATTATGAAACACGGCTAAAACTCACGTTGTATTAGGTCGGAGTATGCCCGACTAGTTTCGAATCGATACGGGCCCTTAGTCATAAACTGGTTCTTGCAACGCGGCACGATCCAAAATGAATCAGTTCGAAACTAGTCGGGCATACTCAGACCTAATATCACGTGAGTTTTAGCCGTGTTTAATAATCAATTTTGAATTAAATTATTTTAAGTAATTTTCTAGTACATATGCCAAGTTTTACAAAAGTAACTTGAAATATGTAGAACTCTTCATACAAATTTTCAACCCCTGTTTCATTCCCTTCTGATTTAATTTTCGCGACTAAAAATATCTTTTATCCTTGTCAGTATTTATGGTCTCAAATCGTGTTAAGTTTAAGTGTAAATTCATCCAGTAGTTTCAGAGTGATGCCCGATAAAAAAAAACACGGACTGACAGACAAAAATTAAAAAAATATATATTTTTTTGCTTCAGTATCAATTATTTAATTCCCTCCAACTAAAATTTTCAAAATGTCTTCAATATACAGAGTTTTACCTGTTACAATTTAATTATGCCTCCGATTCACATCGTGAGGAAACCTGCGTATCAGAGAATTATCTTAATTCTCTGCGTCTGTGAAGTCTGCCAATCCGCATTGGGCCAGCGTGGTGGACTATTGGCCTAACCCCTCTCATTCTGAGAGGAGACTCGTGCTCAGCAGTGAGTCGAATATGGGTTGATGACGACCTATAGATAATTTCACTTCAATCGAACATTGACATTCCCCACAGCTCAGAGCTAGAGAGGCTGATAAAGTTCGCCGGCAAGAAGCTGTCGCCAGTGATCGACGCGCTGGTGTCGTACGTGGAGGACGCGTCGGAGGAGGAGGCAGCCAGCAAGTCCTCGCACCACACCAAGCTCATCCCGCGCCTGGAGTTCGAGAGGGCGCAGTTCTGCAAACACGTCATACTACTGGGGACCAAGGTCAAAGTAAGCATCCTCATGATCATTCGTCTGGACTGAGACCAAGTCAAAAGAGCTTTCAACGGTTCGCCCCACAACTGTGCTGTGTGGTGTTTTTTTTTTTTTTTTTTTTTTTTTTTTTTTTTTAATTAATTACAAGTTAGCCCTTGACTACAATCTCGTGATGATGCAGTCTAAGATGGAAGCGGGCTAACTTGTTAGGAGGGTGATAAAAATTCACACCCCTTTCGGTTTCTACACGGCATCGTATTGGAACGCTTAATCGCTTGGCGGTACGTCTTTGCCGGTAGGGTGGTAACTAGCCACGGGCGGAGGTTCCCGCCAGCCAGACCTGAACAAATTAAGAAAATCTCAATCTGCCCAGCCGGGGATCGAACCCAGGACCTCAGTCTTGTAAATCCACCGCGCATACCACTCCGCCACGGAGGTCGTCAAAAGCTACTACTACTACTACTGCTCTAAGTTTTTGAATGGCTGCAGCACTGCCATGTTCCGTGCGCTCTATCTGCCCCATTCTTTAATCTGTGAGATAAATATAAAAAATGTTGGCATAATTTTCAGATGAACTTCCAACATTACGTGCCCGAGACTGCGGACCGCGATTTCAAAATCAAAACTAAAGCAAACCAAAACAAGAACGCACCAGAACATGAGCCTGATGATGATGACAAAGGCGATGAGGAACCCAGTAAGTTACTTTTTTTTACCCACGTTGGCTGGTGGGAGGCTTCGGCCGTGGCTAGTTACCACCCTATCGACGAAGACGTACCGCCAAGCGATTTAGCGTTCCGGTACGATGTCGTGTAGAAACCGAAAGGGGTGTAGATTTTCATCCTACTCCTAACAAGTTAGCCCGCTTCCATCTTAGACTGCATCATCACTTACCATCAGGTGAGATTGTAGTCAAGGGCTAACTTGTAAAGAATAAAAAAAAATCAAAAAAAGGAGGAGATTCTCAATTCGACGCGTATGTTTTTTTTTATATTTGTTACCGCATAACTTCGTCATTTCTTAACTAATTTTAAAAATTCTTTTTTTGTTTGAAAGAGTATACTTTCACACCCATTTAATTTTCATGAAAATCGGTTCAGTAGTTTTGTGTTAAATTGAAAATAATGAAATTGTCCGTACTGTGGCGCTACCAAGCATGTTACATCGTGATCTAACGTGTATATAGTTTTGACAGAGGGGTAACCCCTTGCAAGACAGGTGACCTCTAGAAGGTCTGAGGCCTAACCCCTCTCATTCTGAGAGGAGACTCGCGCTCAACAGTGAACTCAATATGAGTTGATAATTTTAATAATTTTAATAATAGATATTAGCCGTGCTAGCCCAGTGGATATGACCTCTGCCTCCGACTCCGGAGGGTGTGGGTTCGAATCCGGTCCGGGGCATGCACCTCAATCGGTGAAGGAAAACATCGTGAGGAAACCTGCATACCAGAGAATTTTCTTAATTCTCTGCGTGTGTGAAGTCTGCCAATCCGCATTGGGACAGCGTGGTGGACTATGGGCCTCCTCTCAGAATGAGAGGAGACTCGAGCTCAGCAGTGAGCCGAATATGGGTTGACTATAATATTATTCCAGTGGATGTAAGCCGGAGTGACGTCGACACAGTGATACTGTCACCATATAACAGCGACCGGGAAGAGAACGAGGGGGAACAAAGTGATGAAGAAACTTCTAGAAGGAAACTTAGGAGACTTTCATAAACATATGTTCTATGTAGATGTTTTATAAGAATAAAATTTATATTTTCATATTATAAATTCTTTAATTTTTTTATCGGAAGTAAAACTTATCAAAAGTTTATATTTGATTAACTTCAGAGGTAGTGAAATTAAAACGTCTGAAAGGTTTTTTTGGTATATAAAAATAACTTATAGCCCGTAATTTGTAATTATATATATTGATTGACAAAATTATATTATAGAAGTGATGCCGCGGGGTAAAACCAGTATATTTATATTATAAGTTAGAAACTTTCTTGTCAAAGTTACTCGTAATTATTCTAACTCTTAAATCTATTAATGATAAGTATGTGGTATTGAGTAAGAGGACGATGGATAGTTTACGTTTGCCTTTACAAGGAATAGAAATTATACTACAGCCTTTCTTGATGAATACTGTTTACCAACAAGTAAATTAGAAATTAAGGTAGAAAACGCATGCCATTTCATAACTTTTTTATTTAAAATTATGTATGGTTTGTTTGTAAAATGTTATATTAAATATATTAACCATATCTTAATTGTTCTAAGCTTATTAATAAAATTTATTTTCGTTAATTTAAGAACAAGTTAATTATATTTATTATTAGGTGTGATTTAAATTCCTCATTTTAAATTTGTTTGTTGGTAAACAGTACACATCAAGAAACGCTGTATAGAAACTATTCATGTTATTTTTTATTTTCTATCCTTATTCCTTATGTTTTATTTGTCATCGTTATTTTTTTGAATTTAATGGATATCCGAAGAGGATTTATATTACAGAACAGTACCTATTTCGATAAACCACCCGAAAAAGAAAAACAAAATTCAAATTTCAAATCGCGTTCCAGAAGAATTTATTCTTCAATCAACATCAGAAAAATTTTGCATTTCTGCATCAATCAAATCCCAAACTTCAAACCTTCAACACACTGCAAAAAAAACAGAACCAGAACAAAATAGAATATAAAAAAGTAAAAAAAATAATCAACAAACCACAAACCTCACATTGAAGACTGTGATTCTGCCGAAGAAGACAAGACCAAGTTAAACAATGCCTTGCTATCCGTGCTGCAGTCCTTGCTACACCTACAGCTGCAGTGGGCCTTGCTATTCCTACTGTTCCCCTTGCTGTGGATCTTGTTGCTGGTATGGCTGCTGCTAAGCGGCGGAACACAGCCACGCTTGGTTACCAAGAAGCAATGCTGCGTACCTAGTTACAGTCCACGCTTGTGTCGAGGAAAACTATGGCTTAACGTGTAACCACGCGTATTTGTGAGAAGCAGAGAGATCTGATCGCTTTGTGCAGAGCAGAATTACTCCTCGCAAGAGTTAAGAACGGAGCAAGAGAACCGTTGATGGCAGTGAAGTGCTGCGTTCGAGAGTAATGCTCCTCAAATGAGTTCGAAGCGAACTCTATGCCTCGCTAGAGTCGATCAGAGCTAGTTCTCGTCAGTGAGCCGCTGGAAATGGCGGTGAAGTTACTGCGTTCGAGAGAATGCTCCTCAAGAGCTGAATGCTGTGGACTCTATTCTTCGCAAGAGTTGACCGGAGCAAGTTCTCTTCAGGAGATGGCAGTGTAGTTGCTGCGTTATAGAGTACTCCTCAAGAGTTGAATGCACTGGACTCTGAAGAGAGCAAATCTATTCGGTGAAACTACTGGAGATAGAGTTGCTGTTACAGAGTAATGCTCAGGAGTTGAATGCAGTGGACTTTTCCTCGCTAGAGTTGAACGGAGCAAATCTCTTTGGTCTTCTTCAGAGGACCTATGTAAGTGGAGTTGCTGCGTTCTCGAGCAAACGAGTTGAACCTTCCTCGCTAGTGGAACGGAGCAAATCTCTCCAGTGAGAATTTTCCGGAGAATGCGGTGGAGTTGCTACGTTCGTAAAGTCTAGCTTGGACTCTAGTTTCTCGCAGAGTTGAAACAGAGGAACTATCTCTAGTGAAATGCCGCTAAAGTAAGCGGTTCCTATGTTCGAATAAGCTCGAAACGAGTTGATTCGCGAGGTTTTTGAAGGGTCGATAGTGCTTTTCGAGTTTCGCTCCTCCTAGAGTCGCCGGCGATCCGAAGACGTCGAGGTAGTCTCCGTCTTTCTCTCTGGGACTCGTAAGGTTGAGGCCTTGGAGTCATTGGCGTGGCCGGTAGAGGACTCGCGAGGTAAATTCGGCAATGTTGCAGTCTAACAGTTTATGTAACAGTGTATGTGATTGGGTGTTTAATAAAAATATGTTCAGGTCACTATTTCTTGCTTTTTATTCTTGTATCTACTAGGTTTATCTTTATCAGATTAGCCCTTAATTTGCCAGACAAAAAGATTGCCACGAAGTTGGCGACTGATATTATGATACGATGATTTCTAATAATATCCTGTATAAATAGCGCATGGAGGAGCACGAGCTGCAAATTCCAATTCTTTGTATTGAAACCAGCGCCGCAGCGGCCTGCTTGGAATCAAAATGCATATTTGGTACTAAAGCAATAAATAACATTGTAAAATAGTGATTGATAAATAAACTATAGAGTTTGTTGCAAGCTCTTCTTGGCCAAGACGTACAAGCAGCTGATGTTGGTGTCCCAAGGTGCTGGAATGACCATGCATCGGAAAGCGCGGTGTTGGTAAGCCGTGATGCCTGTCGGCTCGAGACCGTAGTGTTAGAAAGTCCGTGCAAAAGGCCCATGTCCAGCAGTGGACGTCCATCGGCTGCTAATGATGTTTATGATGAACACAATAATGAGGCATCGTCCTACCTGAACTTCTATAGTAAAGAGTCAATCTATATTTGAATTAAGACTAATTAAGTAGCGTATTCAGCCGTAGTCCCACACCACAACAGCTTCCACAGAGGCAGTAGATGCAACACGAGGTATTCCCACGAGCCCTGTAATAGGAGATACAAGGTTGTAGAGCCTTGTAAAGGTAAATTAATTTCTAGCTTGACCAGAAGAATACAAAACCTGGTTTGAGCGCGCCACAGGTAGGTACCTACTTTTTTACTCCCGACGCAAAAAGAGGGGTGTTATAAGTTTAACATGTCAGTCTGTCTGTGGCACCATAGCTTCCGAACGGATGAAGCGATATTTCAATTTAGTTTTTTTTACGTAGTAAAGGTGACTTATGTGCGAGTGTTTTAGACATGTTTGATGAATATCGGTTGAACCGTTTAAAAGTTGTGGGGGGTGAAAGTGCGGAAGAATAACCGAATGCCTGCAAATGTACTCGAGTGGGGTCTCAAATGAAAGCGCACAGAAAGAGAATATTGATGACTTGATCGAGAGTGTAATTAATAATTTCATGACATGTCGAGGATTTTTATTTTCCTGTTGACTACACCTAAGCCTAACATACGTGCTCGTGCAGTGTACAAAGATAATTTCAAGCAGTGTCTATGAATAAGTGCAAGATACAAAGCCGCCAAATGATTGGGGTCTCATGAGAGTCAAGGAAAATGAACAGTGGCACAAACAAAATTGTAATCGCACAAGATTTTAAGCCACTTGCCTTTTTTGTAGCCATTTTTCATTGAATACACGTGTTGTCAGATTTTACTGTAAAAGTTAATAAGTGATTTTTATTTAAATCATGAGATACCTATCACGTAGGTACCTTGTATACAATTTACTATGTGCGTTGATTACCTTAAGTAATTTGATTTTTTTTTTAAGATTGATAACAAGTTAGCTCGCTTACATCTTAGATTGCATCATCGCTTATCATCAGGTGAGATTGTAGTCAAGGGCTAACTTGTAGAAAATAAAACATGTACCTACTTTACATACTTACTCACCCATTCATGCCGCCTATATCCTTGCAAGGACCTTCAGGGGTTATCATTTGAGCATAGCTGGGCCCTGCCCCACATCCTGGGATACTATAGTCATTAGAGCCGCTGGGACCAGCCTCCGGGCGCTGGCAACCCAGGGAAGCAAATTTCACAGGCATTACTCCAATTCTGAAACTAAAAGTAAAATTAATATCTACGCTGCTGAATTGTTAACCATTTGTGAATTTAAAAAAAATATTACGATTGGATTTTATTATTTTGCATACAAACTAGCAGATAGGTTAATGGAACAATCCTATCCGTCTAGTAAAATAATGAAAAATAGTGAGAAAAACTATCTTTACCGGCTTTCCGATTTCCCGACCACGCAGCCGCACTGTCTCCAAATCTCCCAAAACAAACTCACTCCACCTTCAGTGTTTGCTTAATGTTGCCAGCTAAAGAATCACTATTTTAGATTAGTAGGTAAGTATTAAAAATTCTTTTACTATTGGAAAGCTATATTATCAGCAAGTAACTAGGGCTATATTTATTCCTTGTATTCTCAGGAGAAAACGCCGGGCAAGTCTTCATTTTACGTCATTGTAAAGTAATCAAAAACTATAAAACTACCTATAATTATGATGATGTGGATATAGGACAGGAGGAAAGCCTCATTATCACATAGCAGATGGACGTTCACTTCCGAACGTAGACCTTTTGTCGGGACTTTCTAGCAAAGGATTCGCAAGAAATAGAGGAAAATACCAGAAGTTGGCAACACATTGAGGGCGCTTTGAGTGCGCAGAATCTTCGCGAGTTGGGCAACTTCCAAATCCATACACATTTTCAGTCCAGGATTCAAACTAAATATTGTTATCTATGGTGTCCAAAGTTATTGTCATCCAAAGGGCTAACGGTAATAGATGGGTAATATTAAGTATTTTAAACTAGTTGACCTGGTGGACTTCTTACCATTATTGATAAAATAAATGTTCGCATAAAAATTATATGTAACTAAGATTAGGCTAGGCTATCCTATCTAGGCTAGGCTAGGCTATTAAGCCAAAGAAAGCAAACATGACCAGTATAGACTTTATTGCACAGTAAAATTAGATACATGATCAGTATAGACGTTATTGCACAGTATAATTTGTCGCTGACCGCACACTAGCCGCACGACGGGCCGCAGCAGCTAGCGCAGAGCCCGCCGGTGCAGCCGCCGATACAGCCATGCCCGCAGCTGAAGTACGAGCCTGCTACGCCGCCGCGGGCGCTGGGAATATAATGAATAACCATAGATAAGAATATGCCTATTACATTACATAGTTATGAACTGGCCCAGCAAACTTTATTACTATTAACGCTATTAAAAAATATGGGTTAATGGTAGAAAGTTCAATATTAGAAGTTAGGGTTGTATGTATTTTTCAATGTCATCATAAAAAAAATTGAAACTGGCAACACGCTAGAGTTGCGCGTTTGCTATATAAATATTTCCAGGAGCGTAATTAATTTGATTGAATAACTAATACGTACGTACGAACGTACATAATGAAATAAAAAAATAGTTAAGACTGATTATAACTAGTATTATATATTAAAACTAGTTAAAAATGCGTTTGTAAATGGAGCCTTTTTTTTCAAACTTAATATAGCTAAGGGCCAGCGCAGATAACGGTCAGGGGTTTACAGTTCTTCACAACGTTTGTAATACGTTGTGAAGAATTACAAAATATAATTATTACTAATTGTGCGGCTAGGAATACGTATATTTATACTAGCGGATGCTCGCGACTCCGTTTGCGCAAATTTTTGTTTTTCCTATTCCTAAATCCTAAACAAACCATGGATTTTTGCCGGTTGAATGTTTAATTTATCACTGTACCAAAATTTATCTAAATCGGTTCAGCGGTCTAGCCTTCAAAGCCGTGATAGACAGATTTACGAGTACTTTCGCATGTATGTATACGTTACAGAGATCGCGGATTTCTTTCGTCTCCGCGGGGTCTAAATATTCTTACCCATGTATACAGCCGATCTCTCCACAAGGACCTCTGCAGTTGGCGCCTATTGCGTGTACACAGCACGGTCCTTCACCGCACCCGACACGATATGAAAGAGGGCCACAGGGACCGGCCATGGGACCCTGGCAACCCAGGCAAGCATATTTCACAGGCATTAGTCCGAATTATTAAGTGTCAGCATAAATATATGTTATTTATATTCTTCGCAAAAAAATACGATAATATAAAGACTAATTTTTTTATAAATTTTATAACACTGAAATTTTTTCTAAATGTGACAGAATTTTTTGTTTTTTTTTTAATTTTGAAAACATTTACTCAGGAAAGAGGTTTTATTGCAATCAACACTGAGGTCTGTTCTGTACATTTCTCTTTTTCCGATTGTCAGCATTGAAAAAAAATAAGCTTTAAAGGCAAAATTTCTGTCAGTATTTTCAGTAACAAATTCAAAGTGAACCTGTAACAGTTTTTATTAAATTAAATAAAGTATAGCTTTATAAAACGAAAAATTCCTTATATTCTCAGTCTTACGATTGATAGCTTATCGAAAATACATACCTATTGTTATCACAGAATATAGAAAAAACAGCTGTGTATATTGTATTCTGAGTATTCCCAGTATTGCTAAAATTCCAGGCTGTTTTATCCCTAGGGAACACTGCAGGACGGCCTTTTGTAGGGACTTCAAAACATCACGATCCTGAGTCGCCTGCATCCAGCGAAGGTATACGGGGATAAAATACATCATCGCTTTCCGTTAAATTTTTAGAATTCATCCAGTAGTTAGTGAAGCTTATTCGTAGCAAATAAACAAATCAAATCTCACCTCTTTTTAATTAAGTTTAGCTATAGTACCTATAATTTTTTACAGGTCAATTTTAATCTATAATGCCGTGCGCTTCAAGTTGCGGTGTCCCGTGCTGCGGGCAAGTGGCCGGGTGCCAGTATCCGGCGCCATTTTGCGGCCCATGCTGCGGTGTGTGCGTAGGCCCTTGCGGCAGGCCGTTTGGGACTTACAGCTGGAGATTTAGACCTTGCTGTTGATACATGACCTACACTTGCGTGATTGTAAATCTATTTTAATTTTAATTATCCAAATTATTTTTATCTTGTAATGTTGTCTGTATCCGAATTCTTCTCTTTTAACTCGACTTTTCAATAAAATTATTCTTAAATTAGGTGTGTTTTATTGGTGAGAACTATAGATAATAAATACACTATAGTGAGAACTGAATAGAGAATTTAAGTGGCATTATTTTTCCGAACAGCAAGAGGCCCAAATTCAACTGAGACGAGTTCTTGGACGTTCTCCCTTTAGAAATTACGGCTAAGGGACCAACTGTGCTTCAGGGTACCGTTTTCCTCATATCGTCGGGTCGGGATAAGGAGGCCTACCTACACGTACCTATGCATTTAGACTGTTCTTTCCAACTCTATGCTTGTACAACTATGTTATTGCTGAATAATAGTAAATAAATACTTATTACTAAGAAAACTCTAGAATTATTTGGAAATCTTAATTTAATTCCACAAAAATCTTCACAATATCTTGACGCCCACGTGCCGCGGTCTGTGCCAGCGTGCTATCCAAACCAACATTACACAGGACAGTTTTCAACAAGGACCGCATGGTCCACAGCATGGCCCGCATGGACCGCACGGGCCGCAAGGACCGCATGGGCCACAGCACGGTCCGCAAGGGCCGCACGGTCCGCAACAGGGTTTCGGGCCACAGCATGGTCCACAAGGGCCGCACGGTCCGCAACAGGGTTTCGGGCCACAGCAGGGGCCACACGGTCCGCAGGGCCCACATGGCCCGGGGCACGGACCGCATGGGCCGCAAGGAGCACAGCATGGCCCGCAAGGACCACAGCATGGCCCGCAAGGACCACAGAAAGGCCCGCAAGGACCACAGCAAGGACCACAGAAAGGACCGCAACACGCCATATTTTCCTGATTTTTTATAAAGTATTTAAATTCTTTAAAAGGTTCCACTGTAATTTTGTATTCGAATAATATCTTCACTTGGTATTTTACTGTTTTTATATTAAAAGAATTTTAAATTTTTTATCAAAAGATTTTTCTTATAAAAATATAAATGTGTCCTGTGTAGACGTGTGTAGAAAACTGAAAAAAATAATTGTTCTTTCAAAAACATTATTCGTAATTTGAATTATTTAATTTATTCTTACTTTTTTATAGGAAAAGAAATCAAAGAAGATTTGTGCTATAAATGGTTATGCTCGACACAAACGTTTCCACAACTAACTATTATAACTAGAAAATCGCATAGCTATTCATCGTTGGTAATTTTGATTATATGGGCGTCCTTAAATCCTATTACTACATAATATAATCCTAGGATTTAAGGAACCGATTTTAATTTTTTTTTAACCATTTTATAGCCACTTTATTTAACAGTGTTAATTTAGTTAAGTTATTCCAAAGGGAACAGGAACTATGCGGGTGAAACCGCGAAACTTCTGCTAATTTTTAACCGCCGCCGCCGCCGACGGAAAAAGAGGAGTGTTATAAGTTTGACATGTTTGTTTGTCTGTCTGTCTATGGCACCATAGCTCCCGAAGGGATAAAGCTTAATACAATTTCGTTTTTTTTTATATTAAAGGTGACTTAAGTGCGAGTGTTCTTAGACATATTTGATGAAAATCGGTTGAGCTGTTTAAAAGTTGTGGGATGTGAAAATGGGGAAGAATGTCTGCAAATGAAAGCGTCTCAAAGGGTCTTAAATGAAAGCGCACTGAAAGAGAATATTGATGAATATTGCAATGTATTTAATTTATTGTTTTTTTTTCTCTCTTTTTTTTGTATGATGTGTATTCTGAATAAACTTTTCTTTCTTTCTTTCTTTCTGATGACTTGATCGATTAATAATTTCATGACCTTCGGGAGTATTTCATGATTTTCAATTGTATGTTATGTTATAAAGTACCTACTACCGGATCAGCTATTAAATATTCCATGACATGCAATGACATTATATAGACTGCAGTAACTGTTCAAGAAAACTTTTTGGCTGGTGGGAGGCTTCGGCCGTGGCTAGTTACCACCCTACCGCCAAAGACGTACCGCCAAGCGATTTAGCGTTCCGGTACGATGCCGTGTAGAAACCGAAAGGGGTGTGGATTTTCATCCTCCTCCTAAAAAGTTAGCCCGCTTCCATCTTAGACTGCATCATCACTTACCATTAGGTGAGATTGTAGTCAAGGGCTAACTTGTAAAGAATAAAAAAATAAAAAAAAAAGGCACATAAAAGTTGTTCCCAATGTTAAGCGGGGAACAGCTATTTGACAGGTTTTCATATAATCTTCTGTCAGTTCCGTGAGCCGTACGAATGACAGTGATCATCAGTCTCGTCTATGTACCGTATGTACAATGTACTCGTATGTCGTTGATGACATGTTTGTATAGTTTATTAACTGTATAGAAGAATTTTTGTTAGTCATATTTCCTCCTATTTCCAACTAGATGAACTCAGTGTCAGGTTATGACACGCTGTGACTGGTAGTGTGATCTCAACTCGGGTAATCTAATATCAGGAAATCTTAGAAGTAATAATCATTTTAAATTCTTATAAGTAATGGTTCACACTATGAATTAGTTATTTACACGTAATTTTATGTTTAATACTTTTATCCTTCAAAGAGTTAGTAGAAACCTAAGTGCTACTACTACTAAAATTTTCAAGTAATCACGTCTCAAAAAAATATATAAAAAAATTCAATCCAGTAGAACGATAATGAATATTTAAAAAAGTGTCAACTATCATATTAATGCCTCGTTATTTTGTCTCATCACTACAACGACAAACAGTTGGCATAACCTTGAAACCTTGTACGCCAGTTGGAAGTTACATCGCCCATTCGACCACGACCTGTCAGAAATGCAATCTCTGAGCGGTCGGACTTTATCATCAAATTTAGGTGACTTTTTGTAGATCTGTAAAAAAGAAATGTCCCACCACTCACGTATTTGTTATTATCAGTTATAGCCAAAGTTTTATGTAGCTACCAAATCCTCCAAGGCTGCCTGACGTTTCCCACACACACTACCGATTATAATTATCGTCATATTTCCTTCCTCCTATATCACTAGCTATTGGTGAAAACCGCTTGAAAATGCGGACTTTGAGGCATAGACCAATTACCACAGGACCTGCCTCGCTAGACGTTACCCCTCTGTCAAAAGTATATGATCACGATCTAACGTGTTTATACAAACTGCGTCTATATTAGAATCGATGTTTCATTGTGTTAAAAATACGTGTGTGTATTACGATTTATAGTTTATAGTTGTGTGTAGTGTAAAGACACATGATATATTTATTGGTGTTAAATATTTTTTACCTTCGATAACCGCATAAGCTTCTCCATGCACGTTAACAAAGCGAGAAAAAAGGCCGCATACGTAATGGATGCCTTTACGCTATGATAAATAAGAAAAGTAAATTGTCCCTCCGCTCAAAGCTAACGCTTTATAAAACTACGATCCGTCCGATCTTAACCTACGCTAGTGTAGTGTTTGCCCACCGTCCCAAAGCGACCCTTAGGCCGCTTCAAACCCTACAGAATCGTTTTCTGCGTCAAATCACGGGCGCGCCGTGGTTTTTACGCAATAATGACCTCCATAGAGATCTAGAATTACCGACAATAGCTAAGTACATGAAACAGCTCTCTCAAAACTATTTTGACAGAGCTGCCATCCATCCCAACCAACTAGTGGTTGAGGCCTGCAATTACACTCCCAACCTAAACGCTAACTGCAAGCAGAGGCGTCCCAAGAACGTCCTTTACGATCCAGACGATGACATAACAACCGACAATGCTTCCCAGGTAACACAATCACAAGCTACACAGCGTCTTCGCCGGCGAAGACGAGGTCCCCGATATCTAACGTCACCCGGACGTGGGTTTTCTAACTCACGATCTTGGGGGCGTCCGGACTGATTCACTCAGGTCACGGTTACCTCCTCCAGAATGGCCTTCTAAGCCGAGGTCCGAGTCTCATAGGAGACGCCCTTAGAGAGCCGTTCCGTCCTCTATCTTTCTTTCAGCCTTCGGGTCACATCAGGCGATGCTTCTGCGCTCGCCCAACCCCCCCGGTGACGCCGTAGTGGTTCCGCAGGGAGCTATCGGCACCTACTCAGACAGGAAAAAAAAAAAAAAAAATAAATAAATATTTTCGATTTGTGAGTTTACCTCGTCTCCTTCAAAAAACGATACACATATTTGTTGGTGAATTTGAGTGTGAAGTCCAAAGGTAATTGGTCTGATTTTTGATTTGAGGTAAACGGAGGGTAGTTGCCAATCGGTAAGGTGGTGTGACCGACGCATACCGGTTTTTGTCAACAACTTTCTTATAAGTAGAGAAAATTATTGATCGGAAACAAAAACAACGACGGATGTAGAAATTACTGTGGTCTTAGGTATGTATAGCTAATTCCGAATAAAGGTACGGAAATAAATCAAGTTGCTTACATCAAACCATAGAGCTTCCGTAGAGTACAAACACGGTGTAGAGAGAAGCGTCTTTTAAAAACACCCCGCTCTATTGACCACTTAATGCTCAATGGTATTTTCCCTCTTCTTGCATCATTCATCATTAACAACCCATGTTTGGCTCACTGTTGAGCACGAGTGTCCTTTTGGATTGAGACAGATTAGGCTAATGGTCCACCACGCTGATTTCACAGACGTAGAGAATTTAGAAAATTCTTAGGTATGCAGGTTTCCTTGCGATGTTTTTCCTTAGCCGTTTGAGACACTCCGAATCGAAGCCAGAGGTCTTATCCACTGGGCTATAACGGCTATCTATTCTAGCTATACCTACTAAGTATAAATGTACTAATTAAAAAGTTAGTAGTAGAATTGAAGCGTTAAGCCATATTCCATGAAGTCTGCCGGCGTTAATCTTTAACATCCCCGATTAAGTTTTTTCTCACTACATTGCATGTTAATTTCTTGTGTAATTAATCTCTTTACAAAGATAATGAATAGGTAGAGCGCCCAACCGTAATACAAAGAGTCAAGTGGCAACAATAATAATTGCGACTTTATATTTAGCTAGTAGTAGCGGGACTGTTCGTGAGAATATTTTTAATTCAGACTTTTTAATTCAGCAGCTGTATCATTTGCTGTGTTCGGATCGAAGGTGAGGTTTAACATTTTACATGAACATTAACATTAATGATTTTGTGACGAGTAATATGTATAATTATGAATAAAATATGACTATGACTATGACTATGAGTAACATGCTTCAATTGAATAGGCGCAGAGCAGCGCAATGTAGGACTTGTTTCTTACATTGTCTTTCAATGACTTTCCAATTAGGTAGAAAGTGGTTCTGGTTTCTAAAAAAAACATTTATTTTTCCTTTCTTATTTATTCATTCTCCTGCTTCTTAGATCTCTACCACTCTTAGTACCACTCTACCGAAAAAACAAGTATCTACCAAGCGTACAACACGACCCGTTTAAAAATCAGGGGTGTGATTTCCCTATTCTAAACTCGTTGATGTAATTATTCGCTAATAACTAGTTTTCTAGAATAAATTTGTACCTCTTGTAATATTAGCATGTCAAATATTAATTTAATTATTCTACAATTGACTAATAACTTTGAACGAAAATCTTATGCTATGATATCTCTTGGAAATATTTTAATGCACGTAGCTATGGAAAACGTGCAGTTGATAATTGACCTCTATTTAATCACATACACATTGTCCTATCTGCCACTAAGTTGATGTTTATATGTTTGCTTTATATTTTTGCCTCAACCGGCGGGTAGGTTAGGCAATACATTTTTTACATAAGCGCTTTTCCAGCTAATCGGATGCTCGTTTTTTGTGTGCATCTGTTTTTAGTATGGACTATGCTAATTATTTAGGTGGAAACACAATTCTTCGTGTAACGACTTGATGTTACTGAGAAACGGTTTTTTATTGGTTGCCAAGTTGAATTACTACTTGGACACTACAAGATAATTAGGTATGATTTTAGCCATCTCTGATTGTTACTTTAACTTTGAGGTCCTGGGTCTATGGGATTTGAGGACTTATAAATTCTTAATTTATAGTGTCTAAATTGACTCATCTATTCTAATATTGTAAAGCTGAAGAGTTTGTTCGTTTCTTTGCTTGAACCCGCTAATCTTAGGAACTGCTGATCCGATTTGAAAAATTCTTTCAGTGTTAGATAGCCCATTTATCGAGGAAGGCTAAAGGCTTTATAATATCCCCATATTCCTACGGGAACGGGAACCACACGGGTAAAACCGCGGCGTCAGCTAGTTAAATATAAAAAAGCAATTTGGACCAGAACCTAAATGGCAACCCTAGATCGGACAGAATACTCTCCAAAGTTCGGAGACCTCGTTTCCCTCGTTCAATAACTAGAATATTTTATTCAAACAGGATTCTCAAGAATTTCTAGAATCGGTTATAGCTGCAATTTTTCCAATAAACATATATCGCATATTCGCAATTCAAGAAATGTGTTCATTTGTAGGTATGAGTGACTAATGTTGCCAAGTGTCGATATTCGACACTTTCAGGGAACTGACTCGTTCTGATTCACTTTCAGACTTCGATATCACGATATTTCACTGACATAGTCCATATATTTTCGATATTAAACTTATATCGCGGTTGCTTGAATTATATATTGGTCTAAGGTCCGTTATTAGAAATATATACCTAGGTATGTTACATATACGAGTAAGCTTACAGGTGACGGTGAATTTGAAACGTAGAAAGATGAAAATCGACGGGGAGGTAGTTTGTGTTAGGTTTTTACCTATGAAATTGTCGTTTGGTATGAAAAAATTTAAACGTATTTTTTTAAAAGTATTTTTCATTTACTTAATCTAAGTATATGTAATCCCATGTAATCAATGCAATGGAGCGAGGGTGCGGTGCGGAGTTGCAGACAATGTTAAATAAATAAATGTTTAATTTATTTAATTTGAGCCCGCTCCGGTTCCCCGTTCCGCTTACCGGTTTTACATGAATCTTTAAACTAGCTCGCCAGTCCCTACCCACTTAAGAGGAGCGGAGATTTTGTGCGATCTTATTGGTTAATATTTCTCCGTTTCTCAGCTCCGCTGCCTCGCTCCGCTTCGGTAGACTAGGTCTTAGTCTGACTCTTAAGAGTCTTAGTCTGGCTCTTAAGTGTCTTACTCGGACTTTAATTAAGACGCGGGCTTATTAAGGGCTAGGATGCTTTTATAATTCTATACAGAGTCTGTGACTGACTATTTTCCAATAAACATTTCTTTCTTTCTTATTATGTTTTAAAAAACCATTTTATTTGCGTTTCGACATTTAACAGGAGCTTGCAACACTATCAGTGACGGGCATCGGTCCCAAGTGAAGCAACTAATAGAAAATACCTGGAACAAGTTACTTCGCACAAGTTTGTAACTTAATTATTGAGGATAACTTCCGCGAAATATTGTGATACGTGGTATAATCACCCTCGTATTCGACGTAAATTATAACTAGCGGACCCGACAGACTTTTCCGGAAAGTGCAATGTTTTTCGAAATATCATCCGTAAGCTTTTTCCTAGAGTATTAGAAAATAACAACGACTTTTACACTATTTTATATGTCACTAATACATGCGAAAAAACACGCCTAATGGTAAGCGTCCACTGAAAGCTACAAAGAATACTCAAATCCATTTGATGCGATGCGTACGATGTTATATCCCAGTGGATAAGACGAATAGGTTCGAATCCAGTCCGGGGCATGCACCTCCAACTTTTCAGAAATGTGAATTTTAAGAAATTTTATATCACTTGTCTCAAATGGTGAAGGAAAAACATCGTGAGGAAACCTGCATTAGAATTTTCTTAATTCTCTACGTGTGTGAAGTCAGCCAATCCGCATTGGGTCAGCGTGGTGGACTAATGTCTAACCCTTCTTAGAATTAAAGGAGACTCGTGCTCAATAGTGAGCTGAATATGGGTTGTTACAGTTCGTTTCATGTAGGATGGTGCGGATGACAGTTCGTTTCACTCTTGAAAGTTTGCCGCGATTCACGATAATATACGTATTATTTTCGTGAACGTACCGACTGGCGACTGTCACAGTGCCCATGCTATTTGAAAAATAGTTAATGATGACGATGCTAAACCTAAGATATCTTTGGGTAAATCATTTACATTATACAAGTATACTTAAAGTCTGTATATATACTCAGTACTATTAAAGTGGGCGGATAATTGTGCCTCTGAGTATATTTTACAGCACTAAAATTGTTGTAATTTATTGTTCAATTTGTTTAACATTCATCAGCAGCAGATTGTGGAAGCGTAAAAATGTTCACAGCTTCCCGGAATATCGAGCGCCATGAGGAATTTGGCAACCATTTTAAATTTTGTTGTTTAACATTATAGTAACAGTTCTCAGTAAAGATTATATAAATAGCCATGTAGGAATTTTATAATTTGTTTTGCAAAAATGAAAAAAATTGTACATAAATTTCTTAAGCCTCCATTCGCACGAGGGATTTTTTAACGGACGTTAAAAAGTAATCGGAAGTCAGTATGTGAGCTTATCGGGTCCTGGCTTGTTAGCATAAAATGGAAACGGTAGTTGGAAGAGGCACAAGTCTACTCCACTCGACGGTTTACCCGACATCGTACCGGAACGGTAAATCGCTTGGCGGCACGTCTTTGCCGATGCCTAACTAGCCACTGCCTAGACCTGAGCCAATTTAGAAATTATAAAATCCTAAACTGGCCCGAGCTAAGAACCCAGGACCTCTTTGTCGAGAACCATAGTACTACCAACAGCGTCAGAGATCGTCAGTCACCACCAGTGGCGTGCACAGGATGTTTAACTAGGGTATGCACTATATGTATAAATTGGTTTCAAAATGGAAAATTCCTTCTCCAAAGCAGATTCGTAATGACTCCTCAGGGTAGGCAGTGCATTTTTGCATCTATGGAGTACACGCCACTGGTCACCACTGAGCCAATGAGGCAGTATATTTTTAATACTGTTATATTTTATATCACAACATTGCGTGAGCCTACCCATTCGACTAACCTCGATTCGACGAAACTTCCACAAGCAAAGCACCTGTCTCCTTGAAATGTGAACCAGTTTACGTTGACCCCTTTCGTAACCAAGTTGGGTCCCTGTCCGGATTTACCCGCTGGTTTCGACAATGCAGGGGTAACGTTTCATAGAATCCTGTAGCGAGGGGTCGAGGCCTTCCACGAAAATAATGATTGATAATATTTCTTAGAGTATTTTTCATAATGTATCTCACTGAAAATCTATACCTATGTACCAATATTATAAAGAGAAATAATTCGAGTGTTTACTTTTTGTTTGCATTCAGTAGTCTCTGAAACTACAGAACTAAATTGAAAAATTGTTCCATCATTAGAATCCTACGTTATCCCTGATGAAGATAGGCTATATTTGGCTTAATAAATGGCTCCACGGAGAAGAAGAGGGCGAGGACACAGCATATTAGCATATAGCGCGCAAACGTGCCCTGGTTGTAGTCCCGATAACAATCAATCAATCAATCAATATTCATTTATTTCAAATAGGCTTAGTTTATAAGCTCTTTCGAAACGGCAGGTATAATTTTATACTTAAGAAAATGGTGATAATAATTATTCGGAAAACTTAAAATTAAAGTTACGAGGGTCCAAATATATTTAACAGCCGTGTACACTAGTAGTGTAGCGGTCTAACGATAGACTGTTTGTCTTAGCCGATGTAAAAAGTCATTGCGAGGAAATAAAGGAAACCTCAAAATCACTGAATATATAATTGAAATACCAAATACAGAACGGTCAAATTAGCATCGCTGTACATGTTACAAACTAGTTAAGGCACAACTCCAGAGTGGTAGTTCCAGCTCGAGCCGACGGGGCAGCAGCAGCACCCCTGCACGCACGGCATGCAGCACCGCGCCATGGAACGGTCGCAGCCGCCGGGGCAGCGCGCGAACGTGCCCTGATTGTAGTCCCGGTAACAGCTGTGTATACTAGTGAAATAGTGATCTAATGACAGCCAGCGAATGACCGTCTTGGCCTGTGTAAAAGAAAATTGCAGCAGCAGCACCCCTGCACGCACGGCATGTAGCACCGCGCCATGGGATGGTCGCAGCCGCCGGGGCAGCGCGCGAACGTGCCCTGATTGTAGTCGCAGTAACAGCCATGTTTACTAGTATTATACTAGTGGAGTAGCGGCTTAATGACAGCCAGTGAATGACTATCGTAGACGGTGTAAAAGGAAACTGCGAGGAAATAAATAGCAGCGTTTTACCTGAAATAAAACGCATATTAAAATACTTACCTCACTGGAAGCTTTATATTGAGAGTAGCATTTCCGTTTCCGTCGATTTCATACAAGTTTTCGTACTTTTATTGACGTCACGTCTGGCTATGTGGCGCCACCTGGCGGTGTCGGGCTCGGAAAGTTTCGTAAATCGCTGAGCGCGACTTTAGCTCATTGGCTCAATATATCACCAGGCAGGAATTACTTAAAGCTCCCAGTGAGGTAAGTATTTTAATATGCGTTTTATTTCAGGTAAAACGCTGCTATTAAAATATTGACCGTAACTGGAAGCTTTATATTGAGAGCCTGTTTGTTTTCGCCTGGTGACGCCACATTATGGTATTATTTCGCCAATGTGATTATTAAAATAAAACTTTTTATAACAATATTATCTCTAATTCGATTAGGCTTTATTTAGAGAACAAGCTAGTAACGAAGTTTGACTTACTGTGTATGTGCATAATACAATATTCCATTTTGTTGGAATGTAGCAAAAATACATGTCTACGGTACAATGATAGCCAGTAATAAGTATCTATTGTCTGTGGATATTATTTATTCAAACTGTCAACTCTTTGACATTCAAGTGTCATAATATGTCATCAGCCATTTACTATATTTTACAATATTAATAAATAGAACAGTTAGCAGTATTTAACGTGTTATCGTTCATCTCGCGACTCCAACTCTCAACACATTCAAAAATAAATCAATGAACTAAAAACATACCATACATTTTTTGGATTGGAGTTCAATACTTTTAGTTTTAGGGATTTCATCATATAATTGATATTCACACTAAATTATTTAGGAAAAACACTGCTGACCGATATAGTCGTTATGAAGATTTCTTACGTGACGTCTTTACTCATTCTGCTATAACCATATGCGAGGCGGTTTTTTAAAAAATTTATTACAAAGAAATTAATATTAATTCTTGCTGCATTTAGTCGTAGTGGATAGTTATTTTATTTAATAATGAAATAGACTTATTATTTCCTAAAGAAAAATTATGATAGTGATTATTTTATTTAAAAATAATTTCCAGCCAGAGTAAATACTTCTATCGGTTTTTGAGCCAAATTGCGGCCAAAATTAAATAAAATCATCAGATTTTATACTATGTTATCCCTATAATAAGTAACGTTAGGTCATATACACGCCTTTCAGAGTGTAAAAAAAAAAATATAACTATTGAAAAAATAACTTATTAAGAAGTTGCTGACATTCCAAACTGGTGGCATGGAATTTTTAGGCTTTCTTAACAATTTTGCATGAATTTAAGGATATGCTTTACAAAGTTATTGATCTCTTAAGTAGGTTACTTGAAGATTCAAGAAACTTAAACTGAGTCAGTTCTTAGACATTAGGTCATATAATGTACTAAAACTTTTACTTTTAGACAAACACTACACAAGCCGATTTTTAAGTTTTGACAGAAAATTAAAAATAATTTCAGGTTTTCCCATATTTCTTGAAGACTACCTCTAACAGTTTTGTAACTGCTAAGTCCGTTGTCGTGATTATAATAAATTTGTCTTCATTCTATAGAATTATCGGTACTGCTAGCACTCGGAATCTGAGATCCAAATGACATAAGACTTACTTTTATCAAGGCTATTAAATATATTCCTGTCAACCGATTCTGATGATTCTTTGAGAATCAGTGTAAGTGGTGGCGTTACCATAAAGCAAGTGGGAAATTCCCTATACACACTGTACACATCGTATAAAACAACTTGAGCGTAAGTTACATTTCGGGATACGTACAAGTAATCATGGACTACGTGTACCTTATTTAATGAGTATAGATCAGTCACCGAGATACCCTATTTCACAATCACTTTTTCTATGCTACAGTAATGAAAGCGCCAAGTATGGAAGATGGCGATGTTGTATAACAAGTGATTTGCATGCTTGTTGTTCCTGCCGCGTATATTATTGTGTACTGTTGTGAACTTAGTGATAGTCTAATTAAGATTACTAGACATAAAGATCTTGCAATTTTAACTGTTATATTCTATATTTAAACTCATTTCTCTTTTCCTCCGTAATATGTAACGGCAGTCATTTTGTCCAATTGAATGTTGCTTAGGAGGTGAGCTTGATTCTAGGGGCATATACGAGTAGTATGACATACATTTCCTTTTTATTGGAATGCAGTAGCTATTCCTCTCGTGACCATGAATACCTCAGAGGGTGAATGTTTAGTAACGCTGCCCAAGCGTGGTCAAAGGCATCTGCTACTAACAAAAACACTGGCTGAGGGTGTCAGTGAAGTAGGTAGCTAGCAGTCTGATTATATTAAACAAGGTCACTCATTCATTCAATGGTAACGGGCAAGTTTTCGATATAGTCTACATCTACGCTTCGTATTATTTTCTTAGTAAATGATAAAATTGTCGATTCTTAATTCTACATATCTCTTACAAAACATGCTGCGAATTCGATAGCATTGAGAAAGCATTTGAGAAAGAGACATGCATAGTTCAACATGTGACATGGACAAGGAAGTAATGTCCAACAATTCCCTGTATACAAAACGTAGGAAGCACCTTTGGGATTTTATTACATACACATGCAAGTAGGCTTGTGTCTATTCTTCAAACTGAGTTTTTGATGCTGTGCGTATTTAGCAAGTGGAAATGAGGTTAAATATTGGCCCGGCTTCAGTATTAACAACAGAGCATGGTGCTTTTATGATCCTTTGTATTTCATTAAGTTGACAATTGTTGATATATCTTCCAAAACAGGAGTGTGGAACGATGTTCCATATAGATTAACGAGGTTATTCGAAAGAACGGTAGGAGATAACCTCAGATTAACCTCTGTACGTTTCTGGTGCCACCATTTTCTCCCATTGAAAAAGGTGGTGAAAAAGGTGGCTAAAAAGACCGCTTGAAATGAAGTCTATCTCAAAATACTTTAGGTTTTCTGGATGCATTAAACTTTAAAGCATACATAAATACCCTTGATGGGCCTCGAGCCCCTGAAAAAGGATTCATTTAGAATCCTTTATTTAATAGAAATTTTTATGTTACCGCTTATGCGTTTTTCTACATTTGCTAGGTGACGGAGGGTATCATAATATGTTTCACCTTTTCGTTTGTTTCTAAGTTTTATGAAACCTGGAGTATGGTTATAAATTTTGCAAATAATAAACTGTATACATCCAGTAATACCTTTAGAAAACTTTGATGTATTCGGAAAAATAAGTTTCCTGCCTTTAACCTCTATACCAAAATGTACATGATGTTTTAATCTGACGCTTTTGTTCATCAGATTTTTACGCCATTGTTACAAAGTAATTAATTCACCCATTGGTTACAAATCTAGTTGGCCTATTCACTATTTTGGTCTTTATTATCAACCTATATCAATTGGAAAAATGTCATTTACCTACTGTGGGATATTCACGAGTAAGCAATAAATGACATTTTTACATAGAAACTCAATTTTGTATATGTCAACTAGCAAACGTAAAAGATAGTGAGTCAGCCTGCAAGGGCTTTAGGACATTAGTCTCTTGTACATTGCTGATAAACACCCCGCGAGAGTGGATTATAATGATCATACAAGCAAGGCTGCGCAAGCGTTCCAAGCGATGGAATCTTAACATTTTTCATGCATTCCCCTCGCGAGGGGTGGCGATCACACACACGACATCGACACGGGTATTTGAATAATTTATATAGATAGATAAGATATTCGTATCCATACATCGTTGGTAAACACCCCGCGAGGGTGGATTGTATTGATCATGCAAGCAAGGCTGTGCATGAACGTGTGCGCATTACAGATATGTATATTCCGTGTTGTATGTTCCACGCGATGGAACATTACTCTTCATGCATACGCCCGCGACGGTGGCGATCAAGGGCACCGGTATTTGAATAATTTATATAAAGAGATAAACACCCCGCGAGGGTGGGTTGTAATTATCATGCAAGCATGGCTGTGCATGAGCGTTTGCGCATTGTATGTATATTCCGTGTTGTGTGTTCTACGTGATGAAATTTCAACACTATTCGTGCCTTGCCCTTGCTCAGTATTGGACTGGAAATACGTCTAGGAATGTTAACACTTTCTATAACCTCGTCCCCATGAGGGGCGGTAATCTATTAGTCCGGTATTTGACTGTGCAAATACGTCTAGGAATATTTAAACTTTCTGTACCTTACTCAGTAAGTTGGTTTTGCAAATACGTCCAGGAACGTTAAAAAACTGTGTATACCTTGCCCCCGCGAGGGGCGGTAATCTATCAGACCTATATTTGACTGCAAATGTGTCCAGCGACGTTAACAGTGTCTACGCCTTGCCCCTGCGTGGGGTGGCGATTTATAAGGCCAGTAATTTACATCCAATCAAAATTCCTGTGCTAAATTCTGGCGGGATTTGTGAACCTTTTTTCAATGCCGGTTTGAATTGAAGTAACAATATGTTTGAGTAACTTCCAAAAACTCTTTGTCTAACTTGTCTTCGAGCATTCGTAATTTATGTACTCCTTTGAAACGAAAGCCACTGGCCACGCGTTCGTTTTGCAGTATATATTATATTATGTTAGACAACAGTCTATTGCTAGAACGTTCACTTTGGTTTCTGAGTTCACATTTTTAGGAAGCCCGCTGGGCCCCGCCACTTTTTGAAAAATCACTACAAAGAAAATATTATTATATACATGCAAGTACGAAAACATTTGCAAAAAAGCAAGACTTTCAAACACATGAAGTAGTGATCCGAACGGAAAAACCGTTAAAATAATGATCACGTACTATTTTCAAATGAAATTTGAAATTTTACATAATTCAACGTTAATTACATTAACGTTGTATGTAACAACGTAATAATTACAACGTTATAAAATATAAAGTACTAAGTATTACACTTTATCTTGCAATGTCGGGTACCAACTGATTGCAAGATGTTGCTTCGACGGTAAACAAAACGCCAATGAGCTAAAGTCGCGCTCAGCGATTTACGAAACTTCCCGAGCCCGACACCGCCAGGTGGCGCCACATAGCCAGACGTGACGTCAATAAAAGTACGAAAACTTGTATGAAATCGACGGAAACGGAAATGCTACTCTCAATATAAAGCTTCCAGTTACGGTCAATATTTTAATGAAAATTTTAGATCACTGAACATATGTAATCGAAATACCAAATAAAGAACACAAGCAAAATGGAAAATATTCTTAAATCCCTGAACAAAGGAGTAGTAGAGAGTATATAAATACCAAATACGTAAATGAAACTAGTTAAGGCACAACTCCAGAGTGGCAGTTCCAGCACGGGCCGACGGGGCAGCAGCAGCACCCCTGCACGCACGGCATGCAGCACCGCGCCATGGGACGGTCGCAGCCGCCGGGGCAGCGCGCGAAAGTGCCCTGATTAAAGTCCCGGTAGCAGCCGTATTGTGTTGGAATTTTGATTTCAACTTTTTTAAAGATTTTGTAAATTTTTTCTGGCTCTTGTATTTTTTTTTTAAATTTAGAATGACAGATTAATGGCAGGTACTAGTCATAAATAAAGAGAACAACAGTCTAAATAGGTTTTCCTTGATAAAGAACTTGGTAACTTCGGAGAAATCAACTCTAATTTTCCGGATTGTCTTGTTTAATAAGAATCCTAATGTATAATTTAATGATTGTAAATTTTCGGCCATAAAAACGTCTCCATAGTTTCTCTGAAATTATCTGTTGAACTACGAGTAATTATTACCGCTTTTGTAGCAAAACTCCTTTGCTACATTCTCATTAGGTACTGACCATCAATAATAATTTATAGTTTTTTTTTATGAATTAACGTAACAATTGATAGAACTTTCAAAAGGAATCCAAAATTTTTTGTGAGATTTAAGTTTTACTTTAAATTCCTTAATTTTCAGGATGCCTGTTTATTACGGTGGGTTCGTAGGAGGCCCTCAGGGTGGAGGGTACCTTTTGTACTCGTACCAGTCCTGCAACCCCAGCATAGGGGGTTGTGGACCCTGTGGCCCCTTGCCTGGACACTGCTGCGGTTTCTCCTGCTGAATAAATATCAGGTAATTACTGTACTTTTTAGATATTCTGGAGCTTACCAGTTGGAGTAACGTGATAGCTTTTTTTAAGAATATTTGCCCTAATTCTTAGATAATAAGTCATTTTTTCATTGTTCCCTCCCATCATTATCAACCCATATTTTGCTCACTGCTGGGCACGAGTCTCCTCTCAGAATGAAAAGTGTTAGGCTAATAGTCCACCATGCTGGCCCAAGGTGGATTGGCAGACTTCAGACAATTAAGAAAATTCTCAGGTATGCAGGTTTTCTTACGATGTTTTTCCTTCACCGTTTGAAACACGTGATATACGAAGTGTACTTACCTACACTAGATTGTAACCTAAAATAGGTAACTAGAAATACTAATACGAAATGTGTTTTAGTTGAAATGGCTAAACAAAATAGAATACGAGCTTCCGTAGATATAAATCGTTAAATAGTTATAACTAATTTTGTAATGACGATGTTTTAATTTTCAGTTTCTCCCGTATGTATGACGCGTGAACCGTACTAAGAGTTTTTCTGCGTTTAAGAATGATTTTCTTCAGTAAATCTTATAATAAACTTATTTTGGGAATACAGCTCAATTACTTAATAGTTTAATTTCTTCTTATGTACCTATAAACTAGATAACAAAACTACAAAACTTTCACGTTGTTTTCTTCAAGTTGAAGGAAATTTGTGGAGATATCCAAATTTTATTACCATCAGTTTTTGTTTCCCATTTCGGCTCAACTGTAGCATAGTTACCATAAAGGCGGCATATTGATTAAAAAAAAAAGTAAGAATACTCCTAATACTAAAATTAGATGCTGAAGAGTTTGTTTGAATGCGCGTTAATCTCAGGAACTACTGGTTCGAATTGAAAAATTATTTCAGTGTTAGATAGCCCATTAACTTTAGGATGCTATAGGAATGCTGCTGTATATGCGATAATTTTATACGATTGGAACCACGTGGGCACACAGATATATGAAAATAAAATTAAAAATAGCTTATTTGATATAAGCTATTTTTAA
Organism: Bicyclus anynana; assembly: GCF_947172395.1. Taxonomy (NCBI): domain Eukaryota; kingdom Metazoa; phylum Arthropoda; class Insecta; order Lepidoptera; family Nymphalidae; genus Bicyclus; species Bicyclus anynana. The sequence goes on from NC_069093.1 coordinate 3,382,711, forward strand.
TTGCTTTTTTTCAAAGCTTTTTGTACTGACTCTACATAATACTGAGATATAAATTTTCTAATGCAACAACATAATTTCCTATATTAAAATTCCCTTAAGCACCAGCTTCACAAATTCCTTTAAAAAGCTCCAAAAGTTAAATCGTGTTACCGAAAAGGCTCACACGAATCTGACCTCTAAAATTACATGGTTAGTGTCGAAAATAGCTTGTTTAAATTTTTATATATGAATGGATATGATGCACGTGTGCCATGCAGTTGGAACGTTGGAAGTTGGAAGGTAATTGCGTTGTTTCCGGTGCATTTTCACGGAACGAGTGAGCGGTTACGCATTCGCCGTACGAGTCCAGGGGTGCAGAACCTTTTTTTTGTTTACTTTGTCTTAACTTATTATAACTATGTAAAGATAATGTTGTTCATTTCTTCTAAACCATGTAACATATTTTGAATAGGTTTCTTCATCATTCATTATTTAGAATATTTTTCTGATGTATTTTTTTATACTTTATACGCGAGAGATTGGTTGCAATCATGCCTGATTGTTAGCGATGATGCAGCATACGGTGAAATGCGCTTGCGTAGAAAACGCCTATTCACTCTTGACCGGAAGATAAGATTCTTTAAAATTACTAGATAAAACTCCGCAGTGGCAAATCTCTAGCGTCAGGAATTGCTACCAAGGACTATCGGCAGTTTCTTTGTCTGTAAAACCATACAAGGTAATGCCCGATAATGACAACTTTGGACATGCGGGTTGGTCATCGCAAGGTTAGACTATGTCGCGGCTGAATAGTTATTAGAGACGTACAAACAAAGAGCTTGTAAAGTAGGCTTACTCTTAAAATTTGAAAGGCTTCGTTTACAAGCACGGTTGAATCATCAAGTTAGATTATTTGTAGTTCGGGAGGCAGGACAAAATGTTGGCTCAGCAAAACAATACCAGTAGGTGAGTGACTCCTGGCGCTCGACAGTCACATCCGACCGGCCTTCCCACGGCAAATTGTAGGAAGTGCGTTCCAACTGGCCCAATTGTCGGCGCTTCTACGAACTTGTCCCACTCTACGTGCGGGTGAGCGCTCACTCGAAACGGTTCCTTTGTTCACTACTTGGATTTGTTTTTTTTACATGTCTCTATAACTATTATACTATTGCTTAACATATGTGGTCTAACGATGAGAAGTAACGAGGGAAGCAGGCAGAGATTTGTGTGGTTACATTACTCGTCCTGCCGCATATCATGCCGTTTTGCCAAAGCAAGACAAAGGAGTAGGTATAGTACGGGGCGTCGCGATTGATTGCGCGAGTAGAGCAGTGTGTATATACAGTATAGTCGCCATTGTCAATTATTCTCACGTTTCTGAAAAGCAAAGGGCAGTACCCACGCGGCATACAAGTCATGTACGCAGTGACCAACACACGATCAATTATAGTCGTGGGTGCTACAGAAAGTTGAGAATAATTTACCGTTTGTGGCTAGCAGTACGGGGCAGTACCTTACAATACATCAGATAGTCGTTCCGCCCATCTATTCTGCTTCTACCTTCGGGGTCCATCGGGCCATGCTTCTGCGCTGCAAGTAGATAGCCTGGGGCCTTATAGTTACGGAGCCCGCCTCAACAACGAGAGCATGTGTTTCCCCCGTTGGACTATTGTCATATCCTCCCTCAACACAGTCTTTACGACTAATTCGAAGGCAGGAAAATATTGGTTACTATCAGACGCCGCGCGGTTTCACCCGCGTGGTTCCCGTTCACGTAGGAATACGGGGATAATATATAGCCTATAGCCTTTCTCGATAAATGGGCTATCTAACACTGAAACAACTTTTCGAATCGGATCAGTAGTTCCCGAGATTACCGCGTTCAATCAATCAAACAAACAAACAAACTCTTCAGCTTTATAATATTAGTATACCTATTGGTTATATGCGATAAAAAAAACGCCTGGGGTTCAGAGTAACACGAAGTTACTCCCGCGAATTATACGCGAACAAGCACTTAGTCATATCAATCTCGACCCCGTGACCAGCTACCGTTGACCTTCGCGTTGACGTGCGTGGGCGTCACTGAAATAGTTCGTAAACAGTTTGTGACGAACAGCCAATAAAAATAACCCGTTTATTACGGTCTTCATTCATATTTCGACGTCATTAACGTATTGTGGCACAGAATTTTTGATAACGAGGTTTTTTTTTATTCTGAATTGACTTGACTACAATCTCATGCCTGGTGGAAAGCAGGTCTAGGTTGGAACTTGCCTAGAAAATGGCTATTCACTCTCGCCTTTAAAGCGCACAAGTGTTACGAAACACAGAAGAAAGAAGAAGAAGAAGGAAGGGCATTCGAGATTATCGAAATGGTGTGTTCCACTCCAAAGTATGTTCGGGACTCTGGAGTATTGAGTGCAAAACATTTCGTTTTATACAACGGCATCATTTTAACTAGCGGACGCCCGCGATTTCGTCCGCGTGGAATTCAGTTTTTTACAAATCCTGCGGGCATCATCAGAGTAAAATCTATTTCCATTCCAAATTTCGCTTCAGTAGCCGCAGCGCAAAGGAGGAACAAATATACACACTTATACACACACACACAAACTTTCGCCTTTATAATATTAGTGTGATGGTGATGATTTTGAACGTTAGATGCACTGCAATTTGAAATGCACAACAGCATTGGTGGGCGCCTTTTTGGTATCAAGATTTCTTTCTATGGCGAGAGTTTCCGTTGAGTTCATTTTTGTCCTGTACGTAGATTATTTCTTTGAGAGCCAAAAAAATATTATTGTTTACCTGACCTGAGTGTCATTGACCGGAGCCTCGTTTTCTGTAACCAATCAAGGATTAATGAAGTTATTTGGATTAATGAACTTACATTTACGCAGACACGCAGGAAATGAAAACAAATCAGGGTGCAAGAAACAAATCAGCCATGTGGCACGTTGATTTTCTTTCTACAAACGCTAACGCTTCGTAAATTAAGAAAATGTGTAGGAAACACAGATTCGATCGATGACTTGATCACGTGATCGATAGCAAATGTCCCATACATTTTTTACTTTTCGAAGCGTTTGCGATTGTAGAAATAGAATCGACGTCGACGACGCTCAGGGTTCTTGGTACTATAGCGCTTGACTGCAATCGTGGTAAGTAGATAAGTATGCAATGCAGCTTACCACCTCAGGCTACGAGTAGAATCTCTAACCTCTAACTTTAGTAGACGCGTTCGTTGGAACGCGTGGGTGTGAAGTGGGTGGGCGTGAAGTGCACCCACTTGGCACCCACTCACTTTGTAAGTTATAAACGGAAGCTGGAATGAATTAGGAATGAAGAACCTGTAACCTTTTGTACATCTTATCATTTGAATTGTTAAGCTTTTGTTGGTACGTGACGGCCTCCGTGGCGCAGTGGTATGCGTGGTGGATATACAAGACGGACTTCCTGGGTACGATCCCCGGTTGGGCCGATTGAAGTTTTCTTGATTGATCCAGGTCTGGCTGGTGGGAGGCTTCGAACGTGGCCGTACCACCCTACCGACAAAGACGTACCGCCAAGCGATTTAGCGTTCCGGTACGATGTCGTGTAGAAACCGAAAGGGGTGTGGATTTTCATTCTCCTCCTAACAAGTTAGCCCGCTTCCATCTTAGATTACATCATCACTTACTATCAGGTGAGATTGTAGCCAAGGGCCAACTTGTAAAGGATAAAAAAAAGACTACCTACGTTATTTCGTTGTCTCATGAAAACCCCGCGAGTTGAAAATCAGCGGTGTATGCTTCCTCAGCTGGTACCTCTTTCAAGGTTGTGCCAAACATAACACAGTGATGTTTGATGTTTCCAGTACTTGGATTATGGTCTTGACCAGAGTTTCCCAAACTATTTTGTGTCGTAGACCCCTTGCCATGTTTTTCCGTGTTGGGTAGACCCCCTACTTATTTGATATTGATTTTCTGTATCCTACAAATTACACAGTTTTATAAACATATATAATATTTTTTTTACTACATAGATACTTTTAAAATAATGTATATGTTTTGATATTATAAGATAATATGATGTAAAAAATTGGTACTATCAGTGTATGTGTTATGATCCACTATCGTGGAAACCATTTTCATAAATGGACCTCCAAATTTTTTTTCGCTGAACGACATCAAGCGAGTCGCAGGGATTCGCTGGATGCAGGTGGCACAGTATCGATGTTTGGAAGTCCCTACAAAAGGCCTATGTCCTGCAGTGGACGTCCAACGGCTGATATGATGATGATATGAAAGCTTTTAATGATGCGTCGTCGAATCGCATTAGTTTCGTGTCCATGTTAATTATAATTCATATCGTAGGCGAATGAATCACGTCGCTCGTCGGGAATAGTCACGCGAATTGTCGCGCGAGCGATCGCGTCGCGGCGCCGGCGCACCTCGTGATCAAAATAAACGATAATTACATTTCGCAGAACTGTTATTTGTGTTTGTAAACGTTTCGCGTATTAATAAGTAGAGTTGTGTAATCATTATTTTGTTATAGTCGTATTTTTAGGTTTACGTAGGAGCTTTTCAATTATGAATGCCCTATTTTCTGTTTACTTACGTCACATTAACGTGGATTTCCTCAATGGGGTCAGCAGTTGTCAGACAAACCTAATCTTATTTTCCTCTATGATTTGGTTCAAGTATTTAAAAGACACCCCTCCCTACGATCAATGTTCTAGGCCTCAAGCTCGAATCTGACAGAACTTTTGCGCTCGCCAAAAGGTGGCTCTCGGAATTGATGAAGGTAGATAGATAGATAGATATTCTTTATTTGCACACCACAAAGACAAATACAAGTGAAATAAAAACATATTAAGAAGAGATCAGCATACAAAAGGCGGCCTTATCGCTAAGTAGCGATTTCTTCCAGGCAACCTTCGGTTTAGGAAAACTTAAGGACGTCAGCAGGTGGCGTAAAACAAAAATAACCAGAGTGTTAGTAATACACATGCATACAAATAATTTACATCCTAATACATAGACAATATTACACAAATACCTACAATAATGATGAAGCTCCAGGAACAAAATAAAAATAATAAACAAAGTGAATATTTCTAAATCAGCCATATTTGCAATTTGCCATTGCACCGCTACGTTCTGAATTTCATGCAAATAGTTATCAATAAAATTACGCTTCGGTGATTTCTGTTTTTTTTTTTCAGTTTATTTCATTTTGTAAGTTATAAATAATGTAATGTAGTATTATGGCACGTTAGAAGTGGCACAATCATAACTTCAAAAAAGGCTTCACGCAGAGCACCTACCTACAAAGAAAGCAGGCGTTCCTGGTATGACAGTAGTATAGGTATTCTCTCAAGATTTATCACCAAAAGTTTCTACTACCAAGTAGTAAGTTTGACTCTGCAATCTCTCAGCTGAGGTCTTCGTCTAATAGTACAAACTAATACATATATATATTTGTTTGTACTATTAGACGTATACGTTCTTCCGTTTTTATTTTTTTTTTAATTTTGTATAAGCAAGCGCTTAGTTGCAACCACGCCTGATGTTAAACGGTGATGCAGCCTATGGTAGAACGCGCTTGCCTAGCCTTGCTTGCTATTCACTCTTGACTTGTATATTGTAGGTGGTGGGGAAAACTGAAGCTGCATTCCACATCTTTGCAGTGCGTATAAGGAAAGGGGAACTAAACCGCTTAGTAAGCGTCCGAGAAATTTCGACGACGTAGTGGTGTAGATCTCTGCGATGCCTAGCAGTCCAGTAGAACGGCGAAGGTGGCACAAGATCGAACAGTTCCTGAGCGCACTCCTCGAAATATATCTTGTAGTACAATAAACAGGCAACCTTTCGGCGATGCTCTAAACTTTGAAGTTTAGAGTTTGGCCTCATTGCCAATGAGCCTTCTAGCACGTTTATCCACTGATTCCAAAGCAGCAAGCTGGTATTTGGCGGAGCCATCCGGCATACAGAACTTGAGCTTGATATGAAGATAGAAGCTGTTCTCGTGTGTATTACCAAGTATTACCAAGTACCGTTACTAAGAAGGCAGCGGTTTTCATATCGGTAGCATTCGTCTCACAAAGAGTTTCTACTTACTACTAAGTACAGGAGACGTGATAGCCCAGTGGATATGACCTCTGCCTCCAATTCCAGAGGAGGAGGAGAGGTTCGAATCCGGTCTGGGGCATGCACCTCCAACTTGTCAGTTGTGTGCATAATCCGCATTGGGCCAGCGTGGTGGACTATTGGCCTGACCCCTCTCATTCTGACAATCTCAACAGTTAAGTTCTTCATCGTATCGTAATAAAAACAAATACGCTCTCCCGTTACTAAGAAGGCATCAGTTCCCGCAAGTCGCCGCATTGTGCCGCGTTCGCAGAACCGCACGGCTTTCTATACTGATTACTGCGAAATTGCGTCTCTCGCTGCCGTATATCCGAATGACTTTCCAATTTGCGATGGATTCTCGAAATTGCTTAACGAGTAACTGTTTTATAATGTCGTGCTTGGAAATACGGGGATCGTAAAATATACTCGAGTATTTTATGTGCTTTCCAATTGAATAAATAATGCAGCTTTCGGATAGTGCAGCTTTAGATACTTAGTTATCAGAAACTCAGAAACTCAAGCCTTAAGTATATTTCATTCAAGTATGCCTTAATAGTAAACCTTCATCGGTTTTTATTAAAATCAAAAAGATATGAGTAAAATCTGATGAAGTTCCATTATTAATAGGGATGATGACAGTTTTTTAAATTGTATATAAATTAAAAGTATGCTTATAGTAAGGCAATTTTGTAAAAGTAACAGGGGATTTGAAGGGTCAGATTTGCGGCGCTGCCGCGGATCCCTGAAAAACCCCCCATACAAAATGGTATGATTTAATGACGTCGTAGGTACAAATTGATCGTTAGATTTGTATGGGCGTTGAAACCAAATCGCTAATATCTTTGTTATTTGTGCGTTTATGTTTATAGTTCATTTATTAAAAATGTCACATTTCATGTAAGAAAGCTAAAACTGTATAAATTTTCATTCATTTTTAATAGATTTTGAAATTTTATAATCTTATTTATTTTTCAAATATCCAGACAATCTTTGCGTTTTATGTATAAATTAGTTAACATTGACCTTATTTATCCGAATGTATCATAAAAATCAATATATTCAAACCTAGTTATTTTCCCCATTGTTATGTTTATAAAAAAACAAAAAAAAAATTACTTAAGTTGAAATTAGTCATAGCCATTATGGTAATATCAGTGGCATCGGTTTCATATACTCAAATGAATACCTATATATTACACGCGAGAAAGACATGTTATACATATATTATAACTTAGCTAAATTCAGAGTTCAGGAGTATAAGTACACATTACTTACACACAAGTTATCAAAGAGATGTGTATATGTGATAACTTGACTAAACTTTACCTTGAATAGTTACAGTAGTTTCACAGTTGCAGGTATTCCATATTACTCGGAATTCGGATAGGAGAGTACATAAAGTTAGTGCATATATGCACGGATAAATACGCCGAGTGTATTCCGCTAACAACTAAGAGCGAGGCACACGAACATTTCACTGCATCAGCGGGCATCAGCAGCGTTGGACAGTTAATGTTGGATAGAAGCAGGAGTTACTTTGCGGAAATTCATCATGATTGTATAATGATTTATTTAATTTGCTATCATCCCATTTCCGACAAAACAATTTGCAATTGCACGTTGTAGAGTCAACATCTCCTGAGGATTCTCCGCTTAAGGGGTGAAACGTACGTAGAGAGTATTTTGTCAGACCTGGGTGACGTTGTCGCATGCGTTCGTCGGCTTTTCGCGGATGATAGTCTGTTAATGAACTAATGTTGTGACGCATAAACAACTGAGCGGTGCCGCTCCGACGTCGCAACACATTCACCCCACCCCGCTTCGTCTCGGTGGTTGCAAGTCCGTTGCGGTGCCGGAGCGCATTGTGTGCACGCCACAGATATTTCTATGTAAAGACGATGCAGCGACACCGCTCCAGCGCCGCACCGCCGCCGCAACGCATCGTGTGCCCCCGCTCTAACTAACTGCAAGGCGAACACTAACAATTATAGGTCTAGGAACCGGCATTAGAAATGTATACCCTCATAAGTTCAGACCAATTATAGAAGGACCTGTATCGCACTCATAGTCACGAACAAAATTGTCTGTCATCTTCTGAGGAAAACGAGCTTAAATTTGGTATATATCTTGTAATAAACTAGAAGGTTTTGTCCAATGTTTACACCATTCAATTACACAAAAAGGTATTTACGGAGCTCTTTATTATATAGAGACAGTTTTTATAATCGCTTTAGATCATTGATCATATATATACTTTGACAGAAAAGTAACATCTAGCGAGGCAGGTCCTATACAATAATTAGTCTGAGCTCATAAGTGAAAAGAAGTAAACGATACATAATATTTACAGTGAGACATTGTTGCCTAGTTAAATTGCGGCCGATTGCGGGGTTTGTTTTCTACGTAAAGTAAGGATGAATTTTTCTTCACTATTATATTTTCCCTTAGTTTGGGTGTCGGTATTTTTGTGCATTATAAGTATGTATTTGAAGTGCTGATTTAATCTACGGAACCCTACATTGCGCGTGGTCCGCTACGCACGTGACCGGATTATTTTTTGTGACCTAAGACGGACACTAGTTATCTAGACTTACAATTTGTTAGTTTTACAAACCTATTTGGTATTGATATACATAATATCGGTGAGATCGTGGTTTAGTGACGTCGAGAAAGCGCTTTCGAAGCACATAAGTATAAGATAAAATAAAGCCCGTACACATGGTAGATGTGTACTAGCTTTATTCCAACCCCCACTTTAGTCCAGCTTTAAACTACGGAACAGGATTTTAGTAATGTACACGGTTTTGTTTGATTTGAATTTCTGTTAGTGGTTCCCAAATATAGATTTGTATTTAAATTTTCAATGTTGTAGTATGTTGAACGGTTAGATGGTGTGTATTTGTTATAATTATTTAATTAATTTAAAATTTAGTTTTTTTTATTCTTCGACTTAATTTATTTTAATTTAATTTATGTGAAAACTTCAATATGTATTTTGTAGTTATAAAGATATTTCTGTTTTTGTAAATAAAAATCGTTGTAGGTGGACTAATGCAATGGGGATGATGACTAGGTTTGAATATATTGATTTTTATGATACATTCGGGTAAATAAGGTCAATGTTAACTATTTAGCTTTACATTAAATGTGACATTTTTTAATAAATGAACTATAAACATAAACGCACAAATAACTAAGATATTAGTAATTTTCTTTGAACGCCCACACAAATCTAACTATCATTATGTACCTATGACGTCATTAATTCGTGCCATTTTGTATGGGGCGTTTTTCAGGGATCCGCGGCAGCGCCGCAAATCTGACCCTTTAAATCCCTGTAACTCCGAAAGTAATGATCGCAGATACCCTGTTACTTTTACAAAATTGCTTTACTATTAGCATACTCTTAATTTATTTACAATTTTAAAAACTGTCATCATACCTAATAGCCTATATGTTAATCCAAGACTGTGTGTGGTGTAGTACAAGGTATTTCATCGGACATCATACCATAGCTTTAGAGGAGAAACCTTATTACATAATGTTATAGCATTTTCCCATACAAGGAAAACGAGTTGCGAACTGTAGGCGTCACCATAGGAATGTTATGATAGGTCCAATCCCATAATACGTTACAAGAAATTGGAATAGCCATGGATTTTCCCGTACAAGACTTTATAATGCGATAGTAAAACAGTAAAACCAGTGGGTAAACTTCGTGATGTAATGTGATGGATCGTTTAGGAATAACCAAGTTGAAGTTTGTAGATCTGTTATGTAATCTACCTGAATTTAATAAATTAGTCAACGGCCCGCAGTTTTGCCTGCGTAGTTCTCGTTCTTGAGAGAATACGGGGATAAAATACAGCCTATGACACTCACAAATAACGTGACTTTCTATTGGTAAAAGAATCTCCAAAATTGGTTCAGCAGATCCAGAGAATACCCCCTAAATACCACAACTTAGCTCTTTGTAATATTAGTAGGTATTAGTATTAGATAAATAATCTAATATTTGTAGAATACTAGCGGATGCCCGCGACTTCGTTCGCGTGAAACTCGATGTAAACTTTCAAATACCTCTACCCTACCCCTACCCTACCCTACCCTACCCTACCCCTACCCTACCCTACCCTACCCTACCCTACCCCTACCCTACCCGTACTCTACCCTACCTCTACCTTACGTTGAAATTTTTCCTGAATTTTCTTTGCTATAAACCTCACGCAGCCTGAGACCTTTCCAACGAATGCAAAACCGTGGAAATCGGTTCGTGCGTTCTGGAGTTATAGCGTCAGGAAGGAAAACCCGACTTATTTTTATATAGTAAAGATTAAACGAGTACATACTATTAAAGCTTGGGTTTTTGAGTCAATTATAATATTGTCAATAATAATTAGAAATTAAATATCACGTGTCTCAAACGGTGAAGCAAAACATCGTGAGGAAACCTGCATACCAGAGAATTTTCTTAATTTTCTGCGTGTGTAAAGTCTGCCAATCCGCATTGGGCCGACGAGTGCGAGTACCGGGCCCATCGTGTGTCAGTGTCAGAGAGAAGATCTCCAAGCAGAGTCCGGGACTTGTTACCCGATTTTTTTTAATTATTATAAATTTTCCTGTTTGATTGTATTGATGAAAAATCTGGAAAGTATATTTCCAGTTTTGACAGCAAATGATTATAACATCGGATTGTAGGTTCACTGGGTCTGTTGTAGTAACTTAATTCACCTAATGATTTTTTAATCAAAGTAAGTGAAATAAGGTACTAGACCGATTTTCGTGAAAATGATATGGATTCAATTAGGAAGTAGATCTTTAAAAAAAATATATTTCCCCTTCCACACAAAATAAAATTATTCAAAATTAATTTATAAATTACAAAATCATGAGGTAACAAATAAAAAATTATACATACGCGTCGCGTCTAACTATGCCTATCTCTAAGAAGGCTCAGAGTCACACAGCGGGCGATGGAACGAGCTATATTAGAAGTATCTCTGCGTGATCGAATCAGAAATGAATAGATCAACGAGTGAAGCTGAAGTGGCAATGGGCGGGGCACATAGTTCGACGAGCCGATAGACGTTGGGGGTCCCAATGGCGACCCCGCACTAGAAAGCGCAAAATTGGTCGACCCCCCACCAGGTGGACTGACGACATCAAGCGAGCCGCAGGGATTCGCTGGATGCAGGCGGCTCAGTATCCCTGAAGTCCCTACAAAAGGCCTATGACCTGCATGGACGACCATCGGCTGATATAAAGATTATGGTGATGACGCGTCGAGTTGAGAACCTACTCCTTTTTTTAAAGTCGGTTAAAAAAAGTAAGCCTGCAATTAATGTTATCAAATACTCAAATCTTAATAACTTACAACCGGATGACAAAACACATGATGTATGTAAAGACAGTTTAGAGATGCTATCAATTTGAACTCGTCGTCTACTGAATGGGAAGTGACCGCGTCACGTCCACGCCATCAAGATGGAATTGTTCCATTCACTGTTCTGTGGAACTAGATTTTCCTGTTTTTGTTTTGCTCAGGAGAATAACAAAGCGTAATACGATATACAACGCAATACCGTTTCGCGTTTCTATGACGAGCGTTTGTTTATCTTAAGGGATAAAGTGTAAAGTTTTCAACTTGAATGTTGTAGTAACATTTCCTGAGGATGTTCATTTTCCTTGAAACGTATCTACGTAAGGGGTTAGGGATGATGACAGTTTTTTAAATTGTATATAAATTAAGAGTATGCTAATAGTAAAGCAATTTTGTAAAAGTAACAGAGTATCTGCGATCATTACTTTCGGAGCTACAGGGATTTAAAGGGTCGAATTTGCGGCGTTGCCGCGGATCCCGGAAAAAGGCCCCATACAAAATGGTACGAACTAATGACGTCGCAGGCACTTAGTGATCGTTAGATTTGTATGGGCGTTTAAGCAAAATTACTAATATCTTTGTTATTTGTGCGTTTATGTTTATAGTTCATTTATTAAAGAAATGTCACATTTAATGTAAGGAAGCTAAAACTGTATGAATTTTCATCTAATTACTATAAAAGATTTTTAATAGCTTTTAAAATTTTATAATCTTGTTTATTTTGCAAATATCCAGTCAATCTTTGCTTTTTATGTATAAATTAGTTAACATTGACCTTATTTACCGAATTTATTATAAAAATCAATATAGTCAAAACTAGTCATCATTGTATTAATTTGTAGGAAAAAGTTATGAGAGCCGTGATAGCCCAGTGGATATGGCATCTGCTTTCGATTCGGATTCGAATCGGGTCCTCCTGCACCTCCAACTTTTCAGTTGTGTGCAGTTTAAGAAATTAAATATCACATGTCTCAAACGATTAACGAAAAACATCGTGAGGAAACGTGCATACCAGAGAATTTTCTCATTTCTCTACGTGTGTGAAGTCTGCCAACCCGCATCGGGCCAGAGTGGTGGACTATTGGCCTAACCACTCTCATTCTTAGAGGAGTCTCATGCTCAACAGTGAGCCAAAATGAATATGTGCCTATTTGATTTAAAATTTCTGTGTTCTAAAATAATGAGCGTAGATTAATACATAATCTACGAATTCCTAGAAGCGTTCAGTTATTGTTTTAAAATGGTTTTGTTATCAACAAAACTACAGGAAAACTAAATCCTGTTTATTTTATAATGCAAATGTTTTCGACTATTTTGCTATTAATAGATTCCTCGAATAACTCAATTACACAGAATATTCCCATCTACAATTAATTGGTTTAGCCGCTTGGTCTGTTGTCATTCACAACCCTATTACTCCAATTAAGTTGAAAGTCATCATCATCATCATCATCATCATCATCATCAGACGATAGACGTCCACTGCTGGACATAGGCCTCTCACATGGATTTCCAGGAACATCGGTCTCGAGCCACCAGCATCCAGCGGCTTCCTGCAACCCGCTTGATATCCTCGGTCCACCTAGTGGGGGGGTCGACTAACACATACTCTTAGGTAAAAAAAGACATATTCTTAGGTAATGGAAAATTAATCATCACGTGGAGGTAAGTACCTACTCCAAGCATACCAGTACCATATCTTACCTTTTCTACATGCTCAATCAACAAGGAACCGCATGTCTTCTTGTTTACATTTCGTCTTTCCTTTGTCCTAATCATAATCGCTCTGAACATCTGTTAGTACTTCCTCCATTCCTCCTATTATGATGGCATTCGTATAATAAGACTTTGCACATTCACCCATGTATTGTTATTGCCGCGTTGCAACGACTTGCGGTACGGACGGCTTCTGTGTGCTCGTGGCGTTCGAGCCGTCCACATCTCTTGTTGTGTAATTCTTATGGGTTATTTAAGATAGGCGGGGAGAGTGACTTGAGTGGAAAAGGGGAGTGTTAGATATCTGTCAAAGGCGCATTTAACCCTACACACATCGTTCACAAGTGCGTGACTTCACTCAAGGTCATTCTCTTCCATTCTAGGGTCTTATTTTGGTTACAGTTTGATTTGTTAATTAAGTTGTCCTGACAAATGTTGTGAATCATAACCTTTGTTCGACATTGGTTTTCTTATTTTTGTAACCACCTCTGAGTCTGCTAAAAGTATGTACTTAACTACCTGAGTGTGATTATGTGAATTGCCTGTTACTAAAATAGACAAATCGAAACCATACAATGTACCTTTTCACGTGAATTCAAATGAACAAACGCATTGCGTTGACATACGTGGGTGCCCGCAGTAGCGCGTAGGTGGGAATTCATTACAATAGTGTTGTGAAATTTTTACATTCACTATAGTGATGTCATTGTTACAGTCATAGATTTCGCAAGCAGAAATCTTAGTGCGCTTCCACTACAACCCGCATTGATGCACTATCGTGGGTTTGATTTGGATGGGTGGATTTACAAAACGGAGGTCCTAGGTTCGATTCACGGCTGAGCCGATTTAGGTTTTCTTCATTGGTCCAGGTAGTGTTGGGAGTCTACGGGCGTGCAAGTTACCACCCGACCAGCACGTACCATCAAGCAATTTAGCGTTCCGGTGCGATGTTGCGTAAAAACCGAAATGGGTGTGAAGTTTCATCCTCCTCCTGACAAGTTAGTCCGTTTCCATCTAAGATTGCATCATCACTTACCATCAGGTGAGATGTAGTCAAAAGACAACCTGTAAAAAAAATCTACTTCTATTTATGCAGGCGTGATCGAATCAGAAATGCGGAGATCCGCAGAAGAACCAAAGTCACCGACATAGATCAACGAGTAGCGAAACTGAAGTAGCAATGAGCAGGGAACATAGTTCGAAGAACCACTGGCCGTTGGGCTCCCAAGGTGCTGAAATGGCGACCCCGCACGGGAAGATGCAGTGTTGGTCGACCCCCCACCAGGAGGACTGACGACATCAAGCGAGAGGAATTTGCTGGATGCAGACAGCTCAAGATCGTGATGTTTGGAATTCCCTACAAAAGGCCTATGTCCTGTAGTAGACATCCGTCGGTTGATGTGGTGATGATGATGAAGGCGTGGTACCCTGCGGTAGACGGTTTAAATAGGCAAAAAAACCAACCTACATTAGAGCAGCTTTTTTATTCACCATGAATCGACGCCTCGTGACCCGACGCCACACAGACTGAAAACCAACGGGGAAGTTTCCTATCAACTCTTAGCCAAAACACTACTGAAGCTGTGGTCACTGGTCAATGATAAATCCTTTGAGAAATAGTGTAATTAGGAAGTTTTGGAAATTTTAACTTTAAATAGGGTTTAGGAACAATTTGAGAACGTCTATTAAATCAGGTTAAATGTTTTCAATGTAGACGAAATCTGCAACTTCGTTTTGCGCATTAAGTAATAATGTAGACATAATCTAGCATCAGGCAGGCAATATTGTAGTTGTTCTCCTCATTAGGTATCGAATTATACCTATAATAATGACGAATTAGAAGATCCATTAACGTAGTTGATTGAGAACGTAACTGAGAGGTTTACCTCATTGCTTTGTCTCAATGCTATACCCCAAATATGACTCAAGGCGTTGTGAGGTCACTATTACGTTGAAGGTGGCAATTTTGTCCATAATGTTGTGTTTTATTTTTATGTGTTAAGGAAATTGCGTAAACCTTATTGGTGGTTTCGCAATAATACGTATAGTGCGTAAAGTTCAAACCTATTCTGTGACCTCAACAATATCTTAATGTGACGCCATTTTCAAGATCATGTTTGTGCTATAGGGCTTGAACTTTTCCTTTTGAACTCGCTCTTACTTGATGGAAAGTGAAAATGCGTTCTAAGATGAGATGCACTTGTTTAGAAAGTTTATATTCTTGTTTTGAAAGATATGTTATGAGACACAGGAAAAACTGATGTGGTAAGGGTATCCACGCCCTAGCCGAATGAGAAAGGTCGCAAAACGTTATCTACAAGTCCTAAGGATATTGACAAGGTATAGGAATAAAAACCCACCCCATGTCTTGCCTTACAGTGGTAGAAAGAAGAGTGAGGTACAGGGTATACGCAACGCAATAAAAGTTCTGTGGTAAAAGATGCATAAAAGGTAACGCAAGTTTTTATAAAAAGGTTCTTTACTATTACATCAAGCAACAGTGTCGTTTTTTCTCTTAACAAAAATTTAACTTTCATAGTTAAAAACACTTAAATTTGATTTTGAATCTAATTTAAATGTTCTTCTATTAAATAAAATATAAAATAAAAAAGGAAAATGTGAGTATTTGCCCGCTCTAGGTGTTACGTCTCACGCCTACGTTAAAATAAGACTACTAAGAAGTGTCTCTTAGGGTCTAATTCCGTGAAGTTACTGTCCCCCAAGCCCGCTGTAGAACTATTTGTCTGTAGAATTATTCTATCTCACGGATTTTTTGTATCTCTGTAGCAGCCTGGTTTTTTATGAAAAAACATATCATGAAAGATATAGAGACATTTGTCGAGCGTGTCATCGTCCTGGGGAGTCCCTCAGGCATATTGTGTGTGTCCGGGTGTTCTCACCTTGTTATCGGCGAATACTTGCATAGATATAATCAAGTGCCAAGCCATGATAATCAACCAACAGCTTGCTTTTCAGGATCGCCTTATTGATTCTGAGATGTCTTACTATAGGTACGACCCAGCGTCAGTTCTTGAAAATAGCAGTGCATTGCTCTACTGGGACCGAAAGATTATCACTGACAGGTATATTGTAGCCAATAGACCTGATATAGTGCTAGTCGATCGAGTTCAGTCAATGGTCAATGGAAGCGAAAAGCTTTGACCAACATTTTAAGAAGCTTTCAACTGTGAGTGGTGTTATATTGTACCTTAGTTTTCTAAGAAATCCTTAACTTTTATTAATTGATATCGACATATTTCGGACCCTTTATCCCATGTACTATGCGAAATTAATATTGTTTATATTTAATTTGATATGAGTCAACTATCCTATTGTATCTAGAGTTAGCTAATTACTAGGGATTGCTTATTATTCGTAGCACATAACTTCAATACCAGGTAATACCCGTAGCGTTTGCTGTAGAAGGCTTCTACACTTTGAATCATGCACTTGAAGTACGTGATTGGTATCTTGATCAGCTAAATGGACCATTACTGGGTTTATGTATCACTATGGGTCTTTTGCAGGGATTTCCATAATTTTTATTCAATGACATTTAAGTTAACCCGTGCGATCTCACCTGCCCTGTAGCCAAGTGGTACGACGATTCTCTTTCTACGATCGCAAACGCTTCGACAAAGACGTACCGCATTGACAACATTGAAATCATTGTAAATTCCCACTAGGCACTCATGTCTGGCTGGTGGGATGCTTGTTAGTTTCCACCCTACCGGCAAAGACGTACCTCCAAGCGATTTAGCGTTCCGGTACGATGTCGTGTAGAAACCAAAAGGAGTGTGGATCTTCCTCTTAACAAGTTAGTCCGCTTCCATCTAAAAATAGCATCATTACCATCATCATCATCGTCGTCATCATCGTCATCATCATCATCATCATCATCATAATCATCATCACATTCATCGTCGTCGTCGTCATCGTCATCGTCATCGTCATCGTCACCATCATCATCATCATCATAATCATCATCATCATCATCATCATCATCATCATCATCATCATCATCATCATCATCATCATCATCATCATCATCATCATCATCATCATCATCATCATCATCATCATCATCATCATCATTATCGTCGTCGTCGTCATCGTCGTCGTCGTCATCGTCACCATCATCATCATCATCATAATCATCATCATCATCATCATCATCATCATCATCATCATCATCATCATCATCATCATCATCATCATCATCATCATCATCATCATCATCATCATCATTATCGTCGTCGTCGTCATCGTCGTCGTCGTCATCGTCGTCGTCGTCGTCATCGTCATCATCATCATCATCACTTCCAGAACTTCCAAACAAAATTGGTTTCGAGCCGCCAGCATTCAGGGTGGAGGGAGGTCGACCAACACTGTGCTTTCCGGTGCGAGGTCGCCATTCCAGCACCTTGGGACCCCAACGTCTATCGGCTCTTCGAACTATGTGCCGCCCATTGCCTTCGCGATATAATAAGGAAAATGAAATGAAAAAATAACATAATAATTTAATAACAAGTAATCTATAAGTCGCTATCGTTCTGAGAAGATAGTGATGATTTCCAAAGAAATAATATTTTCAAGGCGACTGATAAAAGGTAACTCCGTCTATTATCTTGTTTACGAAAGTTGTTGCAACAAAAACATAGGCACATGACATTTAATTCATTTCATCAACAAACTATTTTAAGGAGATAATAAGAAACATTAAATAATATTATTTATAGATCCACAGAACAAAGATGATCCAGAATGAGTCTTAACAAGGAGCTTGTCGAAGCCGATGAAACCCATGAAAAAAACATTATGCGTTTTCTTGACATCCGCATAAACAAACTTTTTTCATAATTTGTATTTCAAAATTAACATAGTAAACAATTACCAATAAAAAAATACTCCATACTATTTCTTAAGTTTTTGTGAACAGTTTTAAAGATATTTAAAAAATACATCATTTTTCGACGACGCGACGATGCGACCCTTCCTATCTTACTGACTCGAGGATGTATTTAGCTTTTGAATTTTGTATTTGCAGCGGCTAAGACATCGTTGTGTTCCATCGCTCTATCTGCCTATTATTCTTTAATCTGTGTATAGATCATTAACTTTTCGTATCTTATCAATAAATCTCACATCTTACATCTTACTTTGGTGTAAGACGTGACAATGTAACCTTTACTATATTTAATTATCTACAATCTACATTAAAACATTTTATAGACAAAAGATTTGTACTTTTCGTATGGAACGTATAAACTCAAAAACAACTGGACCGATTTGAAATATTCTTTCACCAATAGAAAGAGTCGTGATAGCCCAGTGGATATGACCTTCGCCTCCGATTCCAGAGGGTGTGGGTTCGAATCCGGTCCGGGGCATGCACCTCCAACTTTTCAGTTGTGTGCATTTTAAGAAATTAAATATCACGTGTCTCAAACGGTGAAGGAAAACATCGTGATTAAATCTGCACACCAGAGAGTTTTTTTAATTCTCTGCGTGTGTGAAGTCTGCCAATCCGCATTGGGCCAGCATGGTAGACTATTGGCCTAACCCCTCTCATTCTGAGTGGAGACTCGAGCTCAGCAGTGAGCCGAATATGGGTTGATAACATCAATAGCTACATTATCAAGGAGTAACATAGGCTACATTTTATTACCTCACACGGGATTATGAGCTATGCAACTGCAAAACTGCAAGGTTTGTCTTCTATACAATAAGTGATGATGCAGTCTAAGATGGAAGCGTGCTAACTTGTTAGGAGGAGGATGAAAATCCACACTCCTTTTCGGTTTCTACACGACATCGTATCGGAACGCTACATCGCTTGGCGGTACGTCTTTGTCGGTAGGGTGGTAACTAGCCACGGATGCAGCCTCCAGCCAGCCAGACCCAATTAAGAAATTCTCAATCGTCCCAGCCGGGGATCGAACCCAGGCTTGTAAATCCGTTTTGTAAATCCACCGCGCATACCACTGCGCCACGGAGGTCGTCAAATATAACACTCCCCGTCTTTGTTAGCGTTGTTCGAGTCAAGACAAATTTAGCAAGATCTTACTAGAGTAGTTTAGGATACCCGTTTTAAAAATTCCCTCTCGCAAAATCCGCTCTTAGCGAATATTTACCAAATATGAACTACCTCCCTGCCAAATTTTGTACGTAAAGATCAAGATATGCCGCACTTCTTCTCTAAACCTACGCTACCCTACCTTACCCTGGCCTACTCCCAACCCCACATCTGAAACCTAAAAACATGTCGGTTGTTGAGTTTCATCCCGGTTTCTTCTCAGCAAAACCTGCCTTCGGAACCGGTGGTAGAATCATTAAAAATAGTCAACTGACGTGTCAAAAGTGCTTGTAAACTGAGCCTATTTGAAATAAATGATTTTTTTTATTTTGATTTTGAATAAGTAACATTTCATAAATGAAATATCCACAATATCTGCACTTGATCGCTAATTGGCAGCACACGGCGAGGCGGTCGTTCGCTCAGTAATTGGTTCTGCAAACATTCATCCAATTATTTACATATTCATGGAATTCCAGTTGCGTTTATTATATTATTGTTTATTAAATGAAACGTGGACTGCTTTAATTATTTTTGTTTTTTTTGGTATTATTTATTTACACGTAACAACAACAACATATAGGTATGTATAGAAAGATAAGATAGATAGAAGATAGATTATATAAATTACTAGCTGACGCCGCACTGTTTCACCCGCGTAGTTCCCGTTCCCGTAAGAGTATAGGGATAGTATATAGCCTATAGCCTTCGTCAATAAATGGGCTATCTAACACTGAAAGAATTTCAAATCGGACCAGTAGTTCCTGAGATTAGCGCGTTCAATCAAACAAACTCTTCAGCTTTATATAATAAATATAGAATGATAGACTAGCTACAAAGCTAAAGCTGAGCCGTGATAGCGCAGTGGATATGACCTCTGACTACGATTCGGAGGGCGTAGGTTCGAATCCGGTCCGGGGCATGCACCACCAACTTTCAGTTATGTGCATTTTAAGAAATAAAATATCGTGTCTCAAACGGTGAAGGAAAAACATCGTGAGGAAACCTGCATACCTGAGAATTTTCTCAATTTTCTTCGAGTGTGAAGTCTGCCAATCCCTAGAATTATTATAATGGTCCCTCTATTTATCATCACTGTCTCTTAAACTTTAACATACAAACCCATAGATTATAAAATGTAACAGTAAAGTCACACGTCATTCAAATGACGAATGGACGAATCGGTCAGGCTCTCACGCACACAATGGTCGCTTGTGGCCTGTAGGGTTGCCAACCATCCATACGGGTTTGCTTACTTGTACTAAATACATATACTACTCAAAAATACTATATTTTCAATATTGAGATGTAACATACAAATCTTTTATTTTAAGACTGAACGTGGCAGTTCATTAATTTTACTAATTTCGTTATACAATAGACGAGCGAGTAGCGAGTAGATACGCTTCTCGCTCCCTCGAACGCAATGAATTCTGAAAAAATTAATAAAAAGTGAGTTTTAATAATTTAAAAATTAAATGTGCTAGGTACTTGGTCTTATTTTCGATACTGAGATTATAAAGCCGCTAGATTTGTTGTATGTTTGTTTGCATTGAATAGGCTCTGAACCTACTTTTACTTTACTTTTCTAATCAGTTTAGATTAGAAAAATTCTTTATTAAAAAAGTACACTGTCTCCGAGTGCTATCACACTAATATTATAAAGCGAATGTTTGTGTGTGTGTAAGAAGTGTATGATTCTTTTTTACTGAAGCGATTTGTCTGAAATTTGGAATGGAAATAGATTTGACTCTGGATTAGGCTACATTTCATCTCGGAAAAATTGTTTTGTGAAAAACTGAAATCCACGCGAACGAAGTCCGGGCGTTCGCTAGTAGGCTATATTTTATGCCTGTATTCCTACAGGAACGGGAACCCACGCGGGTGAAATCGCGCGGCGTTTGCTAGTATACAAAAAATTCTTTGAAAATGCAAGGAGTGCATGCATTTGAAAATGTATATAATTTTAATAAAATTTAATAAGTAACAAACATAATTTTATGCGAATTCTATATTATTTTATCCTCTTTAAGAGTACTATATTTTTTTTGCTTAGTCAAAAATACTTTTTTTTTGTTTTTAAGAAACGTTGGCAACCCTACCTGTGGTGTAGCCGCCCCGTCTCACCTCTCGGCCAAAGCTGACGTTTCGGGGAAGGCCTCGAGTGCCGGCTGCTCAAATAATATCGATTCCTATCATAATCGTTCCGCGAACGGCGAATGAACTCGACCGGTGACATTCAGAACATCCTTCGGGGTCGGGTGACTCTGAACTTTATAAATAGCTGACCCGATGGACTTTATATACCTTATCATCATCAGCCAATTTTAATAGACCACTACAGAGTCAAGTTACCTTTTTTTATTAGAGATTCACCAAGCTGCTCCCATGGGGTTGGCGGGGTAACTATTCAAACGGTATTTTGACGACCAGGGTCGGCCCGTCCATACGGCGAAGCTCCAGGTGCCAAATCCTAAAGGGCGCCTAAATGATAATCCTACTCAACCGTACACGGTACTGCAACTGTTTTTAATTGGTCACCCCAGAATATGATCGAGATCTTCGCGTTCCATTTTTACTTTACACTCATAATTAGGTATAGGTCTCATATCGACATATTATTATATAGCAAATAGGAGAGGCGCCATAATTGGATCTTGCTCCATTTTAAAATTTGCTTCGGGCCGGCACTATTGACGACCTCCGTGGCGTGTAATGTGCGTGGTGGATTTACTAGACGGAGGTCTAGTAAATTGGCTAGGCCTATTGAGGTTTTCTTAATTGGTCCAGGTCTGGCTGGTGGGAGGCTCCGGCCGTGGCTAGTTATCACCCTACCGACAACGACGTACCGCCAAGCGATTTAGCGTTAACTCTAGCTCCTCCTAATAAATTAGCGCGCTTCCATCTTAGATTGCATCATCACTTAATAGGTGAGATTGTAGCCAAGAGCTAACTTGTAAAGAATAAAAAAAAAAATTTGCACTTACACCCCTGCTTATAAACTAAAATATTTTAACTTCTTGAGCTTTAGAACCATCTTATCTGTCAATTTGGACCAAACTGCACAGTGTGCAAGATTGCATTAAATTCGGATAATTATTTCTCTAGAACCTACCTAGCTAGATTGAACAATTAACGAAATAGACCAACATTCTGTAGTAACCCTAAACATAAACTAATTTCTACAGGCATTCGAAATTCGGTGCACGTCTGACGTCATCCAATGCGAATTTCAATGCAAATCCCGAGGAAGTTATGAATATGTCATCTAAATTTTGACGAACTATTCATATGCGACAATGCTGCATATTCAAATTATGTTCCCTCACAATACAAGGTTGAATATTGTGAATTACTGCGACATATTTATTACTTTGTTGTAACGATGATATATTACCGTTAGATGTGTTACTAGGTCATGAATAAAAAGGCGCTCAGAAGAGGCAATTTCCACATCTCAATGTTAGTAGTAGAACGTTATATAAACAAATAATACCTAAATAACGTCTACAATGTCGAGTTGTGTGTTCAGCAAGTGTAAAAACTATATTTACATAAATAAATAATGGAATTAAAGACACAATTATTGTGCATGTGCTCAGTTTTGTTGCCTTTTTCACTTCGGATCACTTTTTGCCGTGATTTTGTAGGGAACCGATCTATAATATAAAATTATCATTGCTTTGTTGTCATAAAGGTTTATTCCATGGGAAAAATGGGAAGCCATGGCTTTGCTCACTCACTTTACTAGAAGGTACCTACTATTTTAAAAATTAAATTGTATAAATAGTCCGAAAGCCAGGAAATTTTTGTATCTCGGAGCTTTTTTTGGGGATAACGGGACAGGTGACCGTCCACCATGCTGGCCCAATGCTGATTGGCATACTTCACACACGTAGAGAATTGAGCAAATCCTCAGCTATGGCGGCTTCTTTCACCGTTTGGGTCACGTGATATTTAATGTCCTAAAATACACACCTGATATACACAATTGAAAAGTTAGAGATGCATGCCCTGGACCGGATTCAAATCTACGCACTTCGAATCGAAGGCAGAGGTCATATCTAGTAAGCATAATAATCAAAGAAAAAGTATCAAAATACTTGGATCTTGCTCACGAGATTACCGCCATGTGGAATGTTGAGTCAACTGTTATTGTTCCGATAGTTGTTTCAGTCAATGGTCTTATAGCGAAAAGCTTCGACCAACATCTTATGAAGCTTTCACTTAACTGTTGGATCAAGAGTCGGATACAGAATGCAGTGATTCTTGAGACGGCGCGTATTGTGAGGAGGTTCCTCACTCTGGAGCCCTGACCACCGGTTGCTTGGACACTCAAATGTCCCGCAGCGGGAGCGTTGATTTTTTTTTTTATAAATTTTTAATAGTGTTTTGTATTCTATATTTATATTGACATTGTTAAAAATTAGAAGACCTAATAAATAAATAAGAGAATGATAATTTTATACCTCAGTTTTGATGCGCTAGTGCCCTATCTCTAGTGTAAAATATCATTGATATTACATTTTGGTATTGAATTAATAGTGCGCGTGTCAAATATACTCTGGTAGCGTAAATGGGCAGATAGTGTAATGTGGTTGATAAGGCGTACCTGGAACTCGTGTTCAGTATTGTGCGAATTGATAACGTTATCAGTAATATTTGACGGCTTTACGGCTTTAGTGGGAAAGCGCGCTCATAACTCACGGTGCGGTGATTGTGAGGTTTACTGGGTATTTAAAAAAAAAAAAGAATATTTGCCATGGGTATGCCAGGTCGAAGTAAAATAAACTTATACTTATTTTTTTTTTTATGTACTAGTTAGCCCTTGATCAGAATCTTACCTGATGGTAAGTGATGATGCAACATAAGATGCAATGAAATTCCACGCCCCTTTCGGTTTCTACACGACATAGTGCCGGAACGCTAAATCACTTGGAGGTACGTTTTACCGGTAGGGTGGTAACTACGGCCACGGCCGAAGCCTCCTACCAGTCAGCCTTGGTCCAATTAAGAAAACCTCAAACGGCCCAGCCGGGGATCGAATTCAACTCCGTCTTGTCAATACACTGCGCATACCACTGCGCCACGGAGGCCGTCAAAACCTCCTTTTCTTAGACTCCATCGTCACTTAACATCAGCTGAGATAGCAGTCAAGGGTTAACCTGTCATAGAAAAAAAAAACTTAAAGTAGACAGTGGCGTAGCGTACCTTTGAGGAGCGCTTATCAAAATTAGTTGGGGGGCCCAAAAAAAGGCAAAGATTTCTCACAAAAGAAAGTAAAAATAAATATGACAGTGCCTTAAGTAGGATGTTTACAATTTTTGGGCGCACGCTTAATTATTTCGAATTTTGTCATTTCTGAAGTGACCACTAATGATAGGAAGCATATGTGATGAAGTGATTGTGGATTACGTTTTACTAATTTTTGCTTTCGAACGGCGCAAGGGGCCTCTGTAGCCCGGGAGCCCCGTATAATTGATACGGCAGACACGCCACTGCTCGTAGAATAAAAAAAATATTGTCTTCAAACACAATCTTTCAATGCCCCTACGCTCCAAATATATCTTTAAGTCATTGCATTTCCCGTCCCCCGTTCTCAGAACCAGTAACAGCGTATAGAAGGTTTTCCTTAAGGATATTCCTTATTTAATGTGTATTGGAATTTGGAGCAACTCTTCTTAGAATCTTGTATGGAAATTATGTTTGAAATATTTATAATAAAAATTTTAATAAAAAAAATTCAACCGACTTCCAAGTCAAAAAATAACTAACTAAAAAGCAAAAAATAACATCCTACCTATGTGCTACCTTCTGATCAGTTTGAAGGCGGTGCCAAGCCAGTGATTTTTTAATTAAACACCATTTAACTACAAAATTTCTGTGGTTCTTTCAGAAACAGCTTTAATTAAAACACGACACTGGCTTGGCACCGCCTTCAAACTGATCAGAAGGTAGCACATAGGTAGGATGTTATTTTTTGCTTTTTAGTTAGTTATTTTTTGACTTGGAAGTCGGTTGAATTTTTTTTATTAAAATTTTTATTTTTTTATTTTTAGTGTTAGCATACCTACTGCGTGTGTACCTACAGTCACAACATATCTAAGTGGAAAGTTCCAATCAATACAAAATTATCAAGTCCAAACCCAAGGTAGCTACTGTGAGCCGTCGAGGAGTTCTCTTCACTGTGCTTCGTCTTTATAACCAGGCCCTTAATACAGTCACAATCCATCTAGGTGGAAAGTTCTCATCAATACAAATTTATCAAGTCCAAACACAAGGTAGCTACTGTGAACCGTTGAGGAGTTCTCTTCACTGTCCCTCGTCTTCATCATCAGACCCTTAATACAGTCACAATCCATGTAGGTGGAAAGTTCTCATCAACACAAATTTATCAAGTCCAAACACAAGGTAGCTATTGTGAACCGTCGAGGAGTTCTCTTCACTGTCCATCGTCTTCATCACCAGACCCTTAATACAGTCACAATCCATCTAGGTGGAAACTTCTCATCAATACAAATTTATCAAGTCCAAACACGAGGTAGCTACTGTGAACCGTCGAGGAGTTCTCTTCACTGTCCCTCGTCTTCATCACCAGACCCTTAATACAGTCACAATCCATCTAGGTGGAAACTTCTCATCAATACAAATTTATCAAGTCCAAACACGAGGTAGCTACTGTGAACCGTCGAGGAGTTCTCTTCACTGTCCCTCGTCTTCATCACCAGACCCTTAATACAGTCACAACCCATACAGGTGGAAAGTACTCATCAATACAAATTAATCAAGCCCAAACAAAAGGTGACTGCTGTAAATCGTTGACGAGTTCCATCGTCTGTGTTTCGGCGCCATCATCAGACCAACTCCAAACCTTCATAAAGTTGTAGTGGTTTAAAATACCTTATGGAAACACTAACAAACGCACTAGCCGTCTCTACAACTTTCGAAAGTTCCCCTCAATTTCTCCAGGATGCCACCATCAGATCCTGACATGAAAAAAATGGGACCACCCTGGAAGTAAACCCTTCAAAACAAAAAAATAATTTTCAAAATCGGTCCATAATTGACGGAATTATCGCTGGACATACATAAAAAAAAAAAAAAAAAAAAAAAAAAAAAAAAACATACATACAGCCGAACGTAGAACCTCCTCCTTTTTGGAAGTCGGTTAAAAACTGAAATGAAATTCTACAAGATATTTTAACCAATGCCGGATTAAGGTAACGTGATGCAAGCAATCTTTCCCTATGGGTCCCGTTATCCTTAATTGTACAACAATTAACATAAAATTAAATTTTTTTAATGTCATTAAATTATTATTAATTATACTCTCGATCAGGTCATTAATATTCTTTTTTAGTGCGCTTTAATTTTTTTTATTCTTTACAAGTTAGCCCTTGACTACAATCTCACCTGATGGCAAGTGATGATGCAATCTAAGATGGAAGCGGGCTAACTTGATAGGAGGAGGACGAAAATCCACACCCCTTTCGGTTTCTACACGACATCGGAACGCTAAATCGCTTGGCGGTACGTCTTTGTCGGTAAGGTGGTAACTAGCCACGGCCAAAGCCTTCCATCAGCCAGACCTGGACCAATTAAGAAAATCTCAGTCGGTCCAGCCGGGAATGTAATGTAAACAACAATAGGGATGATGACAGTTTTTTAAATTGTATATAAATTAAGAGTATACTAATAGTAAAACAATTTTGTAAAAGTAACAGGGTATTTGCGACCGGAGCTTTTTTTGTGTGTTCATGTTTATAGTTCATTTATTAAAAAATGTCATATTTAATGTAAGGAAGCTAAAACTATGAATTTTCATCTAATTACGATAAATAATTTTTAATAGATTTTGAAATTTTATAATCGTATTTATTTTGCAAATATCCAGACAATCTTTGCTTTTTATGTATAAATTAGTTAACATTGGCCTTATTTACCCGAATGTATCATAAAATCAATATATTAAGACCAAATCATTATCCCCATTACTATCCACGAATACACATACGAAAATAACATAAATCAAATAAAATTACAGAAAATAATAGTAATTAAAACTCAACAAAACACAAATATTAGAAAAAAATAATTATAATAATCTATACTAATATTATAAAGCTGAAGAGTTTGTTTGTTTGTTTGATTGATTGAACGCGCTAATCTCAGTTAGAAATTGTCTGATTTAAAAAATTCTTTCAGTGTTAGATAGCCCATTTATCGAGGAAGGCTATAGGCTATATTTTATTTCCATATTACTGCGGGAATTGGAACTACGCGGGTAAAATCGCGCGGCGTCAGCTAGTACTAAAATAAAATACAATAAGTAAACGAAAAAATAAATTAAAGATTAAGACTATTACTACTCTGGTACACGTTGCACACTTATATAGCAATGTACAATAACTAGGTCATTGACCCACAACTTCTCACTAATACATAACATCAAATCGTGCCACACACGTGATAAGGCGGCTCGATACCGAAACTATAATTAATTTGTTTTACTATACATGATCGCAGTACTTCTGGGAATTTATTATCTCTTATTCAAAGAACAGCGATAAACATCAACATTGTAATATTTAGAAACGTTTGTGCGTAAACATTCCTCGAACGCGTTATCAATTCAGTGTAAAAAAAAAATTATAGTTGTTTTACGAAACTCTAGGTTATCTATTCTGATGTTTTTGCTTCTATATAGAAAAATGTTGAATGTGCAAGTGGAGGGTCATAAGAGGAGAGGAAGGCCAAAGAAGAGATGGTTGGATTGTGTGAAAGAGGACATGTGTGTAAAAGGAGTGGATGATGAGTTGACGAGTAATAGAAACGAATGGAAAAGATTGACATATTTTTCCGACCCCACTTAAGTGGGATAAGGGTAAGGAGATGATGATGATGATAGGGTGGTATTACTTTGCGGAACTTAGTGAGTAGTGGCGGCCAGAAGCGTAGCTAGGTAACCAAGCCCTGGTGCCAATGACAAAATGGGTCCCCACACTGTCTAGACTGGTTAGGTTTTATTAAATAAAAATATTAAATACATATAAAAATACTAAGTTACTTTATCATCAGCTCTTTTTTGTTTTCGAAATTTTCTAAGTACCTACAGTTTGATCGCGATTTTCACACGCCGAGAAAGCCTAGAGGAAAACTCCATATTAAACGCAAACATTTAATTACGGAGATGTGACCTATGTAAACATGATATCCATCCAAATAAGTAACCTGCAATATTCGCCACAAGTAGGTAAAGTAATTTTGAACAAGTGCGCTGGGAAGCCCCCGGTAGAGGTATTATGCCGTGCGATTCTAACTTCCACGCGGACGAAGTCCGGGCATCGGCTAGGAAGAGTTTATTATAGTACGAGATTTTGCTAGACAGTACAAATGATTTTAGCAATATTCAACAGCCGTTTGATAAGGCTTGGCGCGTTTGGCACTAAGGCTTTTTCAAGGATTTTATATAAGTAGTAATAATAGGTCGATAGGTTTTCTACGTAATATTATAAAAATATTTCGCTCTATGTTCTCTATATTATAAAAGAGTATTTTATGTAATAAAATGAGATGCGATAATTATAACTTTTTTATTTCTAATTCCTCATTTCTTTGGTGAAAACAACTTTGGTACTTATATAAAGTTCCTGTTCAAACGTGGGGGGGGGGGGGAAGTGACGTCAATAAAATGACAGTGACAATACGAGAACAATAGTTTATCAATACCGTCAAATTGCATTCGGCTCATTAAGAAATATCACCGCTATCATGTTTCATGGAAGCGTGACTGGAACGCGGTGAAGATATCTACTTGTATTTTAAGTAAACTACAGAGCGGATAAATCTCGGTTTAAATAGGTGAATAGGCTTTTCCATGAGAGTGAATATAGAGCTGGATCCGCGAACTCAGTCGTCGTATAACTCGGTACTTTTTTAATTCATTATATTTTTTACATAATTTATGTTCTCATTCATTTAACTTGTGCCGTAATTTTACGGATAACCCATAAACCTAGGAAGATAACGTTATTTTTTCATAGTACGAAAAAAATAAACAAACGCATAAGAGGTCTGAACTTCAACGAATTGTTTGACTTTTATAAAACACAAACTAAATAATATTAATTAGGTAGGTAGGTATGTATGTTTTTCTGACAAATAAATTACAAATAAATCAAGTCCAAAACAAGTAAAAAATCAAATGCCATAGAATCAAAACTGGGGTATTTAACGAATTGCAGAAGTAGTTGTCTTTGTTAGTGATGAACGAAGACGGTGTTGATTTGGATATACAAGTTTGTAAAAACATTTATATCATTCATCTCAGAAGCGCCCGCGAAGCGCTTCGTTATAAGTTATGTTTCTAGGATTATTGAAGTGACAACTTTCTACAGGAGTGTAAACCGCTTGGTAACGTAACGCGTTACAGTACCACACTGCCTGGCTTACGCTCGCGACAAAACAACTTAGTTTAGTTATCACTTAAGTCGAGCGTCCCAAGACGCGTATGTTTTTTTTATATTTAGTATTGAGGTATTTTGTCCCTTATTCTTAATGTCCTTTCTATCCAATTGTAACGTGTGAATATATCTGATGTCGTAATTCCGGCACTCGGTAATTTATTCTGTATTTATTGGTGTTCATTGAAAAGTGACACGTCATCTTCCTCGGAAGGTCTTAATTGTTGTCAATTTCCACATCCATCCATCGAGATAATGTTATAGCTAGCATAGGGTGACAAAAATAGCTTGTAGTAGGGGAGCCCATCTGCCGCGTTCAAATGAATTCCAAAATACCCTCGATTTTGAAATTTACTGAGGGATTATTTTAGGGGTCCAATAAGGGTTGGCGGGCATAGGGGGTTAGTGTTTGGATTGAATTATAGCAATAGCTGTCTATAACTATTATAATGATTGTAATCAGGATCGAGACAGGGCTATGATAGCCCAGTGGATACGACCTCTGCATCCGATTCTAAAATTCTAAAGGCGTAGGTTCGAATCCGCTTCGAGTCATGCACTTTCAGTACTGTGCATTTAAAAAAACTAAATCCTCACACAGTTTGAGATACGTGATGTATCTCAAACTGTGAAGGATCATCATGAGGAAACCTGCATAGCTGAGAAATTTCTTAATACCTAATTTACTCGTCTGAAGTCTGCCAATTCGCATAGGACTTGCCTTACCTCATTCTGAGAAGCCTCATGCTTAACAGTGAACCGAATATGATCGGGATTATTGATGATGAATAGTCATCAAGCCAATAATCCAGTTTATTGGCTCTGTGAAGAGTCACTGACTTCGCAACTATTGAACATTTCATTATATATTTCATATCCTTACTCAGGCATCGAACCTACGAACCTCATGATTCACAACCGCACAGGCTATGGATGATCTATGTGTGATACCCCATTTCTTAGACCAATTAATGTACATGACCTGTCTCTCTAGACGTTACTTTTCTGTCAAAGTATATGATCAACGATCTAATGCAATTATAAATACTGTCTCTATAGTATCGATGTTTCGTAGTTGTAATCGTATTCGTCGGTTAAAGAGCAACATAAATATGATATTTTTTTGGTGTTGAATGGTGTAAAAAACGCTCGACAATTTCTGGTTTAAGTAAGCTCGTTTTCCTCAGAAAATGACAGACAATTTTGTTCGTGCGATACTGGTCCTTCTAAAATTGGTCTGAGTATCACTTTATACATACAAACGCACTTGCTCTGTTATCGTACCACTACATCCAAACCCAAAGAGTCTTCCCAGAATAGATTTACTATACCGAATCTACCAACAAGTTAGCTGAAGTCTTTAACATAGATCAAATTCGCTAGACTCAATTGAAGCGAGTTAATAGCGAATTTTTGCTTGTATAACTGTTAAGGTGTTTCGTCGAAGCACATTCGAGTGTTGTAATTAGCAATTACGGGCACACAGGCGAGCCGCTCTGTACCGCGAACCGTCATAATTACAAGTACGCAGAAATATGATGTATCTACCCGCGTCACACAAAAAAACTGGCCAAGCGTGAGTCGAACTCGTCCGCCGGTGGTTCCGCGAGAATAGATTATATTTTTTACGATTTCATTACAAATAATACATTTGTAATAAAATCATGTTTTGTGATGATTCCCTTTTATTTAAGGGCAGTACTGCTTCTGAAATTCCATAGTTCTAGATCAATAAGTACCCTATAAAAATTCCAATAAGTAATGCTGGCTACTCATGCTCAAGTACGCAGCGTTGTCTGCAACCCGCATAGGGATGTAAAAAATATATCGAAATATGGTTTTTGAGGTGGTTTTGATTGTATTTTTCGTGTGCTTGGAGTAAGAGTGATGAAATATACTTACTTTATTTGAGACACAAACTTAGAAGTTTTTATAAACTTAAAAGTTTATTTTTTTACAGCATCAAGGGACTGTAGACCTGAGTAATTTTTATTTAAATTTGATTCCTCCACGCGTTTTCGAGATAAAGGATCTTGACTAGACACACAAACGGACAGATGGTTAACAAAGCAATTCTACTAGGTTCCAATTTTCCCTTTTGATGTACAGAACCCTAAAAACGGTTTTACAACATGTTTAATGTTTTATACGTACCTGTAAATTTCCTTTTATGTCTGCGAGTACGCCGAACGGCAACAATTTATAAATCGTAATTGTTTTTGCGTTGTGTTATAGCATTGTTTGTGGTTGTTTTATGTAATTTAGAAACTTAATGTCGTTATTATGTGTTCGGATAATCTGACAAATGTTGTATTGTTTGAGCTGTTCTGCGAAGACCCAAATACGTAAAAACTAAATACATCTTTATCTAATAGCGAGGGCATTATTTCGCGTGGAATTTCTATTCTAATTCTAAAAAAAAACACATACAGCCGAACGTAGAACCTCCTCCTTTTTGGAAGTCGGGTAAAAACTGACAACAATCTTCTGGCAACATAAACAACCTCTGCAAAGCAGTGCCGGATTAAGATACCTAACTATATGCTCTAACAGCGGCGTAGCGTGCATTGGATTGGTGCCCTGTATGAAAATTAGTTACACCCCCAAATAAACACACATAAGGGGCCCCTATAGTCCGGGGGGCCCGTATCATTGACACAGCTGATACGGCAGAGCTTCTACACTTACCCTAATCGCCAAGTAACGCTTTTTGAGCTCCATATCAGTCCATAGGAGCCTAAGAAAAATCTTAGGCTTAGTTCCAACAACAAACTCAGCCAGGGTTTATACTTTGGTAAACCTTAGGTAAGGTAAGGTTCGATAAGGTCTCGCATTTGCCTTGCACATGCACATTACTTTTTAGTAGGTATCCTAATACTTATTTAAGGTCTGTTCACTCTTGCTTTAAAGGTGACATCGTCACACGTGACAGAAAGCACGCATACCGGAAGGCATTCCACCTTAGCTATTCGGATCTTAACTTTTATGCAGTAGATACGTTTCGGTCAAATTATGGTTAACCACATAGGGAAATGTACTTATTATGTACCTAGCTGCTTTTATCGTAATATGTATGCAGAACGCTTCGTGAGGGTCGAATTAATGTTAACCACATAGGGAAATGTATAATGTAGTCGAAAGCTACTGTCCTTAACTTGCTGCCTTCAGAAAATTATTGTTTTATTTAAAAAAAAATATTGTTGAAAAATTAAATTTATTTTTTAAAAGTGTTCCTATACATTTACAAAATAATAAACTATTTAAGTGTGACTGTTTACAAAAATATTCGCCTGTAGAAGGTATGTATGCGCCATCTAATTTGTCATCCCTTTTTTTTTTTTGCTATTTACCACCCTACCGACTAAGACGTATCGGCAAGCGATTTAGCGTTCCGGTACGATGTCGTGTAAAAACTGAAAGGGGTGTGGATTTTCATCCTCCTCCTAACAAGTTAGCCCTTCTTATTATCTTATATTGTATCATCACTGACCATCAGGTTAGATTATAGTCAAGGGTTAACTTGTACAGAATTAAAAATAAAAAAAAGATGGGTGGGAGTCCCAATGTGCTGCAATAGCGACTCCTAGAAAGCGCGGTGTTCGGTACGGTTACACTTACCGGTACGGAGTCGCCATTCCAGCACCTTGAGATCCATACGCACTTCAGCTCTTCTAACTATGAACCACTTTAGCTTCGCGACTCGTTGCGCTATGACTTTGGTTCTTCTGCGGATCTTCTCATTATTTTTTTTTTAATTATTTAGTACCAATATTAGTCACACACCAAAGTAAAAAGAAATTTTTGATGCTAACACGCAAGGAAACTCCAATCATAAACTCGCTCCATCACCCGCTGAGTGACATTGAGCCTTCCAACATTAGTTTGGATGAATTTCTTTCGTTCGCGTCACTGTTCGCTTCCAAAATCTCACCCCGTGTGTATGATGCTTCGATTTTTATAATAACCTATCATTATTTACAATTGAGCCGAAGCTGGTTAGCTGGTTGGAGGAGGGATAATTTTGTTTAATGCACTTTTAATCACCGGGTAATTACCGTGATTGGGGACAGGCGCTGAGTGGCGACTGCGGGAAACGGTGGAACCATTTCACAGAACACTTGTAATGTAATGTAATGATACCTCGTTGTAATAAAAGTGGGTATGTTGTGGCGCAAGCGGTTTCTAGAAAACATTAGAAATATTGCGTATTTTGTTTACTTAAGTGATATTCTTTGGTCCAGTGATGAGCGAGTGGGTTGGATCACGAGGTCCTTGGTTTGGCTTTGAGATACTTTCATTTTTCTTTCTTATAAGAAACTGGCTGACATCGCGCGGTTTTACCCGCGTGGTTCCCGTTCCCGTAAGAATATGGGGATAATATATAGGCCTATAGCCTTCCTCGATAAATGGGCTATCTAACACAAAGAATTTTTCAAATCGGACCAGTAGTTCCTGAGATTAGCGCGTTCAATGAATCAAAGAAACAAACTCTTCAGCTTTATAATATTAGTATTGATTTTTTTTACCTAAATGATACTCTTTGGTCCAGTGATTAGCGAGTGAGTTGGATCACGAAGTCCTGGGATGGGTTTTGAGATATTATATCTTTTCTTTCTTATAAGAAATTTTCAGTGCAAATTTCAGCCCAGATTTTTGAAGTTGGTGGTGTTACACCCCATGTCTCGTAGAAGCACGTCAGGCCTGGTCATTACTTAATAACATAGATAGTGACCGTTAAAGATTTAAACATTATCATTAACTATTGGAGCAGGTAGTTTCCATTAAGACCATGAGTCTATTACATCATCTAAATATATATAACTCAAAGGTGGCTGACTGACTGACATAGCGATCTATCAACACACAGCCCAAACCACTGGACGGATCGGTAGATGTTATGACGTAGGCATCCGCTAATAAAGGAATTTGATCAATTATACCCCCAAGGGGATAAAATAGGGAATGAAAGTTTGTATGAAACTTTGTCAATTTAAAACCGATCGAGCTGAGACTTTGCCCACATAAAGCTTCTATGACGTAGGAATCATTCTGGAAAGGATTTTGATAAATTCTACTCCCAAGGGGATGAAATAGGGGATGAAAGTATATTGTATAAATCTAATTAGATTTTCGACTGATTGAAGTGAAATTAAAGATTGGAGCTACTATGATGAAGATGTACCTTGTACTTGTACGTACCTTGGAACAAAACATAGGGTACTTTTGACCATAAAATAAAAATAGAAGTGTGTGTAGATGAAATAGGGGTTGAAAGTTTGTTTAGATAATCCTTCATTTTTTGAGTTACAGTTTTAAAAATTTGTTCATAAATCATGAAAAAAATACGAAATATAATTTAATTCAAGAATTTTTAAAAATCAACCAATCATAAAATTAATGGTGAAATAGGGGTTGAAAGTATACACAGATTTTCACGCGGACGAAATCGCGGGCTTCCGCTAGTTATATACGTATAAAACCTTCATCGCATCGCAGAACGAGTAAGTTGCATTCAACGCGCAACAAGATTACAGATAAGATAAAATTAATGTTTTTTGTGATAATTAACAATCAGTTTGTATGCTAGTCGCGAAACGTTCACAGATAAATACGAGTTATAATATGATAGATAGGACAAAAGTAAATTTATTAACAGTATTGTTTCATCACTAAATTCCAGTTTAATGGTACTTGGTTATGACTCAATGAAAAAATTGGATAGAAGCAGGCGTTACTTTGCGGAAGTTCATCATGATTATATAATGATTTATTTATTTTGCTATCATCCGCGAAAATTCGGCGAACCCATGCGACAACGTCACCCAGGTCCGACAAAATACTCTCTACGTACGTTTCACCCCGAAACCGGAGCATCCTCAGGAGATGTTGACTCTACAACGTGCAATTGCAAAATTTTTTGCAATTGCACGTTGTAGAGTCAACATTTCAGTCAACATTGACTCTACAACGTGCAATTGCAAAATTTTTTGCAATTGCACGTTGTAGAGTCAACATCTCCTGAGGATGCTCCGGTTTCGGGGTGAAACGTACGTAGAGAGTATTTTGTCGGACCTGGGTGACGTTGTCGCATGGGTTCGCCGAATTTTCGCGGATGATAGCAAAATAAATAAATCATTATATAATCAATGAAAAAATGTATTTTGTGATTTTACAGGCATTTACATTTTTATTTTTAATACTACCAGATGCAACGTGGTCTCATTCGTTAGTTATCGTAGGAATATGGAGATAAATTATAACTTATAGTACCCAGGGATAGAGTACCTTCCCAACAGTGATAGAATGTTTGAAATCGGTTCAGTAGTTTCGGAGCCTATTCAATGCAAACAAAGTAGCAAACAATGTAATCTTTTCTCTTTATACGAACAATATTAGTAGGTATACATAGATCAGGGGTCACCAAATGGCGGACCGCGGTCCTCATCCGGATCGTCGACCCATCGTGTGCGGACCGAAAAAATATATCCCTCGCAGTATAAATTTCGATCTCGAATGAACATCTCTAAGATTTAATGTTAATAGCTTGCACCAATTCCAAACTTCGGACAGATTATCTGTCAACAACAAAAAAATAACACTTTTCTCATTGATACGTAAATAAAAACCTTTTTGATTTCAGTAATTATCTTTGTTTAATAAACATTTTTTATTAAACAAAGATAATTATGTGGACGCCGACGGTCATTTTAAAATGGACTTCTTAAAATGGACCCCGAGCGAAACTAATTGATGACCCCTGGTATATGATTATTTGTTTACGTACACAAATGTATCTCTTTCTATTTTTTGCATTAGCCATCGAATGACCCGCAAATATTGACCTCTTATTTATTGTAAGAGTATCAGTCAGTCGGCTTTTCCATATAGATTAAACTAAGATTTGAAAAGGCCTACTACTCCTTATTTCTTTAAAATCTGACGGAAGGAAAAAGGTGATCTAAAAAACCAAAATATCAGGATGTAATTCAATTTTTTGTTTAACTGATAACTTTTTATGGGAGGGTAAACCGCTTGGTAACGTAACGCGTTACGGCTAAATTTGGCACGTTTGACACTTGCACTTGACAGAGCGAATTTCAGACTGATTTTTCAACCAGAGACTATTTTAAAATTTCTATGTTGTTGCTGTCAAAATGTTCTTTACACCTCTCCGACAATAGAGGATTATTAATTAAATTCAATAATTAATTAAATTAAATTAATTAAAGCAACTAGTTTAAGTTATAATTTTTGTCGAGCGTCCCAAAACGCACACGTTTTTTTTATTATTTTAATACTAATGCTTCGAGATGTACAAGTATTCAGAGTGTAGAAACGCCAACTATCAACTGCGTTGCACTCTGAAGTTATCGCGCATTCATTTTGAATGTTAGGAGTCAGCAATTAGCCGTTCTACGTTTCAGTTAAATGTCTTCAGCCTCGTGCAATAAACTTAATAGGGCATTTCTGGGAAACGCGGAGACAACGTTTACGGTGAATAGAAGCAAATCTTGGAAATGTAACAAACAAATTACTTTATGGAGGTCAGCTTACATTGCAACAAAACAAACCTATCAAGTATCAGGGACAATTTAAACCTGCAAATAACGATTTGTTTACGTACTACGAAGTGCAATTGATATTGTTTTTGTATTTGAAAGATTAATTCATTGACGACCTATTGGTACAGTGGG
Organism: Bicyclus anynana; assembly: GCF_947172395.1. Classification (NCBI taxonomy): domain Eukaryota; kingdom Metazoa; phylum Arthropoda; class Insecta; order Lepidoptera; family Nymphalidae; genus Bicyclus; species Bicyclus anynana. The sequence continues at coordinate 3,420,138 of NC_069093.1, forward strand.
TAGTGATTGACTACTAAATACAAGCACGCGGGTTCGATTACAATAACTGCAGAATATGACGGCCGCGTGGCGCAGTGGGTAGTGAACCTGCTTTCTGCATCCACGGCCGTGGGTTCGATTCCCACAACTGGAAAATATTTATGTGATGAGCATGAGTGTTTTCCAGTGTCTGTGTGTATTTATACATTATATAAGTATTTATGTGTAGTATATAATTGTATATTAATATTATAATATCAACTATCTTAGCACCCATAACACCAGCTACTCTGTATGCTTATTTTGGGGCTAGATAGTGATGTGTATTGTTTAAGTATATATTTATTTATTTATTTGTGTGATGACCAAAGATGTTTTCCCGTGGTTGGGTGGTTTATACATCATCATTATTAATTCTCGCTCACTGTTGACCACGATTCTTCTCTCAAAATGAGATGGGTTAGACTTAGGCGATGTTTTCCTTCATCGTTTCAGACATGATATTTATTTTCAAAATTCAAACTTCATTTATTTCAAGTAGGCTCAGTTTACAAGCACTTTTGAAACGTCAGTTGACTATTTGTAAAGATTCTACCACCGGTTTGAAAGGCAGATTCTGCTGAGAAGAACCGGCAAGAAATTCAACAGTTGCTCTTTAAAAACAAAACCTACAGTATTATAATTTACAATTATTACATTACAATTTCTTATAGTTTTCACTTCCTGCGTGAAGGTGGAAGCTGATCCAATGGCCTCCAAGCACCTCTATCATTAAGGAACTCAATGGTTTAGTAACCACGACTAAGTAAATGTTTTTTAACTCTTCTCTCAGAATGAGATCTCAGAATGATGTTTATCTTAGGCGATGTTTTCCTTCATCGTTTCAGACACGTGATATTTATTTTATTTCATTTAATGCATCCCCTGTTAGCTCAATGGATATGACCTCTGTCTCCAATTTGGAGAGGCGAATCTAGTTTTTCCATAAAACATCTCAATTCTGGAATCAGGAAGTTAATGGTATTCCCGTGTGATAATTATAGCATGTAGGTATCAAACGCTCAGATTCGTTTCATCGGTGTAACAAAATTAGATTTTTCCTAGTAGTGGTGTATTCAAGGAGCGGATTATTTGAGGATTAGTACGTCGGTGACACGTGTAGCCGAGTCGTTGGAAGGTGTCCAGGTGAACTGGGTCAGGGTCAAGAGTATAGTACTTTCCAGTAAAACAAGTTTTAGTAGCAGGTAGTTTTATGTGCAACAGGTATACCTAAGGGACGTAAAAAACCAATAAAATCTAGACTTAATTATGATACAGAGAAACCAAGTGTATGTACCTACTATCTGAAAACCAGGTATGATCAAGACTAAGAAGACAAGAAATTAAAACCAACCTATTTTTTATTATTTACAAGTTAGCTCTTGACTAAAATCTCACCTGATGGTAAGTGATGATGCAATCTAGAAGATGGAAGCGGGCTAACTTGTTAGGAGGAGGATAAAATCCCTATCGGATTCTACATGCCATCGTATCGGAACGCTAAATCGCTTGGCGGTACGTCTTTATCGGCAGGGTGGAAATTAACCACTGCCGAAGCCTCCCACCAGTTAGACCTGGACCAATTAACGAACACAGGACCTCAATCTTGTAAATCCACCACGCATACCACTGCGCCATTCAACCAACAATAATTTTCAAAATATCTTCATTGTACAAAATGTACAGAAGTCGTATTATAAGTATAGATTATAGATGGCGCTGGCTTCCTTTATGCCACGCTAACGTTTGTTGTTACAAATGGTATAGGTAAGTAAAATCTCAAATTGCGAACAAATTTATAGAAATCGAATGTATAGAAATCGACCAGTTTTATTATAATTATGTATGTATTATGTATAGATAGACAGAAGATAGACAGATGTAGATAAAAGTACCCTACGTTTTATCAAACTCGGTTCAGTAGTTTACCCGAAAAAAGTTAATTTTACACATTTAGAATAACTCCGTTACCCATGCGAAGCCAGGTCGTGTTGCTAACTTGCTAGTAAAACATAAATTATAATAAATGATGATTGGTTCGGTCAGATACTTGAATAATTTTCCACGAATAACATGAAATCAGGTTTCTTTATGCGATATTCAAGTCCCATTAGCTAGTTTAATCAAGTTATTGAAGCAGGTTACGATATCAGGATGTACGAGTATATGTATGCCTATAAAATGAGATATCTTTTGTTTTTTTTTTTATTAAAATACCTTGTGTAGGAAATTTCTAATCCGAGATGGATATAACGTCGCTCGATTTCGTGTTGGCTCGTGCCAACGCTAGGTGGCGCGACTTGTTTCCGTAAAGAGTAGGGAGTTAGAGAGGGGTAGCGATCGGTTGGCGGGAACGAATTGCGATATAAGGCGCTCGTAGCTTCAGAATGCTCGTGGCGTTCGAGCCGTTCACATTTCTTGTTGTGTAATTCTTTATACTTGGGATAGGCGAGGAGAATGACTTGAGTGGAAAAGGGCAGTGTTTATTAACTGTCAAAGGCGCCTTTGATAGTTAACAAACACTCCTAAAAGTAACTAGCAACGGCCGAAGTCTCCTACCCAGACTTGGATCACTTAAGAAAACCTCAATCAGCCCAGCCTGGGGATTGAACCTAGGACCTTCGTCTTGATAGTCCTCCGCGCATACCACTGGGGCCACGGGGGCCGTCAAAGTAAGCCAAATTTGTTTTTGCATTTTGAATACAGCAGAAAGTGACTTACTCATAAAAATGGCATCTGTAGATGAAAAACAAGATAGTAAAACGTTCTTTCCACTTACTACAGTTTTTATTTGTTTACTTTAAAATTCATTTTAAACGTAAAAAATTGTTTTTCTGCCATTCATCAGATTCCACTAAAATCTAACAAAAGATAAAAACAAATAAAACGAACGTTCACCGAACTAAAATAAAACGGTTTTGCAAATACCGCGGAAGCTGTGCGTAACAGAGATATTGTAATGATATATCTACCAATGATTTTACTATAAAATCATTGAATCGTCAAAAGTTTAAAGAAATAGGTATACTAACAGTAGCCTGTCAATATATATATAACAGTATAGTATATGTAAGACAAAATATTAATTTGTACAAACGAAAAGGAGATTTAAACCCACGTCTTACTAGACACGGGCATAAGTTAGTTATTTCTGCATATCGTCTCCAAAGAGTAAAAAAATCTTTTGTAGGTTTGGGTGTACTCTTCTATAATAAGATCCCCAAGACTGTGATGGACCTGCCAATGCATAGCTTTAAGCAATGTGTTAAAAAACATCTACTTAGTCGAGGGTACTACAACATTGATGAGTTCCTTAATGATAAAGATGCTTGGAGGTCGTTGGATCAGCTTCCACCTTCACACAGAAAGTAAAACTATAAAAAATGTAAACAGTAATTGTTATTAATTGTAAATTATAATACTGTATGACTTTTTCAAAAGAGCAACTGTTGAGTTTCTTGCCGGTATCTTCTCAGCAGAACCTGCCTTCCGAACCGGTGGTAGAATCTTTACAAATAGTCAACTGACGTGTCAAAAGTGCTTGTAAACTGAGCCTACTTGAAATAAATGATTTTTGATTTGATTTGATTTGATTTCTACTGGTACGAATACTTAGGTACTTCGCAATAGAATTCTATTTGTCAGAGCTCGTAGAGGGAACTTTGTTTTTTTGACGTGACAACGTCTTATAATTAGACAGATTCCGGCTGCACACTCGAAAAAAAATGACGTCATGCGTCGTTCCCTTGCTCTAGGGTTGCCAACTTTTTACAAGAAACAAAGTATATTCTGGTCTATGAAGATTATTTAACAGTATTTTAGAAAAAGTAACGTTTTCATTTGAAAAGAAAAGTATTTTCTTATGACGTTGTCACGTTAAACGATCGTCAGTAAACCAACTTTACAGACAACCATTTTTTTTTCTTTAGGTACAAGTTAGCCCTTGATTGCAATCTCACCTGATGGTTAGTGATGATTTAGTCTAAGATGGAAGCGGGCTAACTTGTTTTTCGCAGGATGAAAATCCACACTTATTTCTGTTTATGCACGACATCGTAACGGAACGCTAAATAACTTGGCAGTACGTTTTTTGCCGGTAGGGTGGTAACTAGCCTCGACCAAAGCTTTCCACCAGCCAGACCTGGACCAATTAAGAAAACCTCTATCGGCCTAGCCGGGGATCGAACCCAGGACCTCCGTCTTGTAATTGCACCGCGCATTCCACTGCGCCACGGATGCCGACAACAATACAACGCTAAAAATGTATCATGAAAGAGTACTCCTAAAGCCGCTCTATCCGCCTATATCGTGAATATCATTGACGGTAGCTAACAAAAAGTAGGATAGTCTTGCAGAATTCAAGGAAAAGATACTATTAGCTGTCTAATCCATTACCCCGCGATGGATGCGGGTCGGGGCCAACACTATTTATTATAACTGTACGCAATTCGGCGAAGCGTACGTCTATTGCACGTCAGAGATTCATCAACTTTATCGAGTGCATTCTCCTATTTGTATGATTAGTTTATAGTTCTTTGAATATACTCGTTAGTCATTTGCTAAATTAATGTTCTACTGCCCAGTATAGTCTCATCTATCATGATCATCCACACGGACATTAACGAGTAACTTCATGGACTTCAGGATAAACGACTTAGTCGCCAGTCTGCAGAATATGCATATAGGAAGAAAAGACACCGATACACGCTATGCTTAGATGCAGAATAAGGATTCATTTACACGACCGGCAACGCTACCGACGACCACAGTCGACTGCAGTCAGCGACGTCTCGACGGCAGCCAACGGCAGTCAACTGCAGTCGCTGACTGCACTCGTCGGTAGCAGCTGCAGCTCGTGTAAATGAACACTTAAGTGTATCACTGGCTTCCTAGTAACACTTTAGCGTACGGCGACCACCTGTGTGGTCTGCTAAGATTTTGTAAGCGAGCTTCGCTGACTAGAGGGTCTCCAGCAGGGACCTGCAGTAAGTGACCCATGCGAAACGGTAAACATTGTAGCCAAATGGGGCCTATATAAAATCATCATTACCAGACATCATTAATCATCATTATCGGCCTACTACAGGGCCAGATTTTTCTCCTTATAGGAGAGGGGATATAGGGAGGGGGAGGGGATATGTGGATCACCACGCTGCTCTAATACAAATTGGCGGGATAAGGGCGATAATGATATATAAATGAACGGGACCAACGGCTTACCGTGCTCTCAGAGGCACCCCTTACCACCAAGTCCGGACTGAGTACTTTTGCTAAAAATTTCTTAGAAAAATGAAAAACTCAGTAGGTATTCCATGACCTGACTCTAGATTCAAACCCAGGACCTCATGATGCGAAACTCTGGACCAACGAGGGAGTTACAATGCTTACTGTCATACGCTCTCACACACAATCTGTCAGTTCACTATATGTAACCCGGGCTAGAGACCTTCAGTTCAGTTTTTACTGTCCAGTTTTATCTAATCGAAATTTCAATCGAAATCATTAGAAAAAATTGTACAGATAAAACTGACGGATAATACATACAGACGATTTAAGTGAACAGTTCAAATGTACAGTTAAAACGGCACACATAAAACGGCATAGTTAAAACTGCACAGTGAAAACTGCATAGTAAAAACTGTAGGTTTGAGCCGCAAAAACTTCGTTTCAATATTTTTTTTGGGCCGTTGTACAAAACAATGAGTAATGTGTATATTTATTTCAACATCAGCAAGTTCCGTGGGCCGGTGAAGCTCGTGGAAGTCTAAAGATAAACTGGATTCTTCAGCGAAAAGTTCCGCTTGTTTACGCGATGCGATCCGATTCATACTAACGATTTTCTTTTAGATTCTTCTCGCAGTTCTGAATAATTTACAACAAAAATAGTTGCTTTGTTTTTTTTTTGCGCATTCTTGTTAACTCATCATTTTTTTCAGTAATAGTTTAGTTTTATCTTTAAACATGACAAATGTTTAAAGATACAGTCGTATCGTAGTCGTCTTTAAAATACCAAATGATGTAGATAAATAGGTTTTTTTCATAATTTCATAAAAGTATCTAATTGTCTTTCTTTTTGATAAACTTAAAGAATTTTTTTTTTAAAGCCAAGTAGGTATAGACCTCGCCCTGTAACTTGAGGCGGTCATTTGCGAGGGTAAAAATTATAAAACAAGTGGTTGCTCCGTGGTTTCCCAGTACATTACGCTAGCCACTCACCATCAGATAAGCCCACATGCTTGCAGCGCTAACGACTCGGTATCTTGGACTAGCACGATCGCGATCAAAATACGATCAGTTTAATCGGCTGTTAGCTTCCTTGATCGTCAGTGGCTGACATTAAATATATCAAAAAAAAATTAAATTTCGTACGCTATTGTAATGTCGTCAAGGTGTTGTTATCTATGGTTTCTACTCGGTATTTTTTTTGTATGTCGCTTACATCCGAAATATATTTATGCGCGCCAACTTATAGGCCGTGTACTATACCCAGTGCCAGTAGATACCCACTCACGGTCGGAAAATATTTAATAAAAATATAAAAAAACATATTTGTTTCAATATTTAAAAAAAAAGAAATAAAATAAGTATCTTAAAAGTAATTGCCATTATTTTATAATTAAAAAAAGAAAATATCATTTAAAAAGCCAAGTACCCAGTCACGAACGGAAACTGGTTAATTAAAAAAAATATATTATTAGTTCAAAGAATCGCTAATGTGTACATGTTTCCAGTAAAACAATCGCGTACTTAGAATCGTCTTGTATAGTATTATTATTGTAATTTTCCAACCGATCACATAACCATAAACAAAATGATTCACGGGGTAATGAAAAACGATGATTTCTCTAAATTTACTTTTCTGGGTCTGGTATTATCACGTACAGTAAAATGCTAGTGTATTTTATTTTGCTATCTAGTGCTATTTGTAGATTATAACTAAGGCTGTTCTCAATCAAAAAGATATTCAAAAGTAACGTGACTGAGACGAGACCTCCAATTCTATACTGCAGTGGCAGTTTGATACTGTTACTATCGCGTTGACGTACACGCGAATTTCTAAGGAATTGAAACAGCGCCATCTAGTGGCACTACTGCACAACTGTTTCAATTTCATATAAATTCGCGTTTACGTCAACGCGATAGTCACAGTATGAAAATATTGAAAATTCCCACTAGGCACACAGAAAACATTATGTACAAGTACCTATACCATCGACAATGCACGAGTTAAGGGGCCTCGAAACCTTGCCAGAAAATCGCAAACGAACTGAACTTCAAAAATTTCGAAAACGAAAAAGAGCTATATAGATAAAGTAGCATTTTTATGTATTTGTATACGTATATTTAATACTAGCTGACGCCACGCGATTTTACCCGCGTGGTTCCCGTTCCCGTAGGAAAACGGGGATAATTCATAGCCTTCCTCGATAAAAGGGCTATCTAACACTGAAAGAATTTTTCAAATCAGACAAGTAGTTCCTGAGATTAGCGCGTTCAATCAAACAAACAAACAAACAAACAAACGAACTCTTCAGCTTTATATTAGGTATTAGTATAGATTTTTACTTGCTAAAACCAGTTTAGATAGTAGTGAGGCCCATTTTTTATTTGCACCAGAGCCCTTGGTTACATAACTACGTCACTGACCACCGCCACATGACCACAGAACATAAAGCATTTCAGCTAGTGGGTATGACTCTACTCATAGATTTGCAAAGACAAAGGTTGCAACCCCACAAACTTGGATTTAGCTTTACAGTTTACACCCCCTCTCCATAAGCGTCCTGTAAAGTAACAATTGAAAAAAAGACATCATTATTTTGAGTGTTTTGACGTACAAAGTATATAATGAATTTATTGTTTATTATTTTAACATACCCTTTGTCTTTGTTCTAGATATAACGACGTTGAACTATCCACAAACAACAGTGTTTATTTTTTTTTTCAAAGAGAAAAGGTCCGACGGTTACGTAACATGGCGCCAAATCATAACGAGCGCTGGGCAACAGCCGACGACTCTACTTTATTATTGGAGAGTCATTATTGTCGAAATATGGCGTCGTACACATGTGGACGCCATCTGTCCCTGTGGACCTTCGCACACTAAAGTGCTAACCTCGATATTTTAACACGTTCGCTGCGGTACGAGGTCAATTGACCTCGTAAGTCTAGCCCCTTCAAGAGTTACGAGGTCGACGGACCTCGTACCACACCACATAAAGTTTTAGTATGAGGTCAAAAAACCTCGTAACGCACCTGAGTAAAGTACAGAAAAATCAGTGAATCAGAAAGCGAACGTGTTAAGGCTAGTATCACATGGCATTGTCCCGCATATAGATACGTCTTAACGAATAAATAGTGGCAAATACATTATTTATATAACTGTTCACACGACGTTAATACTCCAAAAAACGTATACCCAACCCGTATAATATGTTATACATAATATGTATTAGTAACTTTGTATAGGCCAGCAATATGATGACAATGTGCGATGAACTTAGCTAATCCCTGTATGTACATAACATTTCAACCATATTGGTGAAAGTTTAACTAAAACTGGTTTTAATCGTTTGAAATAACGTTTTTTTCGGATTACCTTTTTTACCTAATAATATAACTTAATTTATAATAACAAAATAGAGTTGAAATCAAAAGTATCATTATATTATTATCTAGAAATTGGACCAAATTTTAAATTTGATAAAGATAGTTTTAGATTCAATAGTTTTAGAATTTATCCCGACAAAATCTCGTTTAAATATTCTCTAAAAAATATAATCTAATATATCTCCAATATTTCGCTCAATATAGAAGAAAGATGTACAAATAAGTAATACGGAAGGCGTTTTCACCGCGTCTGTACGTACTACGTATAAAGAAATACAATTTCGAGGAAGCGTGGCGCATGTCACACGCGTGGTCGTTCGTGGAATCTCGATTATCTGCTCTTATTGATTGTGTCCGCTCCTGGAGATCGCCGCCATTGTTGACGTCTCCCTGAAGATCCATTGTGATATTATTACGTATAACCTTGTACTAAACTATTGCCTCGATAGCTCAACGCTAAGAGCGGTCGGACTCGTCACTGAGGGGTGATGGTTCGATCTCCGCCCCTTTGGTCAGTACCCACTCCTAATACAGTCTTTCCAGACTAGTTGAGGAGGAATGGGAATGTATATTTATTTAGAAAGGAAAACTTACAGCTAAATACAAATATAATAAAAACAACAACATAGAAAACAGATTATAGCCCATAAGAAGCAACGCCCGGTCCGGAGCAACTCCAACTTTTCAGTTATGTGCATGTTAAAAAATTTAATATTATGGATCTCAAACGGTGAAAACACTCGAAAATTGAGCATAACCATAACTACACTATAGACAAATCATCAATTTTGACCCCTCTCATTCTGAGAGGAGACCTCTCAGAATAAGAGGGGTCAAAATAATCCACCACGCACGGCCCAATGCGGATTGGTAGACTTTACACACTCAGCGAATTAAGAAAATTCTCTGGCACGCAGGTTTCCTCTCGATGTTTTTTCTTCACCGTTTAAGACACGTGATATTTAATTTCTTAAAATGTACATAAACTGAGAAGTTGGAGGTGCATGCCCCGGACCGGATCCACAGCCTCCAGAAACGGAGGCAGAGGTCATATCCACTGAGCTATCACGGCTCTAAAATATAACAGCTTAAATATACATACTATTCTAAAGATAGCTCATTAATTTGGTTATTCTAGTAAGGTAAATAACGTGGTGTGGTTTTACAGACCGCAGCATAAAATAGACGAAGTGAATGAACTTGCCGATGCCGGCTCATGCCTCATAACTATCGCGGCATCGGAAGGCGGGTGAGGTACTATGATTGATGTCGGCAATTAATGCCTCATACAGATTGTCTTTTATTTTTGGATTGTGTATCTACTTCATTGATATAGTACATGCGGCTTAAGATTATAAGGGACTAGCTGACGCCGTGCGTTTTCACCCGCGAGGTTCTCGTTCCCGTAGGAGTACGGGGATAATATATATATAGCCTTCCTCGATAAATGAGCTATCTAACACTGAAAGAATTTTTCAAATCGGACCAGTAGTTCCTGAGAATAGCGCGTTCAATCAATCAAACAAACAAAAATCTCTTGTGCTTTATATATTAGTCTTAGATTAGTATAGATTTCTAGACTTGATCGGGCTGTGAGGAGGTCCGCAGAAGAACCAAAGTCATCGAGATGGCTCAACGAATCGCGAAGCTGAAGTGGCAATGGGCGGGGCAGATAGTTCTTTAACCATATTCCTTATATCCGTATCTTTGATTTTAAGTTTTTTGAGTTTAATTTGTCAAGTCATAACTTATCTTGACGATGAAAAGTGCTTCTAACTAAGCCTAATTTAAATAATTGAAATAAATAGTCTTTCTCAATCAAAAAAAAATGATTTGAACACATATGGGGTCCTTAGCCATGAGCTTGTTCATGCAACCCGTTGTACACCAAACAATGTGAAGCCTTTTATGTCGTTCATGATACTCGAAAGAAAATTAATTCTAGTATACTTCGTTAGCGTGAATGTACTAAAGTAATCTATTCTATTCCGCAATAGCCTGCAGCTGTTTGTTTGTTTGTTTCATACTAGCGGACGACCGCGACTTCGTATGTCTAATTGGAATCAGTCCATGCCCGTCCTGTCCTATACCAAAATTCAGAAAATCTTTTTTTAGGTCTCCGTCAATGATATTAAATACTGAGTATGATAGTAGATAGACAGCTGATGAAAAATGCGGCGCCCAAAAGAGGAAATTTATAGTCAATGTTAGCTGTGGTCAACAATGAACGTTATTTAAACAAATAATACCTAAATATCGTCTACAATGTCTTTGTTTTTAGGAAGTGTAATATCTATATTATATACCTACATAAATATTTAATGGAATATAAGACAAAATTGTGCTAGTGTGCACTCAGTGTTGTAGCCTATTATTCGGATCACTAGTTGCGGTGATTTTGTAGGGACGTAACCGATCTCTAGTATAAAATTATCATTGTTCTCAGTAATATAGCTAGTAAATAAATAAATATTAGGTACTTTTGAACATATATTTTGCTACTGCCATTTCGTAATCGACTCATTACCTACCTATAACCTCAACCTTAAATAGTTCTAAGGCATTGGCTATTCAAAATCTAACCACGACAAGCCACGCCAATACCGTAAATATCGTACCGATATCGTAAATATCATTAAAATAATGATAAATTATTGTAAATCATATTAAAATAATGACCTCTATAAAACGAAGCAGGTTTTATTCGTAAATAGAATCATCATAGGTGGGTACGAGTACATACTCGTAATATTATGTAAGGCCCTGAATAATTGCTAAAAATTTGAAATTGGAACGAAATGCACCGTTCTTGTCTGTGGAATGCGTATTTTTTTTGTTTGTTTTTTATTGAGTAGTGAGCTGCGTCTGCAAAAAGAATTTTATCATTCAATACTGTACTGATTTTTTTTTCTCGCAATCGTAGTAAAAAGTATAGTGTAAGGAGGCTAAATCCATTTTAAACTCGGTTTCTATTTCTAAAAAGTACTATACACGGTACCAAAACAAGAAACATACACGATTCGTTAACGATTTTAACCGATCGCGATTTTGTCCGCGTGGAATCCCTTTTACAGATGCTGTCGCGGACTTTTTTTAGAACTTTTGAAGGGGACCAATTCCGTCATACACGGTTTTAGTAAAAACCGTAACGTACGTTTAAAAAGTTGCGTAAAAACTTACGCAACTTTAACCGTTTACGCAGCGCGCGCAACGGAAGCTCTCAAATGGAATGTTTATTTCCGTTTTAGTCAAATTTTTCGTTGATGCTGCGTTTCTATTGGTCGTAGCGTGATGTTGTATAGCCTATAGCGTTCCTCGATAAATGGCCTATCCATTCAACCAAACAAACAAACAAACTTTCCAGCTTTATAATATTGATATACACATTTACTCTAAGGAATATACATTAATGACAATGCCTTGAGTTGGTTCCGAGAAACGCCAAGGTTGGTGGTTCTGGGAAGTGCGGGCGCAGAGTACGTGTGGACGGCGAGCGAGCGTGCGCCCGTATATTTACGACGCGAGTTGCGTGCCACTCGGCCTTATAGAGAGCTAGGGCTGCCCGTGTGTTTACAACATAGATCGCACATCAGTCTGCCTTTCAGAGCTTCTTTAAAACTATCGTTAGACATTCTCAGCCCTAACTTGAGAAGGAGGTAGTGTTATACCCCCGCGCTTCAGAGATCATGTGAAGCTGTCGGCGCTAGACAAGATCTATAGTGGCGTGCACTTCATAGATGCTAAAATACACTGCTTACCCTGATGACTTACAATTTATACGAATAATGCATTATAAACATTGTAAACCTAAACCCGCAAACTCTCATTGGAGTGCACACTATCTTACACACAGTTGGGCTGGCATTTATTTGTCCCGTGTGCTTACATCGCGGGTTACATGGCACTGCATTCGGCCATATCTAATTACAATTAGGGGCAGCATATATTTGTCCCCTGTATTTACAACACGGGTTACATGTCAAAGTCAAAATTCATTTATTTCAAATAGGCTTAGTTTACAAGCTCTTTCGAAACGTCAGGTAATAATATTAAAGTTAAGTCAATGGTGATAATAATTATTCGAAAATTTAAAATTAAAGTTACGAGGGTTCCAACGGGACGCCTTGGTCCGAGAAGAGCCCACAACAAAATCAGCCAGATTTATCCATGGCACTGCATTTGCCCATAATCAGAGTTAGGGGCAGCATACATATATATTTGTCCCGTGTGTTTACAACGCGAGTTGCATGCCAGTCGTCCGTATTCACAGCCAGTGCCGGCATTACATAAATTGTCTCTATATTTCGAGCGACACGAAATTTTATTTTAGTCGGCCTTATTCAGAGTTAATGGTGGCATATATTTGTCCCGTGTGTTTACAACGCTAGTGGCACGCTAGTTGGCTATATTCATAGGGCTGGCAGATATGTGTGACGACGTGAACTTTATGCCAGTCAGTCTTATTCTGAGCAAGGGCTGCCATATATTCATCCCGTGTTTTTACAGTGCGAGTGACTAGGCGTCCGTTTTCAGAGTTTTCGTGCTGTATTATAATTATCCGACTGCCAAGAAGGGTTATGTTTTTGTATGTTAAAACTAATCTAGATTGTTTAATGGGTCCCGACTGTTTTCTAACTGCTTTCAACACTACTGGTTAGAATTTATTTTTTTCTTTTTATTATTGTACTTTATGCAGTCGGGTGGTATTTTTGATTAATTTATTGTCTGTTTGTGTGTTAGTGAATGGCACGAGTTTTACGTTAGGCCATATTTAGAGCCTGTTTTGATTTGTATGAATTTTTGTGTGATAAATGGCTCCTTGGAGTAGTGCATAGGCTTCTTGTTACTACTTTTTATCCCGGAAAAACCCCATGATTCCCGCTGGACTGGTAAAAAACAGAATTCCAAGCGAACGAAATCGCGAGCGTCCGCTACTATATTTAAAAAAATATATCATTGCCTTATTTTTTGTTTTAATATGGCTTCGTTATACATTAAGCCAGACTTGTAAGTAAGATTTGTAAGTAATAATTTTTATCAAATATTTTGGCCTACTAAGGGCGAAAATGGTCAAATATAGTAAATTCGTCGTTGGCTGTCAGTCAGTTGAGTCAAGGCAAAGTTACTAAAACTTGTGATAGTCTACCGAAAAAAGCTACTTAATCACTTGAAACACTCTTGTTCAACCTCCACTTCACTTGTGGACCTATATTACAGCGCTATATTGAAAAAATTGCATTCTTAAATTCGTACTTTAAGCAATAAAGCTAAGCAATGAAAATCAAACGAGAGCTACATATGATTTCTACGATTTTTCCGCTAAATTCTTTTACAATGCTTTGCATTATGTCCCAGGGTTGTCAAATCAAAATATGCTCTTGCTCATACGACATACTGTGTAATGGGGATGATGACAGGTTTTGATATATTGATTTTTACGAAACATTCGGGTAAATAAGGTCAATATTAACCAATTAATACGTAAAAATCAAAGATTAGCTGGATGTTTGCAAACATTTTTAGCTTCCTTACATTAAACGTGACATTTTTCATTACATGAACTATAAACATAAACGCACAAATAACAAAGATATTTGTAATTTTGTTTGAACGTCCATACAAATCTAACGATCATTATGATCAACGACGTCATTAATTCGTGCCATTTTGTATGGAGCGTTTTTAAGGGAGCGTGACTGTGCCGCAAATAATCCCTGTAGCTCTGAAAGTACTTAATGATCGTAGATATCCTGTTACGTTTACAAAATTGCTTTACTATTAACATACTTTTAATTTATATACAACTAGTGACGCGTAGTTCCCATTCCCGTAGAAATACGGGAATAAAATAACACTGAAAGAATTTTTCAAATCGACCATTCTTGAGATTAGCGCGTTCAAACCAAGAAATAAACTCTTCAGCTTTCTAATATTCGTATAGAATGAAAAAACTGTCATAACCCCTGTTGACAACCCTAATTCTTCGCCAACGCTATCGCAGGCGACTGGCGAGAGAGTTGTCGGCGGTCGGTACTCGGTCGCCGGTCGGCCAGTCAGTAATCGTGCATGACACGGAGTCTACGTCGCGACGGGCGATACGCGAACTTTCTCCTTCGCGACATCGCACTCGCAACTGTGATACACGATCCGAACCGGCCAGTGAAATTGAATGTGCGTTTTCTCGGAAGAGGTTTTCTGCCACGGCCGCCGTTTCTGCAAATTAATTTCTTCGCTTCCACGAAACCTGGCCATAAAGAGTTTTACATGGAACCGGCGATAAAGTGGTTTTGAGGAAATTATAACTCCAATTATTTAAACTTGTGCTGTGTTTCTGTGATCGTGCGTGCAGGCGTCTACATTGGATCCCAACCACCCGGGCGCACCTCCAATGGTGGTTAAATTACCAGGTGAGGGGCTTTGTCTTGTACCATCTGCTAATACTAATATTTTATTTCAGTATGATATCTGCCGGGTAGGAAAGGCAAGGATTTTTAGGACCACTTAATAATGCATTTCTAAAACATATTATCTGTTATTAAATAGCGCTTAATACACGCATAATAAATAGGTAGACCTAATAAGAAGGCTTAAATTCGAGGTCACGTGATTGTACGATTTGTTTTCATGGTGACAATAACTATAAATAAAAAAAAAACGTATTTTTTATGAATCTTATTTGATAAGAGCTGAGTTACAGCAATGATGTTGTATTTGGTAGTTTACTCAAATTATGAAAGTAAGATGTAACCTGGAAAATAGTAGACTATAGGTACGAAATTAGGAAATATTTTCGAATCGAAAATAAATCGAAATATTAACGAATCATCTTGCTTTCCGCGAGAGATTATAAAAAGTTACGATCGTGCTTAGCAGTTCGGCTAAGGGCCGGACAATCTAGTTTTTACTAAAATTCAAAAATTTCAAAATTTCAAATTCATTTATTTCAAGTAGGCTCACTTTACAAGCTCCTTGGAGACTATATTTATGTACAGCTCGTGTGGATTAACTTGACACTTGACTCGAAAGATGTTTGTAATGGGTTTGTTTGGTTGTGTGTGGTGTCAAGTTAATGCACACGAGTTGTACCTACCTATTTGACTGATTACCGTAAACTACCACATCAGTTGATTCAGTAAAGCGGTCCTGGGTCAAGCTATGAAATATTGAGCTATTCTTTCTTCGTAATAAAACTTATTTTTTTGGTATTTTGTAATAAATCAACATCAATAAATGCGCGGATTTTGAAATTGCCTGAACTTTTTAATCGACTTCAAAAAGGAAGAGGTTCTCAAGTTGATTGGGATGTTTTTTTTTGGTTGTTTATTTTTTTTCTCGATTGTTTCTGGTGCCTCCTTAGACGGGATGAATCTAGGGCTGTAGCCTGTAGGCAACTGGCTCCCTTATGGACTGCATGGAATAACTCACCCTTACGACGGCCTCCGTGGCGCAGTGGTATGCATGGTGGATTTACAAGACGGAGGTCATGGGTTCGATCCCCCGCTGGGCCAATTGAGGTTTTCTTAATTGGTCCAGGTCTGGCAGGTCTGGATGTCTTCGGCCACCACCTTACCGGCACAGACGTACCGCCAAGCGATTTAGCGTTCCGGTACGATGTCGTGTAGGAACCGAAAGGGGTTTGGATATTCATCGTTCTCCTAACAACTTAGCCCGCTTCTTACATTGCATCATTACTTACCATCAGGTGAAATTGTAGTCAATGATTAACTTGTAAAGAATAAAAAAAACCTTCACAATCAAATATGTGTATAGCAAGGTGCGGGTGACAGTTGCCTTAAGTCGTAATACGTACTGTTATCATTGTAATATTGAGTTTGTTGTGGGCTGTTCTCGGACCAAGGCGCGTTTGGAACCCTCGTAACTTTAATTTTAAGTTTTCGTCTATTATTACCACCATTACATTAAATTAAATTTTGACATATACCTGACCTTTCAAAAGTGCTTGTAAACTAAGCCTAATTGAAATAAAAGAAATTTGAATTTCGAATTTATAAAAATCGCGACAAACTTTCAAGAGTGAGGTACAGGTGACAGTTGCATTATGACTTGAGTAAAATGAACTGTCACCCGCACCATCTTACAGCGCACGATATAGGTATAGATATCGCATATACAGTATCGTACGTATTGCTGTGTGTCATATGAAAGTCACGTATAAAATGGAGCACAAACACAAACACAAGTAAAGGCGGCGCCACACGATATCTGCGAGGTGTAGGGTCAGCTTTTATGTGCATCGTTATCCGCTGTCACTAAGCGCGCATCTTTACTTGCACTTTATATCTTCTTAGCTACGGTTTCAGTCTTGTAGTTCCCGTTCCCGTGGGAATACAGAGATAAAACATAACCTGTGATATTCGCTGATAATGTGGCTTTAAAATGGTGATTTTTTTAAATATTCATTTAGTGGTTTAAGCTTGAAAGCGTAACAAATACTCACTTTTACATTTATAATTAGGATTTTGGTGTATCTTTTAACTTCTCTATTATTTCCTACATTAACATTCCTCATTTAAGACTTGTTTTTCATGTTAAAGTTGCGGGTTACATTCGAAGACATAAAATGAATTAATTAAAGGTAATCATCGATTACGCAGGGGCTCGGCGGCAGGGTATCACCCCACCCAGGGTGCGGGGGACACTCGCATCTTATTTCGTATATACCAGGGTTTCTCAAACTCTCAGCTTTACGAACCCCTGGTAAAATTTCCAAGTGACAACGAACCCCTTACTAATTACTGGGAACCACCCCCCCAAGAAAAAAATAAGGTTTTTTATTTGAATAAAAGGTAACACATAAAGTACCAAAACAAACGTCTTTGTAATATTAATGTGATGTGTATGCTTGTTTCTTGTCGCAAATGGATTCAATGATATGAGTAATTTTGGACAATTTTAACCTTAATTCTGACCCGGTATCAGTTATCAAGCCACAGTTAGTAAATCTTGTCGTGAATGGCGAACCCCTAGGGGTTCGCGTACCCCACATTGAGAAACCCTGGTATATACAATAAAGATTGCATCCGATTTTATGTATATTGTGGACACATACATTGTGTCTTGTGGACACAATGTATGTAGACGATTTCAAATGTTTGCATGCAGTTGGAAGGTGTGAATGTCACGGAAATCGCATGAGAACTCGTCACTAATTATAATGTACGATAAGGTTAGGTAAATATACCTACATTTGTGTACAATTACGTCATAAGTAAATATTGTAGTAGTAGAAATATCTTGTCATGACGACATGATTTTTCAATAATCATTGCTACGACATTTTAAATCATTGTCATATTACAGCTAATTTATTGAAAACTAGCGGACGCTCGCGGCTTCGTCCGCCTTTAGACAGCCAGTCCTTACAGTAGTATCTCCCGTTTTCCCAACATTTCCCTTCTCTGCTCTTCTCCTATTGATCGTAGCGTGATGAAAAGTATACCTACTATAACCTGCCCAGGAGTATGAAGAATAATTGTACCAAATTTTGTTAACATCTGTCGAGTAGTTTTTGTTTCTATAACGAACTTACAGACAGACAGACAAAAAGTTTGCTCATTGCATTTTTGGCATCAGTATCGATTCCTAATCACCCCCTGATAGTTATTTTGGAAATATATTTCATGTACAGAATTGATCTCTCTACAGAGTTATTATAAATACTCGTTTAGATTATCACTATGTAGATAAAATCATCATCATCATTATGAACCAGCTTAATGACGTCAGTCCACCCAGAGGGTTGACCAAGTCTCCGATCCGATCCACAGAAGAATCAAAGTCACTGACATAGCTCAACGAGTCGTAAAGCTAAGTGCTCATTTACACAGCAGCAACTGCTACCGACGACTGCAGTCGACTGCAGTCGTCGACATCTCGGCGGCAGTCGACAGCAGTCGTAGTTAATGAATACTAAAGTGGAAATTGGAGGAGCACAAACTTCTAGGAGCCGATGTACGTTTAGGGGTCTCAAAATCTCGCACCAAATATGGCTTTGTTTTTTATTGACCGATTGAGGTTTTCTTAATTGGTCTGGCTGGTGGGAGGCTTCGGCCGTGGCTAGTTACCACCCTACCGGCAAAGACATACCGCCAAGCGATTTAGAGTTCCGGTACGATGTCGTGTAGAAACGGAAAGGGGTGTGGATTTTCATCCTCCTCCAGACCGTTTCCATCTTAGACTGCATCATAACTTACCATCAGGTGAGATAGTAGTCAAGGGCTACTTGTAAAAGAATAAAAAAAACAAATATAGTTTTATTTAATTTTAATTTTCACTAAGTGCTATACAACATAGATGTTTATTAGTTATGCAGATTTTAAAAAATGCTCTGGCATTGTTTAATCAAATAGCCTTTTGCCTTTTGCATACATCGTGAAATTAAAAAAGAAAAGCTGTTTGAAATTCTCGTCGACTTGTTTAAACGCGGCAAAAAAAGAGGATTTCACTGAAAGCTCGCCGTGTAGCCTGTATTTATATTAAAATATTAAAAGTGCAATATAAAAGCAGTGTAAGTTGCGAGAAAGCTGCCTGTTGCTTTAATTAAATAGAATTGAATTACGAGCTTTATTTATCTTAGTGTTCATTCACACGAGCAGCAAATGCTACCGACGACTGCAGTCGGTGACGTCTCGGCGGCAGTCGACGGCAGTCGCCGACTACAGTCTACGGCAGTCAACTGCAGTCGCCGACGTATCGGCGGCAGTCTACGACAGTCAACGGCAGTCAACTGCAGTCGCCGACGTCTCGGCGGCAGTCGACGACTGTCAACGGCAGTTGCCTGCAGTCGCCAACTCCTCCGACTCCCAAAATGAGTGGTTATAGTCCTAGTCCCAAAATGAGTGGTTATACTCTAGCCCAATATATATATATACGTTATAGTATACTTTTCATCACGCTACGATCAATAGGAGCAGAGCAGTGAAGGGAAATGTTTGGAAAACGGGAGAAGTTACTCCATTTTTACACCGATACTGCTGTAAGGGCTGGATGAATAAGATCTTAGGGCGGACGAAGTCGCGGGCGTCCGCTAGTTATATACTTACTAAGAGCGAAAGGGAACACCAGCCGTATGTTTCACGCAATTATACTTCTTTCAATCTCATTAGCATGCTAATCTAAGGAATGTTTAATGAGATTATACTTACACGCGCCGTAGCTACGTAACCGTTGCGAATCGGTTTAATACAGCGAAATAGTTCACGCTCGAATAATGGCAAACGTTTTTTTTTAATTATCTGAGTGCCTGTGTTAGTCAGACATACTCATTACTCGTAACACATTAGAGAGGCTGAAAGTTTGTCATCTCTCGCTTGTAGTAATAATCTGTGGCTCCTTCCATAGATAATAGAGAGTATTCAGAGTAACTGTCGTTATACACTCCGCGCCACGAAACAAGTGCCGTAGATGCGGCGCTTAATGTTGTTTGGTAATGGCGGTGTTAACTCTTATTGTCATTTTATTTATGTATCCAGCTAATTTGGTGGTAAAAAAAAAAATTATGTGGTGGAAATCACCCGGCATATTACAAGGGATGCAGTGTATATAAACATGCCTGCATCGTGAACTAAAAATTAAAACTATAAAGACAGAAGTTGCACACTCAATGAAAACATACCAAAAGAGTATTCGTAAACATCTAAATCAACTTGCAAGGAACCTAATGATGAAGAAACCTGGTACAACTTTCAAAAGGCTCTAGAGACGAGCACCACAAGATGTCATGAAATAGACACTACATTATTATATTTGGGCAAATCCAAACACGCCTTAATTCAAATACTTAAAATCCCGCTGAATGTTTCACGACAGATTGCAGGAATAATGGGACTAAATAAAAAAAAATATATTTATGTAAGGCCCTGTAAATTTCAAGTTCAGGTTTTAGTTTGTTTTTTATCCAATAAAAGGTGTTCACGAATCGTACGTCACGACAACAATGAGTTAGTCGCATAGATAGCCAGCATTCAGCCTTCCACTACTCCCCACCTAACTCACGGAACACTTCTTACTATCTCGTCTCGTGACGACACAAGCAGACCGATCTAATGACTCACGCAGACAGTTACGATATATTGTATTGTTTTAGTTTAAAACATTTTTTACTACATAAGGATGTTTCTCTCTTAAATGCACAGCATCGTCGCCGTGGCTTTTGGCATGAAAAGCTTTATTGTTATCGTAATCGTATCGCACTCTCATGTGCGAATCTTACTAAGTCTATAGTGTCCACGTCCAAGGGATGTTAGAATTCGGAGATTATTCTCTGGAGCTGAATAATTAAGAGAAATATAAAGGAGTTAGTGTTAAAAAACTTAATACAATTGCCTTACCTTGTTGCTGAGTCAAGAATGTGTGTATTCTATGAAATGCCATCATCCTCGTAATTACAATAAAGATTGTAACAATACCAACTGATTTACATACAAACAAAAGGTTACAACATTCCTTTAATGATGCGAGTACGTTTAAACAGTTAGCTGATTGTTTGTATTATTATTTTGTTTAAATTCAAGGAATATTCTATGGGTTCATATTATCAAACAAAACTCGAAGACGACTGAAAAGATTTTCGTGGGGTTTTCACCATTAGATAGAGTAATTTAGCGTCATACGTACATATCGGTGGTATCGGCACCATATCGTCTCGGTTCGTGAGGCGAAGCGATAACGTTACGATTTGTGTGCTGTACAGTATGGAGTTTCATACAATATTGTTGTTACGGTGACAATCCCTTTACGAGTTAATAAGTGTGACATGACCCTTATGCGGAAGATTTCGGGATCCCTATATGGAAGGTTGCGGTATATAATTTGTCAAGTTTGTGTGTAAACTATTTTACAATACGAATGTAATATGACGTTATCAATTAATTGGAAGTGTCGGAAAAAGTCAAGCCGCCTGGAAGTTTTTACTAAAACCATTTTCTAATTTCATAAAATGGTGTGGTATCCCCTTTGCAAATTTTTAGTCCCTTTGGTTAGATCTGTAAGTCAGATAGTTATCATTTTATATACATAGATCACTCGTACATCTACATATAAATACCCAAGAATCCTGAACTATGCTACAATAAAAAAAAAGTTACCGAAAAAAAAAACAAAAACATTCCATAGACATAGAGCGTTGCCAATAACGCAAACAGCAGATGTGTGTCGTCAAGCGGTCGCAACAAAGCGCTAATAGGCGCTACAAAAAACAACATTCTTAGAATTTTCAACTAATTATCGTATTATACGATCGTTGATCGTGACTATAAACAATTTAAAACGCAATTCCAGTAAAGAAACGAATTGGTAATCGCGAAATGTGCTTGAATTTGTAATACCTACTGAATTTCCTGAGAAACAGAATAAATGAATGTAAATTAGGTTGAATGGAGTAAATAAGTGATAAAAAGATATAGTTTTCCTTTTCGTGATAACGTTAATTAGGTTAGGTATGATAGTCATTAAAAATTGAATTATTATGTATTTTTGTTTATCACGTTATAATTCTTATTGTATATTTGTTATTATATTATTGTTTATAGTTTATTTGTTAGCACTACTATTATTACTACTTTTTACTATTCTTGTACCCTCAAACTGAAATGTACGTACTAGCCTGTAAGTTTCACATAAGTGAATGAGTTAATTCTTAGTGAAATAATAAATATTTTAAACCCAAGTATTCTGTAATATGTAACAAATAAATTGAGAGATTGTTAATTAATATCCAATCACCGTATCGCATGCTTATTAGAATACTAACCTAAGTCAAAAAAGACGATTTTTGGGAAATCGTGAAATAAGATTTTGCTATGAGGACTTATTCTACATATTTACGCTTAAATTAAAACTAATTTATTAATAATATGGCGTACTACCACCCTACGAGTATCCGAATTCCGAATGGCAACTGGTATACGCGGCCTTACCGCGAACAATCGTGCATTGTTACATTTACCGGGAACGAAGGCGAACCGACTACCGGGAACCAGTATTTGTTCCACTACAAGACACAATGGCGTTTTTTTTTTTCATCAGCTATTTTTAAGCTTCTAAGAGCCTCTCGACTCATTCTATTGTTATCCTTTATTACTTCTATGTCTTGGTATAGTACGCGCGTTAACAACTGAGTCTTAGGGCCATAAATCATTTCTCTATATCTATCTCGCTTGCACTTATGGGTCTTATGGAGCCGTCTAGTGAAGGGTGTAACAATGAAAGACATATTATCGATAAGTAAAGTTTATTATCGTATCTTGTTCACAAAATTAAAAAAATTAACAATATTTGATTTAATATAATACATATTTCATATTATATAATTATTAACTAAATAAAATTAATCTTCATCTGAGTCTTCATCATCAGAATCTTCGTCTTCTGCCAAATTTATTATAAGCGGCGCGTGATCTCTAATTAGAGCTTTTTGTAAATCTTTGTTTTGAAGTTCTTCGGCATGCCTAACACATTTGGCCCAGTCTTCTCGTGTGACATTTTCTATGGCTCGGTGGAGGTGATTTTCGACATCTGCTATCTTGAAGGTATTATTATTCTTCGCAACTTCTCCCTTTACTTGTGCCCAAATTAATTCTATTGGGTTATATTGACAGTGATATGGAGGGAGCCTTATTACTTCATGACCTCGTTCATTTGCCAGATGGTCTAAAGCGTAGACCTTCTGCGGGTTACTGGCTTTTACTTTTCTTATTAATTCTTCAATAATTTCGTTGCTGGAATATGGAATCTTTTTCTTTGTCAACCATTCTTGAATTTCAGCTTTCCTCGTGTTTCTTGTGGGTATCTTTTCCAACTGTATCGAATGATAGCTTGCGTTATCGACAATTATAACTGAGGGCTCTTCAAGTAGATTCAGGAATTCGGAAAACCATGCCATATATGTTTCGCCATCCATTTCTGTGTGGTAATCAGCATCCTTTGATTTCACCGCTTTAAATATTAGCTTCGCATCTGGAACGAAGCCAGTCCTTGCAGAACCCGCATGGCAAACTATTAATCTTTGGCCTTTTCCCACAGGCTGATTCTTGAAACCTCCTTCATCGTTGCTTCCAAGCCACATCCTCTTTCTTGCATGGTTTTGATTAATCCATGTTTCGTCTAGATAGAAACGTGGTCGCTGATCGTTAGTTCTTCTAAGTAAATCCAATTTCCTTAAAAAGTCCATTCTAGCACAAACAATATCAGTTCTTTCCATTAAATATTTACGTCCTTCGCTATTTTTCTTATACTGGAACCCAACCTCCTTCAGTAGTATTCTCATTGAAGTGTTGCCGCATTTAAAATCGGGTAATTGTTCACGGAATTTTTCTAAAATTTTCGCCACGGATGGATACTCTCCATTCTCATAAAATGAAGCTACAGTTCGCTTCAACACACTTTTATCAAAATCGTCAATATTAGTGACGGTTTGTGGTTTCTTAAAATTTGTTCTTGGTATACAGGTACTGCCTGATTGTGATACTTCCGTCTTGATTCGGTCCACTGTCGCTCTGCTCACACCACAAACAAATGCGGCCATTTCACGTGGTTTGTTGAAATTTAGAGAAGCCACTTTATTCGGATCACTTTTCAATTCATTGAGAAACAGGAATACGTTGTGAATCAGTGTTCGAGCTTGAGGGCTAATATCGCCATGTAATTTCTTCAGATCAACGTTAGAAAATAAAGTATCCATAGTGCGCAACGAGTAACACATGAATGTATTTATTTAATTGCAGTAAACACATTTATAGCAAAAAAAATACGCAATGCAATTACATTAGAAACCGACCAATCAGAATCGTCCAAATCATTATTGACTCATCATTAGCACGTGCGCAGGTAGCCGTTTATCGATAATTAGGGTGCGCAGGTAGGCGCGCTGCACATTCCTATCTTTTTTGACTTTTATGACCGGACGACTCAGATGATAACGCGCATACTCTAGTATTTGTTTCTGCGAACCAATAATTTTTCTTTTAATTGTGCCGAGGAAATTGGTTCTGAAAATTTTATTACAGTTCAATTATAGGAAGGAAAGTATTTTTTAATAGTATTGAAAAAAAAGATAATAATGAAGTTATGAATTTATGATGAGTAGTAAGTAGAAATGACAGTTATTATACAACGTGTCATAATCATTGTTATGAAGTCATGACAAGCAAAAATACGAATAGATATGGATATAACTGTCATATAATTATAATTACTTTATGATTATTGTTCTTATGATATTTATAATTATTATATAATTTGTGAAATTATGGTTTATGTATTAGTGTGTAGTTATTTGTATGTATGTATATGTACATTATTATTACGTACACACCACCTACAGTTGTCCTAATAAGTTCCTAAGCCTAAGGTTGCCTGGAAGAGATCGCTACTAAGCGATAAGGCCGCCTTTTGTATTCTACTTTTTCTTGTGTTTCTGTTTTGCTTGTTTTCTTTTATTTTTTGTGGTGTACAAATAAAGAGTATTAAATAAAATAAATAAATAAATAAGATTACTAACTATTGTTTCTGTAAAAAAAAACTAAGTGGGTACACATTATATTTAGTTAAAGTAACAAAATAAGTTTTTAAAACTATCATAGACATCTGTTAAATCTTGTTAACAGATTGCTGCAAAACAGAATATTTTATTGGCCAAAGAAAATTCGTTGTGAAATTTTTAATTTACTAAGTAAGTAAACATTTCAGAACGTATCACTTAATTATTTTTTAATTGTCACACCACACACGTGTTGTACACAATTCTAATTATAAATGCTAAACCTGTTTCGTTCTTTTGACGTATTTTTAATTGTGTTTATAATGGGGTCCTTATATTAAGCACCTCGCTCGTAAATTCTTAGGAATGTATTGCATTCAGTGTTAAGTTTGTTTTTATGTGCACATTATAATGGCGACTCATCATTGTCAACCCATATTCGGCTCACTGCTAAGCTCGAGTCTCCTCTCAGAACGAGATGGGTTAGGTTAGTCCACCACGCTGGCCCAATAGGATTGGCAGACCACACACGCAGAGAATTAAAAAAAATCTCTGGTATGCAGGTTTTCTCACGATGTTTTTCCTTCACCGTTTGAGACACGTAATATTTAATTCCTTAAAATGCACACATCTAAAAAGTTGGATGTGCATGCCCCGGACCGGATTCGAACCAACACCCTCCGGAATTGGAGGCAGAGGTCATATTTACTGGGCTATCACGGCTCTAAAATGGCGACTAATAAAGGCCAAAACACACTAATAACACATATACATAAATGTATAAGCCACTCAGACAATGGAAAATGTGTATGGTCACACAAGCATTTTCCAGTTCTGGAAATCGAACCGAAAACCCCTGGATACAGTCGGCAGGGTCAGTAACCACTGCACTGATCGTTTGTCAAATTAATAGTCAACCAGTGCTCTATTTCAAGGTTTCTCAAAGTGGGGTACGCATTTGTCGTTAGTGGGTTCGCGACAAGATTTACGTAATGGCTTGATAACTGATACCAAGTCAGAATTAAGGTTAAAATTGTCCAAAATTACTCCTAACATTGAATCCATTTGCGACAAGAAACAAGCACACCCATCACATTATACTTATGCTATCTTTTATTTAAATAAAAACCTTATTTTCTTCAACAGTCAAATTAGTTTTTTCATTATTTAGGGGAGGAGGGAGGGGGGGATTCATTAGTTAGAAAGGGGTTCGCTGTCAATTGAAAATTTTACCAGTGGTTCGTGGAGGCGAAAGATTCAGAAAACCTGCTGTATTTAAAACGCTCGCGTTGTATTAAATTTAATTTTAAAGCGGTTCAAATTATGGCTTGAATTTTATGAAAAACTAACAAATTGCTGCGGGTTTTCTCGAAGTATGACCACTGAATAGTTGTTATTTTAGGTTCTATTTTCAGTGTAAGTAAAGGAAAAATGTTAAAATGCGGTTTATTCTGCGCTTTTATGAGGTTTTCTCATAAAGCACATAATTATTACAGATCGGCGCGTCTCAAAGAAACTTCAAAGGAAGGAGTTTGCGGTGTAACAAAGGAAACATAAAAGAAACCTAAAAATCATAGCTTTGTTACAAATACAATCTTATAGCTGAGTATTAAGGTATACTTGCATGAGTCTGCTAAGACAGGCGTTCGACTATCGCAACTATATTTGATAATGTTAAAAATATTTTATTTCTCGACTTTGTTTACATTTTAATATACATACTCATGCTAATTTACTAGTAGTAATAGTCTAAACCGCGGACAGACAGACGGACATGGTGAAACTATAAGGGTTTCTTGTGGACCTTAAAACCACTTCCATATTTAAAATCTACCTCTGTTCACCTTTTCATTATGATTTCTTGTAAAACTTTGATCTCAGATAAAGATTCCATTAAAGTTTTTGAGAAAATACACATAACAAGTGATTATTATTATTAATTGGTTAACGGTGAAGAAAACCTAAATGACGTCTGAATATTCGTTAGGGCCTAATTTATCATCCTGAGATAATCGTGGTAAGTTTAAACCAATGAGGTATTAAGTAATCATTTGAAAGCGCCGTTTCTTTTTTTTCTTACATTAAAAGTCGTATAAAAATCGGTATTTCATAATCTTACGTGTTGACCTATTGCTAAGATAAGATAAGACTTTATATTGGTAATGATATCACATTTCCCTGATCTCTTGCATCACCGGACATACGTTGCAACAGCTGGTAACATGATGCATTACTGTGGCACTCATCGCACTAAAATTTCTCGACACCATGTCATCATCATCATCATCATCATATCAGCCGATGGACGTCCACTGCAGGACATAGGCCTTTTGTAGGGACTTCGAAACATACTGAGCTACCTGCATCCAGCGAATCTCTGCAACACGCTTAGTGTCGTCAGTCCACCTGGTGGGGGGTCGACCAACACTGCGTTTACTAGTGCGGGGTTACCATTCCAGCACTTTGTGCTGTTAATGATGATGCACAAGTGCTGGAATTTTCAGCCGAGTCTCAGAGAAGATCTCTTAGAGATGTTTGGTACCTCTCCTTTCTTTGAGCCTTTAGCAGCCCTGCGCAATTCTAGATCTCTGGGTGACTCTACAGCGAAATCAGTTTTACTCTAGAAGAATAGTAGCGGACGCCTCGTTGTTTCACTCTCGTAGTCCTTAGGAATACGGGACCAAAAAAAAAATAATATAACCTATGTTACTCGCTGATAATTTAGCTTTCCATTGGTAATAGAAGCCGCCTAAGCCACCGCCTTCAAAAATTGAAATCTACTTTGTGGTTTAGGCGTAAAAGCTTAATAAACAAACTAACATTAACATTTTAAATTTAAGTCCGGATGTCGCGTCGCAACCACGATATACATCAATGCTCACGACTCACGAAACAGTACCTTAACTGTCGGTGATTCTAATAAAACGCCGTGTATTCGTCATACCTCCATGCCGCCGTGCTTTTATGGCATCCGCGCTTGCATAATGTAGGCAACTCTTCCCAGAACTGTTATCGACATAGCCTCGCTATGAATGCTACTATGGGTTTATCTCGGCACCAGCCAATGGGCGCTTATTGCCTATGCACGAACCACTGAGCATTTCCAGGATTTTGCTTAAGCCACTACATTGTCATACAGATACAGTCACGGACTTGCATTCAACTAGACGCCGATTGTGCATCATTAACAACCCATATTCGGCTCACTGTTGAGCACGAATCTTCTGTCAGAATGAGAAGGATTAGGCTACGTCCAACACGCTGGCCCAATGTGGATTGGCAGACTTCACACGAAGTCAAACTCAAAACTCAATAATATACTTAATGGCAATCCAAAAGGTTAATGAGGAAATTTGCACGGAAGGAAAATATACATATAAATATCAAATGTAATCATTAATTATTAACAAATTACTCACAAATGCATAATTTCCGTGTGTAATCCTAAATTACTTATCATTAAAGGAAACATACAACACACCTACATACTAGACGATTTATAAGGTGTTGAATATTCAACCCTTAAGAGATAAATGGGTTGAAAACTTGAAACTGCGGATGAAGTCGCGGGTTCATACCAATGAGTAGAATAGGTCGGCAAAACTAAATATTTTTCTATTGAATCAGGGTTAGGTACAGAACAGATGAATAACCGTGATGAATATAATATTTTTATTTATTTTGCTATTGTAGAGTTACCAAAGGTGGTACAACCACAAAATTACTGAAAGAAGCAAAGAAAATAAAACAATATTATTCACTTGATCTTTTCACTTTTAACAGCCTATGGCCAATTATGTATGTTTACGTTTAGTCCCATTTAACAAATTATAGTCAATTATTAACCGACTCCAATAAAGGGAGGAGATTCTCAATTCGGAGCGTATGTTTTTTTAATGTTGTTTACCTCATAACTTCGTCATTTACTAACCATAAAAATCGATTTACAGTGGAATTCATAGACGTTGAAGCGTACCCCCAGGAGATCATTCAGCCGCTGAGTGTCAAATTCTCAAACAAATAGAGGTTAAATTCGACACTCAGCGGCTGAATAATCCCCTGGGGGTGTCCCTACAAAGTCTATGAATTCCACTGTTAGTAATCTTGTGTTAAAATCAAAATAACTGAAACACGAGTACGTCTTTGAAGTCGGTTCCATTTTTATGTTAATAAAGATTATTTATATTTCACTTTTACTGTGACGGACATTTCTAAGACATCATGTAAAATGAAAAAAAAATACCGTCTTTCTAAATATGTACGAGCACAACAAAATAAAATCATAGCAAAGAATACGAAAAGACATTCGCTAGAAGTGCAGCCACTAGGAAAATGTGCGTCGGATCGAAACGGAGTTGCGTAGGCTCACCATATCTTGGAAAGTACGAAATGGGACTAAAGAATTTATTAATTTAAACAAAATATATAAAAATATATATCTTTACAATTGAATATTGTGGAGTCGCTTAAAGAGCGAGCAAAATAGCATATGGCTCAGCTGATGTTAAATGATTACCTACCTGTCATTTACCCCAACATAATATGTATTCTGTCCCCCAAAGATTTTATAATAGAAATATGTGACTAGCGCGTCAAAACTGAGGCGAAGTTTACAGTAATAACGTCATATTTCATTTGTACATTAGCGTAAGTACAAGGGGTCCTGATCTACTAAAGTCTAGGGTTTGATGATACAATGTCATCGTAATTTCAACTAGTTAAAATTTATAGAATTTTGATGGCTATTTATGGCCAGTACAGGGGCGCCGATAAAGTGATTGCCTAGGGCGTTCTGGACCTTTAATCCGCCACTGGACAGATTGAAAGATATTTGTCGCAATTCGCTTATGTCAACTATTATTATAAAAAAAGTAGATTGAACATATGGGAAAATCCTGCTAAAAGCGAAAGGTATAGTGGGCTTAGCGAGGCGGGGCGGCTGCGCGGGCGCAGGTACGACTGTTCTGAGAACCCACCGTCGGTTTTTGCTTCTTTTTCGATTCGAGTTTACCAAGAACCGAGTGGCCCGGTGGCGGTGCTACTCGGAACGCGTAATTAATCCTTGGAAACCTTCCGAGGGTTGTTTGTAAGAAATCAGATTTTTTTTTATCCTGTCCCGGGACAAAAGAATTGAATTGTAACGTTCGCCTTTGACCTTTTGTGTTTTGTGATATGGTTTGTTCCTCGCTATTTAGAGATAAGATATCGAAAAGTCTGTGTTAAGGGCCCGCCTAGCGTTAGTTGAACTTTGTAAGCCGACTTCAAAAAAATAGATTGTGTATTCGATATGTTTTGACGGCCTCAGTGGCGCAGTGGTATGTGCGGTGGATTTACAATACGGAGGTCCTGGGTTCAATCCCCAGCTGGGCAGATTGAGATTTTCTAAATTGGTCCAGGTCTGGCTGGTGGGAGGCTTCGGCCGTGGCTAGTTACCACCCTACCGGTAAAGACGTACCGGCGATCGAGCTATTTAGCGTTCCGGTACGATATCGTGTAGAAACTGAAAGGAATGTGGATTCATCACACACACACACACACACACACATTGGCACAGTTATAAATTACAGTCTGGAAGCACATGCGCTACTTTTTTCTTCGAAATTCATACGGGAACTTGACGGGACAAAACAAGCGGGGCACAGCTAATATTTTAAAAGTAAAATATTTTCCTTTTCTAAATTTCCCCGAGGAACTCTGTTTACTTGCTCAATACACTATTTGCAATCCGGGCAATTCAATTTTATTGGTTATATTTACAAGCAGTCGAAGCAGCACGAATAGCGTTTTAATAAAATATTTAGTTTTTAATTTTTCTGTTGAGTTAGATACATTAAGTAAAAAGATCATTAGGTACATTATATAGAATATTAAAATATCTCCGTTTTTTCTTCAACTGTTGAATGAATATAGTTTAGATTCTATTTTTTTTTTATTTCCCGGTGAAATGTGTATACCTACCTTAAATCAATTTGGACTATTTATGAACTCTCTCTTTATATCTATTTAATAACAAAATACTAATTAATTGACCTTACTTATTTAAAGTAAATCAATGTGGCATTTCTTGAATAAAAGTGACCATTGAAATACTTGCGTTTTTTTGATGTTACCCCAAGTTTCAAAGCGGGTGGCTTAGAAACTTGGGGTACCCTACGAAGTCAATTTGTCAAAAAATGTAGGTATTACGCAAATCGATCAAGCCAGTTTTTTTCAGATTCCATAAAGAGATTTTGAAATATGAATAAAGATACCTTCCTTAGTGAAGTGAGGACAGGCCCTTAATTATTTTTTATGTTACAATTTCAGATACAGAATTGACCTTCTCATCCTATCAGCCTGTTCTTGGAATATGCGTGTAACTATTCGGTGGAAACCTTATAGAGATTTGTTTAAGGAAATCAATTTTGTAATTTGATAGGAATGACTAATGATTTTGTTTTTACAAACTCTTGTTTGACTTGCCATGTTGGTGATACCTCTAAAATCTTACAACTAATTTCAAGATAGTTATCCCCAACCTAAGTGATGTCATTCTAAATCCAATCATCATCATCTCCTTGTCCCTTATCCCTGAAGTGGAGTTGAATATTCGTGAACTGATTACTAAACGTCGATTTGTACTGTCAAACAAGATTTGACTAACGCAAACGTGAGCTTAAATAACTATAGCGCCATCTAGCGACAAACTAGTGTAAACGACGCGAACAGAGGTCGGCAAAATATGTCAATCTCTTCCATTTGTATCTATCATTGTGTATATGTCCACTGCAGGACATAGGCCTTTTGTAGGGACTTCCAAACATCACGATACTGAGCCACCTGCATCCAGCAAATCCCTGCGACTCGCTTGATATCGTCAGTCCACCTGATGGGGGGTCTACCAACACTGCGCTTTGTAAATTCCATCGCCATTCCAACACCTTGGGACCCCGACGTCCATGGACTCTTCAAACTATGTGCCCCGCTCATTGCCACTTCAGCTTCGCGACTCGTTGAGCTATGTCGGTGACTTTGAAAAAGAATAAGATAGAGAATAATAAAATAAAAAAAATATTTTTAACTGAGTATTTTACGCTGACTGCCTTTTATAGTCAAATGCAGATGACATAAGCTAAAATAATACGCTATTATTACTCAGTTTCCTGTGACCTACTGGCAACACACTTATGCAACTTTATTGAGAAATCGACGTTGCATGAAGGCTTACTTACTACTTACTACTTACTAGAATATCGCATTAGTGTTATGGAGCCATAATTGCTAGCGGCTTATTCTACTAGGAAGTAGCTGTTGTAACTCAAGATAATTTATTGTAAGCTAAGCATGTCTATATACACGGCTATGCATGATAAAGTAGCTTTTTCTGCGCACTTGGATATTTATTTCCACAGAACATGCGATTTTAGAACTTTTTGCAAATAAAATTAAATTGTTACATTTTTAATACTATCAACAGATATACTCGTTTAAATAGCATTTTAAATAAGCACTGAAGAATTTACGCGCACAATTAGTGTGGAAGATAGTCACCCAGACTTTTTAACACGTTCGGTGCAGTACGAGGTCAATTGACCTCGTACGTCCAGCGTCTTCAAGGGTTACGAGGTCGATGGACCTCGTACCGCACCAGAGAAAAGTACAGAAAAATCAGTGCCACTGCGAACGTGTTAACACATGGCAAGGGACCAAGGGCCAAAACGGTTTCGGCCATGAATATCTATATTTTAATTGTTTCATGACGTCACGATAACACTAAAGTGTTTGACAAAATTAGTTAATAGTTTGACGTTCATTCCATTACCACAAAACGGACGATAATAAATACATGATATTTAAATTAAGTTTTCTATAAAATCCTCCGTCGTCATCAACCCATATTCGGCTCACTGCTGAGCTCGAGTCTCATCTCAGAAAGAGAGGGGTAAGGCCAGTCCACCACGCTGGCCCAATGCGAATTGGCAGACTTCACACACGCAGAGAATTAAGATAATTCTCTGGTATGCAGGTTTCCTCACGATGTTTTCCTTCACCGATTGAGACACGTGATATTTCTTAAAATGCACACAACTGAAAAGTTGGAGGTGCATGCCCCGGACCGGATTCGAACCCACACCCTCCGGAATCGGAGGCAGAGGTCATATCCACTGGGCTATCACGGCTCTTGATATGTAATCTTTAACTTTTATTAATTGTTATCGATATTATATCGGACCCTTATTACATGAACTATAATTAATAATGTATAATTTTTTTATATGAGTCAACTACCCTATTGATCTTTTAAAACCTACTGCCAACGCCTTATTTATAATAGGAATAGCTGACAAACTGACTGGTTTTCGAAATATCCTTAATAGCATCCTGATAGCTATCACTGAAATAAGGTTAATTGGCAATTCTCAAAACTCATCGCAGAGAACTTCCGGCAAAATGTCAAACCTACCAGGCACTAATTAAACAGCCTTCCAACTAGACATTATATGTAACGCTAACGACTCGTTATGTACAGTGTTACGAATATCCGAGCAATTTCCTGTGACACTTCCGCTATTAAGCCTTAATGATGACCAAATTAACTGAAAACATATTCTATTAGTTGCTAATTAAACAATTTCCTTACAAGGTTTTGTTACTCTGAAGCTATTTCAATATAAATACTTACGGCAGTTTTTTTAGATCAAAGTCTGCATTAGCCAGACCTCATTTTTCTTTATCGCAGGCTCTTCACAAGGTTTTGTTCTCTGAAACTATTTCAATAGAAATACTTACGACTGTTTTCTTTGGAACATGTTATAGAAAGAAAGCCTGCAATAGCCAGATAATCTTTATCATCGTAGGCTCCCAATCATTTATTGATGATCATATTAACTGAAAATGTATTCTATTAGTTGTTATTTAAAGAATTTCCTCACAAGGTTTTGTTACTCTGACTATTTCAATATAAATACTTATGTCTGTTTTCTTTGGAACACGCTATAGAAAGAAAGCCTGCATTAGCCAGACCTCATTCTTCATCATCGCAGGCTCCCAATTTTTTAATTTTCACAAAATTAACTGAAAATAATTTTCTTACAAGAAATTTTGTTCTCTGAAACTTTTAATGTAAACACTTAAGACTGTTTTCTTTGGAACAAGGTATAGAACGAAAGCCAGACAGACATTCCTTATTCTTCATTATCGCAGGCTCCCAATCCTTTAATGATGAACATTGAACAAACGAACTGAAAATGCTATTAGATAATAAACAATTTCCTTACAAGATTTTGTTATTCTGAAACTACGTCAATATAAATACGACAGTTTTCTTTGTAACACGGTAATGTCACGAATTGCTCTTTTCGTCAAATTGGCCGATGGGTCATATTTTATCATATAAAATGGAAACATAATTATGGTGGATTTGAAATATATTAAACGTTTTTTAATCAAAAAGCTTATTCCCGTTAAAAAAATAACATTTTAAAAAACAAGAAATATAGTCTGGATAAAACAAAAATAGAAAAAAAAACAAGGAGAGGGCGGGCACGTTTTAAAAAGACTGCAGACTCCAGTAATTACCTATTATAATGATTACCGTTTATGTAATTTTCCATGGAAAAATTCCTTGCAAATTGAGGTACAAAATATAGCAACGATGGTCGATGGGGATATTTTGGTTAATTTTAACCATGCAATTTTTGACAAATATGTTCATCCTGTATTTATAACCGATTTAAAAAAAGATTACTATACCTAGGTATGTAAACTTTTCGCGTTATATAGGTACCGTACCATTTATAACAAGAATAGCTAAACCGATTTTTATGACTTTTGATTAGTCTACGATAAGTACGTGTCAGATTTACTAATGAAATAAAATTTTAAATATAAGTTTAATTTAGAGACGCGATAGCCCAGTGGATATGACCTCTACCTACGATTCCGAGGGCATAGGTTTGAATCCGGTCCGGGGCATGCACCTCCAACTTTTAAGTTAAGTATGTGCATTTTAACAAATTAAATATCACGTGTCTCAAACGGTGAGGGAAATCATTGTCAGGAAACTTGCCTACCTGCGATAATTCTCATAATTCAACGTACGTGAATTCTGCCAATCCGCATTTGGCCAGCGTGGTGGACTAAAGCCTAACCCCTCTCATTCTGAGAAGAGACTCGTGCTCATCAGTGAGCCGAATATGGGTTGATAATGATGAAGTATAATTCTATGGATGATTGCCTTTTTTTAGAAGACTGAACTTTCATTATTTTCTATCAAATCAGCGAACTCGAGAAGAAACAAAAATCGTGTCAACAAAATGTATTTTTTGTCTCCTCATTCAAATATAATTATTACTGTTTATTTGTACAATGAGATAAAAACTGCAAAAAGTTTCCTTTAAAAAATTAATGTCGCTTTCAATGTTACAGAATTTTCGAATCAGTAATATACTCAGAGGCACAATTATCCGCCCATTGTGCCTCTGAGTATAGTTTTAAAGTAACACTACGCTTCGCCAGACGTGCATGAGCCCTTAGTTTCGCAGTGTTGCACTTAGTACATTGCTTCAGCAACAAATGGCCACGGCAGGGTCGTGACCTGAATCCACCGACTATCAGATAAGAATGGCTATAAAAAGTCATGTATAGTGCGCCTCGGTACGAAATCGGCAATAAACGCTCCGTTCCAATGTTACTCGGACTATTGGAAAAGTATAGAAGAAACCGTTGATATTCTATTAAGGATGAGTCGTACCACGTAGATACATTCCTAATAATGCAATGTCCAGCCGTTGAACCTTCGCGCGTTTCCTTTATCTAACCGATCAGTTACTAGTTCGGTATCCATAAATGTTTGTGTTAGATGTGAGCGGTGTGTCAGATACAACACACGCTCTAGATGAGAAAAATACCCAAAGTATTTGAATACCATAGCACCCTCAATAGAAAGCGTAAATTGACCCACCAGGTGGACTGACGACTTCATCAGAGTCACAGGACATCGCTGGAGACAGATCACGATTGTAGTGTTTGGCTTTCGTCCCACTGTTTACATCCATCGGCTGATGTGATTCAACATCATCATGAATCATCATCAACATGATTATGAAATCGGAAATCGATTTTGCATACCTGCGAGTAGTAGACCACGCGGTCCTCAAATCGCATGACAATGCTCCGTCGATGTTTTTTTCATCGTCAGTGTGCGGAGTTCAGCCAAGCAACCTTCGCGCGTTCCCAGAACCCCGCCGACCGGTTGCTAGTTCGACGTTGCCGTGTTTCTCGGAACGCACTCGTGGCCGATTCGATTTTTAAAATAAACGCGTTCCGTTAGGCCAGCGTCGCACTTTCAACGTGTTTTCGCGCGAATTCCACTATTGTGTACGTATTATACTACAAAAAAAAAATGTTTTGTTTGAAATATAAGTTAAATGAAGACTAATATTATAAACTAGCGGATCGCGACTTTGTACTCGTGAAGTCAGTTTTTCACAAATCCCGCGGGAGCCATGTATTTTTCATAGCTCGCCCCGATACTCGCATTCGTAATAAACCTTATCCAAATCTCTCCATCCTACTGGGACGATACCACAGACACAAAGAACAGCACATTTCGGATTCGATTGCGGATTTGTCGCGGAAAACAGCAGATTTCAGATCCGATTCCGGATTAATCGGAAAAAGCGGATTCCGGATTAATCGGAAAAAAGCGGATTCCGGATTTATCAGCGATCGTTCGATCAATTATGAGACTGTAATCTGTAAAACAGTCTATTTTTACCCGACGTTTCCGAGTGAAAGGGATTTCCTGCAGACGACTCGCACAACTGGTTATCGGGTTACCAATTTGCTTCCATTCAAGGGTTTTATTTTACTCGCAATCTACAGTTAATTACTGATAGATCCTTTTATCCATTTAATTGATCCTACTTAAATTTCACGCTGGCTTGCTTTAAGAATGTATAGAGAAGAAAGCAAACTAATATATTTAAACTATTGTTATTAAGAATAAAATAATAAAATTATAATAATAATAAAAACTGACGACTATTTGGCGCAGTGGGTGGACCCTGCCTTGTACATCGAAGGCCGTGAGTTCAATTAATTAATATAAGTATAATATTTAATATTTTTGTAATGATGATAAAATTTTCCAATGTTAGGGTGATTTATACTTTATACACATACCAGCGGACGCCCGCGACTTCGTCTGCGAATAATTAGTGTAAGATTACATCTATCCCTTTCGACCCTTTAGAGGTTGAATTTTGAAAATTCTTGAATCACATAAAATTTCATATTTCGTACATGATATATACACATTTTTTTATAATTGTAACTCCCAAAATAAAGGACTTTCCATACAAACTTTCAAACTTCTTCCCTTTTTATTTTAGGAACAAAAAGTAACCTATGTTCTGCTCCACGATCCCATTTATCATAATACCAAAATTCATCTTGGTCGGTTCAGCCCTTTAGCCGTAAAAAGGTAACAGACAGAAAGGTAAGTATAAATATGTATAGATGAGTATTTATCACTTATCAACATAACCTGACCGAAAAGTGTGTGTAAAATTCAAATAGGCTTGAAATACAGAAATAAATGTTGACTTTGACTTAGGTATAAAACTAAAGAATGTCTTTAAAAGTGACTGCCCCAACGATTACCTACAATCGTCATTCGTTACCGATATGAGATAATGCTTAGTAAATAAATAGATACCGCGAAGGTCAGGTAGGTATTAGATCACCTGGCAGACTGTCTGCCCGGTGGCGTCTGGCCGTGACGTCACTCACTGTCAGAGGTAGCAAACCCACATGATGTCCTCATAACTAAATCATCACTACTAGCTAGTGCAGACAACGGCGTGTACTTTTTTACGAAGCACTTACTTTAGTACGAAGTTTTTAAAATGAAGAGTTCCTTCTTCAACATAGGTTCGTAATGAGTGATAGAGCCGTGATAGTGCTGAGCTGGATTCTCATTTAAGAATACTTAAAGTCCTTTTCATGAAAGTCCCCCAGACGCGGCGCTAATGTCGCTCATTGTCACAAAATATTCTTCCCGCGAATACTGGCTGGGCGCGGCCCGTGTCAGTCAACGTCTGCGCGGCCGCGTTACAGTCGATATAAATACGTTAAAACACTGTACAGAAGAATATTATTTTGTCTGCCACGGCACGTGTCTGGCACGCTAAATGTCTGTAGATATAAACGGACCTTAAATCGTTCGTTTGCGTCGCCGCCACACATATTTGTAGACGCGTCACTTTTGCAATTTTTTACTTGACGGTTTACGGTAAATTTTGATTTCTTTGGAAAATGAAATACAAATAAACCTTTCAGAAAAAAATACGTCTGTCTGTAAAGTCGGTTTACTGACGATAGTTGAACGTGACAACGCCATAAAAGTTTTTCTAAAATACTATTTAATAATCTTCATACACCAGAATATACTTTATTTCTTGTAAAAAAAGTTGGCAACTCTAGAGGGAGGGAACGACGCCTTCATCGAATTACAAGACGTTACGTCAAATTATATTATTTTTATGTATAGCGGTGGTAAATAATTAAAATACAACTATATCAAATTGAATTACCCACTAAAAGACTGTCTACTGGTTACTTTACCCTATCACGAGTATAAAAGAGACACGAGTGACTCGTAATTTTTATAAGAAAGACTTTTGCCCTATTAAAAAGCAAATGCAAACTTAACTGTCCCCGTTTCCTATGCAATCTATAACTCTTGGAAACAACTAACTAACTAAGGGATATTTAAAACGGGTTTCAAGAGGAAAATCGGCGTTGGAACAAAAGAGTTTCAAAAAGATGTCCAACGGTCCGTTGAATAAGGATTATTTTAGCGAAATATTCAGATCAAAGCTGTATTTCAATCAGCTCGTTAGGCGAAACCGAGCGACTTCGCAGTACGACGCTATAGAAATTCAAACTAGACCGGTTTTCTGGGAAGCGGCGTTATCTTGCATCCATCCGTTGTATCCGTCCTAGGGCAATGTGTTTGTTGCCGTGACGGAAATTATCAGGAATTCTTTTTACGTCTTTGATTTACCTGCTCAGTGCTCGGTTAGTTGGGTTGTTGGTGGTTTGGAAGACCACCATGCCAATTGAGTCAAGACTTTTTAAGCCTCCTAAAAAGGAGCTTTCCCTTAACTGTGGGATCAAGGGTCGGATACAGAAGGTAGGGAGACGGCGCGTATTGTGAGGAGGTTCCTCACTCTGGAGCCCTGACCACCGGTTACTTAGGTACTCAAATGACAACGGCAAGACCGGGTCTCTCCTTTAGGAATGACTATTATGTAGGTTCTAAACTGGACATGCACCTCTAACTTTTCAGTTATGTGCATTATAAGAAACACCTGTGTCAAACGGTGAAGGAAAACATCGTGAGGCAACCTGCATACCTGAGAAATTTCTTAATTATCTAGGAGTGTGTAGTCTGCCAATCCGCAGCCGGACGCATTGGCAGCGTGGTGGACTATTTGGCCTAACCCCTCTCATTCTGAGAGGAGACTCGTGCTCAACAGTGAGCCAAATATGGGCTTCTAATGATGATGATGATGATTATTCGTTTATTGTCTTTAATTTATATTAGGTAGCAGAGCTTCAGTTCTACTACTACCGTTAAAAAACAAATGTATGCAATTGGGCAAATTGGCTAATATCTTAACCTACTTTAATTTTTACCTGTACAACAGTTTAATTCAAGACATTTAGATTTTTGAAATGAAAAAATATATATTTCTAATTTTTGTAATATTAAAGTCGCATTAATTGAAAAAATCACGTCAAATTGAGTGACGTCTTTAAAAGGCCCATGCCCATTAATATAAAGAAAAAACGAAGTTCAACCTTCAGACCCACCACGTTGTGTTTAAGTTATCGAAATAATATATTATTTAACTGTAAAAAGTGCCGAAAAGTAAATCAGTATAAATTGAAATAAAAAAGGGACGGGACTATCTTTTGTCCATGGCTACAAAATGGCGTGACCAATTGTTGGAAATAGTGCCGCGATTCAAAAGGCAATTGTTTATTTCGTAAACGATGCCGTAAAGCCGTGCGGAATTGTTAATTAGCTTAATTGCATTGGTGGGTAGAGATTTCGTGAAAGTTATTAAAATAACACTAAAATGTTTTCGTTATTAAGTTAAGCGTTCACCGGAAACGGAAAATAAAAGAATAAAGTGATATTTTTTTTCCTTTATGCTTTTCTCTCGGGAGAAGGTGAATACTATATTATTATTAGCAATAAGGCCGCGTTTGCATTTATTTTTGTGTGCAATAAAGTATTTCTCCATCTAGTATTATTATTAATTAATATCTACCATATTAGTAATACCAACTATTAAATAAGTATTAAAATAACACTAAAATGTTTTCGTTATTAAGTTAAGCGTTTATCGGAAACGGAAAATAAAAAGAATAAAGTGATTTTTTTTCCTTTATGCTTTCCTCTCGGGAGAAGGTGAATACTATATTCTTAGCAATAAGGCCGCCTTTGCATGCAAATTCTTAGTTTAAATTATTCACTTTTAATGTTTTTCATTTATTTTTATGTGCAGTATTTTCAGTATTTATTCATCTAGTATTATTATTACATAAAAAGAATAAAGTAATTTTTTTTTTCTTTATGCTTTCCTCTCGGGAGAAGGTGAATATTACATTATTATTAGCAATAAGGCCGCCTTTGCATGCTAATTCTTAGTTTAAATTATTCATTTTTAATTTTTTTCATTTATTTTTGTGTGCAATAAATTATTTCTTCTTATTCTTCTTATATTATTTAATACCCACCATATTAGTAATAGCAACTATTAATTATGTATTAAGATAACACTAAATTGTTACCTATTTTAATTGATTATGAAACACGGTTAAAACTCACGTTTCGCAATCAATTAATATGAATAGTTTAAATTCTAAATTGATATTTTATAAAAGGATTTTTTTTGCATTATGCTTTCCCTTTGGAAGATAGCGAATACCATTTTATAGCAATAAGGTCACCTTTGCGTGATAATTATTAGTTTAAAGTATTAACTTTTAATGTTTTTTGTTTATTTTTATATTTTTCTTTGTAATATAGTCCTTATTTGTTATTATTACTTAATACCAATTAGTATTACTATCTATTAATTGTATTATGTGGTATTGCATCGTACAGACAATTATTAAACGGCTAAATTATCATTTTCTTAATTTTTCTTTTTTATACAGGTAAAGATCTGTGACCAGTCATCCTATTCGGTACTTACAACCTGCTAACTCAAGTTAGAAGAAATCGTCTGGTAAATATAAATATTATACCTATTTTACTGTTTTTTTTTGCATTTTTCGTCGACGCCAGAAATTATATGCCGTCGGGAAATGGAAGAAATTGCTTTTTTTTCCGCAATAAGGCAGTTTTAAAATACTATACTAATAGCATTAACAACTGAGTCTTAGGGCCATAAATCATTTCTCTATATCTATCTCGCTTGCACTTATGGGTCTTATGGAGCCGTCTAGTGAAGGGTGTAACAATGAAAGACATATTATCGATAAGTAAAGTTTATTATCGTATCTTGTTCACAAAATTAAAAAAATTAACAATATTTGATTTAATATAATACATATTTCATATTATATAATTATTAACTAAATAAAATTAATCTTCATCTGAGTCTTCATCATCAGAATCTTCGTCTTCTGCCAAATTTATTATATATTAGTATCCATAGTGCGCAACGAGTAACACATGAATGTATTTATTTAATTGCAGTAAACACATTTATAGCAAAAAAAATACGCAATGCAATTACATTAGAAACCGACCAATCAGAATCGTCCAAATCATTATTGACTCATCATTAGCACGTGCGCAGGTAGCCGTTTATCGATAATTAGGGTGCGCAGGTAGGCGCGCTGCACATTCCTATCTTTTTTGACTTTTATGACCGGACGACTCAGATGATAATGCGCATACTATACTTACATACGCCTTAGTTTATTTAATCATCATAAATGACTTGTATATAAAGCATTTACTACATTTATTTTTGTATAATTTTCAACGAAAAATATATTTAATCGTTAATACAAATAGCTTATAGACCAGGCGCTGTGAGGTATTGCGTGTACTTACTATTATTTTATACTTATTTTGTATTTTTTTTTATGATTTATAAACAAATTTTTAAAACTGTAACTCTAAAATGAAGGATTTTCCATATAAACTTTCACCCCCTTATTATTTTATTTTCGCAATAAAAAGTATCCTATAACCTTTTCCGTATTATGGTCTTAAACCGTGCCAAGTTTCATTTGAATTTATTCAGTAGTTTCAGCGTGATGCCCGAAAAACAAAAAAACACGTACACACAGACAAACAGTCGAAAAAAAATATTTCTAGCTTCAGTATCGATTATATAATGTACAGAATGTTATTATAATTATAAGTATAGAAGAAACGTTTTGTATTGGAATCCTTAACATGTATAGAACAATTCGATTCCAAGTTTTATTCCAATCGACGTAGTTATCTCGAGAACATGAGCGGGAGATATTGTGCGGTTTCCAGGAAGTTTATGCCCGCTATTTATATGCAGAGTTCAGAGTTATTTTCATTTCTAAGGTGATAGGCATGTGGAACGTGTGTGGCTGAGGTTTTGCTTTGGTGTAGCTATCTGTTTGTTATACTCACAGAGTAAATCATACAGTGGGAGTCTTTACAAGCAGCGTAGTGAAGCCGCTGAAACAAACGTCACGCGTCACATGTACAAACGTATACAAACTTTTTTCATATTTTGTATTTCAAAATTTAACACTAACAACAACTGCGTAAATTAATATAGTTACCAATAAAAAAATACTCCACCTTATTTCTTTAGATTTTGTGAACAATTTTTAAAATATTTAAAACCATAAGACGCCATTTTTCTGCGACGCTTCGTGTCGTACTGACTCGAGAATGTATTCGTTTTTGAAATTTTGTATTTGTGACGGGTACGACACCGAAATTCCCGTTCTCGTGAAACTACGGGGAGAAGATAGCCTAGTGGTATAATAATTTTCGAAATCGGTTCAAAACACTAAGTGCCTTAGGCCACATCTGCACCTGCACTTTTACACTTACTAACTGCAGTGTTATCTATACTAATATTATAAAGCTAAAGAGTTTGTTTGTTTGAACACGTTAATCTCAGGAACTACTGGTCCGATTTGAAAAATTATTTCAGTGTTATATAGCCCATTTATCAAGGAAGGTTTTAACTATATATTATTCCCGTATTCCTACGGGAACAGGAACCACGTGGGTGAAAGAAAGATAAACTCATTATTTGAGTGGTACACCGAAATACATTGTGGAATTCATCCTTCCTTGTGGAATTCGATTTCTGCGTAATATTTTAT
The DNA here is from genome assembly GCF_947172395.1 of Bicyclus anynana. Classification (NCBI taxonomy): domain Eukaryota; kingdom Metazoa; phylum Arthropoda; class Insecta; order Lepidoptera; family Nymphalidae; genus Bicyclus; species Bicyclus anynana. The sequence goes on from NC_069093.1 coordinate 3,463,657, forward strand.
ACCTCTTCATTTTCAATGAAACAAGGCTAAATGATGTCCTTTTACCGGTGAAAACAGCATGAATATCGGTTTAGTAGTTTCAAAAATTAACATTAAATAACGTGATATCAGACAAATAAATAAATAAATAAATGAAAGTTCTTATTAATCATTTTAAATGTTTCCAAACAGGTTAAAAGCTCCAAAAGCAGATTTCAATAAAATTAATCGGATACCATTTCAATTGAATTTCGAATATCCAATTTAATCGTAGGTATGGCCAATTATCTCCAATCAGCTTTCCATGAGTATGATATATGCTTTTGAAATAATTTGTAATTAATCCTTTGCAATAATCGCCCTAATTATTGTCGGAATGGCTCATATTTATTAATTGGCGATTTCACGTGAAATTCGCTGTTTTTAACCGACTGCAAAAAATAGTGGAGGTTTACAATTCAACGCGTATTTTTTTTAATGTTTGTTACCTTCGCTGCGGTACGAGGTCAATTGACCTCGTACGTCTAGCGTATTCAAGAGTTAGGCGGTCAATTGACCTCGTACGTCTAGCGTATTCAGGAGTTAGGAGGTCGAAGGACCTCGTACCGGACCACATAAAGTTCTAGTATGAGGTCAAAAAACCTCGCACCGCACCAGAGGAAAGTACAGAAAAATCAATGCCGCAGCAAACGTGTTAACTGATTTTTTTTGTTTGAAAGAGTATACTTCCATATTGGTCCCATTTAATTTTCATGAAAATCGGTTCAGTAATTTTGTGTTAAAATGAAAATAACGAAATTGCTACACATACTATGCTAGGACATACTAAAAACAAAAAATTTAACCGACTCCAAAATCACAAAATTAAACTAAAAAGCAAAAAATAACATCTTAAGTGCTACCTTCTTTCTTGAGCACTTTGAAGGCTGTGCCAACACAGTGACGCATTAACTAAAGCCGTTTAATCATCGAAAATCATAAAGTTTTAGGTCTTTCAGAAACGGCTAAATTTTTCATGTATTTAATTTACAAATTTAATTACTTAAAACAATTAAAGTGCTGATTTGGCTTCATACGTCTTAATTTTTTTTTTTCATATTAAAGGCAAAGATCGTAACCGCAACTTATTCAGTCACACTACCGCCAATCAAGCATTGAATTTTAAATTAACCTGGTTAATACCGAGGTGCCTATCCACATACCAACATATGTTTATTATTAATTTATTAGTAACATTTATAGAACAATGAACCGGTTCTGAAAATTCTACATTATTAATGTGATAACGGCTGGCGTTATGCAACAAATAACTCAACAATAATAATATCAAACTGGGTTATCAGTGTTTTAAAATAAATTACACACTGCATAATTATAATGACTTGAAGTAAATACCTGATCGTATTATGTATTCCAAGAAATTGTTATTCCAACATCTATATGATAATAAATTAAGTCAGTATGTATTTACTTAATACATATTTCCAATATGTGGATACAAGTGTTTTGTAGTTCGTACTAAACAACAAACAAATGTGACTAACCAATTACCAATACCTTTACACCAACTATATTCATAACACACACACGTTACGTAAATACCTAAATATTCAATGAAGGCATTTGTTTAATTAGTTATTTTTTTTTTAAAGAATATTCGCCATATCTTTAAAATATGACCAATATTCCCATTCCCCTCCAACTAGACGGGAAAGACTGTATTAGGAGTGGGTACGACAATAGTCTAACGGGGCGGGATCGAACCACCACCTCTGCGTGATTAGTTCGGTCGCTCTTACCGTTGAGCTATTGAGGCTATTAGATGGTGTATTTATTTACCATATTTGCGTTTTATCCATTAATTACGGGATACCCTGTATTATGTAAGTAAATACAAAATTGTAGCTAAATTCGGATTCGGATGCGTTGATTTTGTAGGCACGTAACATATCTACAATATAAAATATCATTGACTGTACATAATATTGAGAAAGTTTCTTTGCAACGATCGCTTTACGAACACAGTGACTCGTGAATTTTATAACGTAAAGACTATAAATAATGTGACGAAGAAAGACGAAAAATAACATACTATAAGATTATAAAGAAAGTGTCTCAGGAAGCGAAAGTTCTGTTATATTACGTAATTTTGACTGCAGTCTGCAACTCTCTGTCTAGACGCTAGACGCACGTAATACTAAGGCTGTGTTCATAAGGCAATTCTAACACGCGTGATTTTGTTGTATGAGTTTCCAGTTAGCTCGCTTCCATCTTAGATTACATAATCACTTACCATCAGGTGAGATTGTAGTCAAGGGCTAACTTGTAAAGAAAAACAAGAGTAGAAAAGAAACATTCAACATTGGTTTTACAATCAAGTTATTAAACAAGCGGGTGGCCCAACTGTCACGCAACAGAAATAAGCTTAATAGTAATTTCCCGGATAAGTATTTTACAACATTAATAATATTATGAAGGCGAAAGTTTGTGTGTATTTGTTACTCCTTCCCGCCACAACAACTAAGCCGATTTGGCTGAAATTTGACATGGAGGAGACTATTATTAGTACTGTTGAATTACTTAGACAAAAATAATATACGGGATCTAAATGCTACATTACTTCTGCAACCCTGGTACTTTCTTTTGGCGCTTTGGTATGCTATGCATCAAAGCATCAAATTATCTATTGCATAACTATTTTTCTTAATGCGCATTGCATGCTAATTTTTCCAGGTTTACTGTTTTTTCTTACTAGTGCATCCTTTTTTTTTTTTTGATCATGACCCTGATCGACAACATTGTCACTGCTGCCAGTTCAGTGTACCGTAAATTGCGTAAAAGAACTTCGTTCTCAAATTATTTTTGTGAACCGAGCCTTACAGTATACAGTACATGCCGAGATAAAAGCCGTTCAAACGCGCCTTTCGCGTGTGGTCGTTTCTCTCCCGTTTCCGACACTCTCTTTGAGCCGCGCTCGGCGGGTGTTGAAGTGAAAAACGACTTGTTTTTGTGGCGGGAAACGTCGCTTTCGCTGTTTCGCGCTACGATAATATTACGTTGGACTAGATTTATTGTGTTTAAATTTGGAACCCACATTTTATCTGTAAATAGCGTTGCTTTCTTTTTTTTTTTATTATTGCGTAATTTCCTTTCTTTTAAATTTTTCAAATATAGTATCAAAATCATCATCATTAACCCATAAACGGCTCACTGTTGAGCTCGTGTATCCTCTCAGACTGAGAGGGGTTAGGTTGGGGTTAGGCTAATATTTCACCATAATTGGCAGACTTCACACACTCTATTATAGATAATATAGATAGCCTTGTAGCAGGAGTTGCGATTAGAAAATTTCAAATTAATTGATTATGAAACACGGCTAAAACTCATGTGATATAATAAGGTCGGAGTTTAGAACCCATAGGGCCCTTAGTCATGAGTTGGTTTTTGCAACGCAGCACGATCCAAACTGTTTTGTCGTGTTTCATAATTAATTAATTTAACTTAATAACACTCATGATAGTTTAAATTTTAAAATTCAAATTCAAATTCGTAAATAATTAGTTTACAAGCACTTTAAAAAGGTTAAGTTTGACTATTTGTAAGCTAAGACAACTCATGACGTAGAATAATTGTTTTGTTTTTTGCTTTTGAAACTTCGCGATAAACCGACGTCAATTTCAAAATATATATCTTCAATGTACAGAAAGGGATCTGTATCATTTTATTATACAAATAGCCATCGCACCACCCATGTTGTTCGCGTCCCCGTGAGAATATGAGGAATAAATATACTATATAGCTTAAAACACTCACAATTAACGTTGCTTTCTAGCAGTGAAAGAATTTTTGAAATCGGTTCAGTAGATCCATAGATTGCCCCTAAAACACCACAAACTTTACCTGTTCATAGTATTAGTATCTTTGACAATCTATGTACCTAAGATTATTATAACGTACATATAGACTATAGATAGTTCAAGAAGCCATTATATTCCAACATGTGAACCATAAACAATCACTATCCACCACCTGTCACATGACCTCCCACCACCCACACGTGTCCACCCTTGTCTTTTGACCCATATAGGAAATGGCAGTTATTTTCCGCTCACTGGCTCTAGCAACAGTTACAATATACCTATCTCTATTTATAGAGATAAGTATATTCAAAAACATTCAAATAGTCGAAAAGAGTCTACGACTGATTGGATTAATTTTTGTTTGGTTATCATACTAAAGCCAAAAAATCTTACTCGCAGCGCCGGCCCGAAGTAAATTTTATTAAAATGGAGCGAGATCCAATTATGGCGCCTCTGCTGCTTGCTCCTAATAATATGCAAATACCTATACCAAATGATGAGTATAAAGTAAGAATGGAACGCTAAGATCTTGACCATACTCTGGGATGAGCAAAATTATATTGCTTTTTAAGCAAAGGTGTTCTACTCAGGAGCGTAGCTACCGCTATATTAGCAGTATCATACTTACGTGTGAAAGCGAAAATTAGTAAATAAAAAAAATCACATTCTCACTGATTTTGCTGCTTCACGAAAAAAAATATAAAAAACTACTTACAGACTATTTTCACTTTAGAAATGACAAAAGTAAAAAAAGAGCGATATCATTTTTTCCTGGGTTATGCGTGCGCGGTGCGCTCACTAGTGCAATAGTTGCAAACATCCGACGAGGTACATACGAGGTTGTTAGTTCACTTTCATATTTATTTTAAGCAAACCTAATTATTTGTATCTTTTTGAGAATTTTTTACCCTTCTATTGGGGCCCTCCTGCTAATTTTGATACAGGGCCCCAGGTCATGCTACGCCACTGGTTCTACTGTCAGATATGTTTTTGCCTACTAAATTACCGCAAAAAGTGTTCCAAATTTAGCTACTGAGCACATTTACATACACAATTTTGTGTATACTTATATCCCATAAGCAAAAAGTTATCACTTCAAAAATAATAGTCTCTTTATCTAAAATTAAGTTATCAATGTTATGTCAATGAATTAATCATGCTAGATAATTGCAATAACGAAATATAAAATATCACTGCGACTTAATGGAGCATTTGATTCATCATCATCATTATTATCAACCCATATTCAGCTCACTGCTGAGCTCGAGTCTTGTCTCAGAATGAGTGGGGTTAGGCCAATTGTTCATAACGCTGGCCCAATGCGGATTGGGCCTTTGCATTTGATTATTATTATACTAACTACCCTACAGGACCTAATGATGCGATAGAACAAATCCAGGAAATAGACCACTTACATCGTAAACAACTCGTATAAAACAACTTCCTAACGATATTAACCATACCTAAGAGGACTAAATACTAAACTATCATCAATACTGAACTCTATTATGATAGTGTTGGAGTTCAATTTCAATAAAAACATTATAAAACACACGAGTGAAGTGGATGCAAATATTTGAGAAAGTTATTTCGAGACCTATTAGCATTTAACATCGGTGACCTACAATGTAATGTTTATGTTATTTATAACACGGTATATCATTTGCCTTATAAGTATCTACTCCCTTTAGTAATTTTCTTTCCATGGAAAAAACAACTTTATATTGTAATTTTCTTTTTTTTTAGCGAAATTATGTCTGGGCATCACAGGCTATTTGTTACTTTAAAAAGCTTGAAATATAAAATAACCCTTAGGATTGTGTTCAGTGTGCTTGATTTCCAAGACGTAAGTACTATATCCACAACATGGATACTGTGATGGACTTGCCAATGCACAACTTTAAGCAATGTGTTAAAAAACATTTACTTAGTCGAGGTTACTACACTATTGATGAGTTCCTTAACGACAAAGGTGCTTGGAGGCCATTGGATCAGCTTCCACCTTCACACAGGAAATAAAACTATAAGAAATTGTAATTTAATTGTTATCAAATGTAAATTGTAATACCTTTTCAAAAGAGCAACTGTTGAGTTTCTTGCCGGTATCTTCTCAGCAGAACCTGCCTTCCGAACCGGTGGTAGAATCTTTACAAATAGTCAACTGACGTGTCAAAAGTGCTTGTAAACTGAGCCTACTTGAAATAAATGAATTTTGAACAATAATAATTAATTTATTATTATAGGCTGATTTTCATTTTATTTGTCACTCACACATAATACTCTCACATAAACAGAACGCTTTCCATTGTTGAAGGAATTTTTGAAATCGGTCGTTTAGTCTCAGAGTGTTACGAGTTCCTCGAGTACGGGTGGTATCAACATTCATTATTTATATTATTATAAAAAGGAGAAATTTGTATGAAGTTGTTATAACAATGATGCTATAAATAAGGGGGTATTTGATGATTTTAGTTCAATTCTTTGTTAGGTAGTGTGTACACCGTCACGCTACCAGTCGCGAATTTGTGCAATAATGTAACTATAATATTAATTTAGAATCTTAGTTTAACAAACATTTTAAATTTTGAAAAACCCTCGATGGTCATGAAATTATTAATCACACTTTCGATCAAGTCATCAAAATATTTTCAGACACTCGGTGTGTTTTTGTACGCACTCGAGTATATTTGCAGACATACGGTTATTCTTCCCCACTTTCACATCCCACAACTTTTAAACGGCTCAACCAATTTTCATCAAACATGTATAAAAACACTCGCACAAGTCACCTTTAATACAAAAAAAAAACTAAATTGAAATCGCTTCATCCGTTCGGGAGCTATGGTGCTTACAGAGAGACACGTCAATCTTATACTACCCTCTTTTTGCATCGGGGTTAAAAACCGTCTAGTTATCGACACACGAATTAGTGGCGTCCAATATAAAAATAATTAGTCAGGTATAACATCGTATTTTATGTATCCAATCGATTCCGGCAACTAATTAGGTTTTATTGAGAGACGCTCAAAATTTTATTAGGCGTCCTTCCAAGAAGTATCCTGTACCGGTCAATATAAAAACGCCTTTTTATAACGCAACCAGTTGCAAGATGGCTCCGATGTGATTATTCGCGGAACATCTGAATTTGCTTCTACGAATAATCGATGTTGTTTCGAAACCGTACTCCGAAACCCGATTACTGGTCTGATTCTTGATAATTCTAATAAGGATTTCATTATTCAAAATGGCTCTTCGCCAAATTTCATAATTTGTTTATGAAATAAAGAAGGCTTTAGTTTACAACAGTGGCGTAGACACAGGGGCTAGACGGTTCGAAACCTTAAAAGAAAATCTCAATCGAAATGAACTTTCGAAAATTTCTGCCATTATCAAAATAAATACGTTGCAATCCAACTTTAATCATGGCAACTCTGTTGAGATAAATTTGAAAGTTGTACTTTCTAATTCCCATGGGAAGTATTTGTACAAATGTTATTTTTGATGGATAAAACCTAACTTGTTTTAAGCTCAGAGGCCCTCGAAACCTTAACAAAAAGTCAAAATCGAAGTGAACTTTGAAATTATCAAAATAAATAGGTATGACAGGTTACAATCCGACTTTAAACATGGCGATTCTGTTGATACATTCTAATTTTCTATGGGAAGTATTTGTATATATATTATTTTAATGGATAAAACCTAACCAGATTTAATAGTACATAGTGGGGCCAATTTTTGTTTTGCACCAGGGCCCTTGGTTACCTAACTACGCTACTGGTTATCAAGCACTTAAAATGACAAGTTTGACTATTTGTATAGTATGTCGAACTACCAGAGGAAAATTCTGCAGAGAAGAGCCGGCAAGTCGCTGTTTTAAAATCATCATTCTTTATAAAATTAATGAAAATGAAATTAAACCGCTGTGTGTATCTACCGTTATAATAATAGGTGATTATGAAACTCTCTACACATTTCATTAATAATGATATCATTGGCCTTTGAGTTTCTATTATAACTATCGACCATTAAAAATTTATAACCCCTATATCTATTAGGTACGGAATTCGTTATACCGTTTGGTACCACTAAAGCTAATCAATAAAATTGAAGTGTCTGATGTCGAAATAGCTAGTCCCGCGGTAAACTTCTATACTAATATAATAAAATGTTTTTCATAGGCTCTGGAACTACTGAACCGATTTAAAAAAATCTTTCACTGTTGGGAAGCTATCCCTGAGTGCTATAGGCTATATTTTATCCGCGTACGCGAACGGGAACCACGATGGTAAAATCTCGCGGCGTCTGCTAGCATTTGGATAAAATATACCATGTGTTACTCGCTGATAACGTAGCTTTTTAAATTTTTTTCATCTTTTTAGTAGCTTGGCTTACAGTACATATTTTGCAGCGCCGAGATATGGGCACGCCTTCTCAATAATCCTGTATACTATAAATAACTTTGATCGGCGGCTGACCTTCGGCAAAGGACGTCATGTGGACAAAGAAGACCGAACGACGTATTTTTTTGTGAAGGGAAAGTAAAAGTTTACTTATATCTTCATACTAAGTAGGTACAGTACCTAGCGACTTTTTAAAACTCAACGAGAAGCTTGCTTGCTTATCGCGGGAAGTTCTGTAAAATTTAACGCTTATTCGCGGGAAGTTCTGTAAATGTATCTATTTTCCCCTGTCTAACACCATATACAAAGAGATATATAATTATATAGACGCATTATTATTACGTGGTAGGACGTTTTATTAATCGACTAGCGGACACCCGCGACTTCGTCCGCGTGGAAACAATGTAAACCAAGCCCTATTTCATCACTTTAGGGGTTGAATATTAAAACACTTGAAACATTATATTTCGTATTTTTTTATGGTTTATGAACGAAAACTGTAACTCTAAAACTTAAGGAGTTTCCATATAAACTTTCAACCCCTAAATACGTGAAATCACCTTCTTATTTTATTTTCGCAATAAAAAGTATCCTTCTTCGTAATATGGTCATAAACCGTGCTAAGTTTAATTTGAATTCATTCAGCAATTTCAGCGTGATGCCGGGTGAACAAAATCACAGACAGACAGACAAGAATTCAAAAAAAATATTTTTGGCTTCAGTATCGATTATATACCCCAAATAAAATTTTCAGAATATCTTCAATGTACAGAATTTGACCTGTTACAGTTTTATTATAAGTATAGATAGTGTGAGATTTGAGTCTGGAATTCGTCTAGGTATACATACTCTCTGTCTTTACACTGTACTTTCCATAGAGAAAGATACCGCCGAATTCGAAATTCAAACTGTTGAGTTATAAAACCATCGATAAAAAATAGAACAGTAGTATGTTAACTCTACGATTGTGTATTACTTTTTATATAAAGTTCGTGTACCCCTTATATTACAAGCGTCAATAAAAATAAACAAAGGCCATGCTTGCCTTTGCCCTGTGGTGAGTCAGGTTTAAGTATAAAGCGGTAGAACGGCACTTCATGAGAAGCGATAACCGGCGCGTTCCTTCCTAGTATTGTCACAATAATTAATACAATCATGTACCTAAACTAGCCAATGATAATTTTATACTTTAGATCGGTTACGTCCCTATAAAATCAGCACAAAAAGTGATCTGAATAATAGGCTACAACACTGAGCGCATACATGCACAATTTTGTCTTTAATTTCATTACATATTTACTAGCTGGCGCCGCGCGGTTTCACGCGCGTAGTTCCCGTTCTAGTAAAAATACGGGGATATATAGCCTATAGCCTTCCTTGATAAATGAGCTATCTAACACTGAAAGAATCGGTCCAGTAGTTCCTGAGATTAGCGCGTTCAAACAAACAAACAAAGAAACTCTCCAGCTTTATAATATTAGTATAGATGTGCTTATATATAGTTTTTACACTTCCTGAACACACAACTCTACAATGTAGATGATATGTAGATTTGTTTAAATAGCGTTCATTGTTGACCACAACTAACATTGAGTTGGCTATAAATTTCCTCTTTTGAGTGCCTCATTTTTCATGCGCTAGTAACACATCTGACAGTATTTAATATCATTGCCTACAGCTTCTTAACAAATTGATGTGAGTGAAATGATGAATAGGCTGCATTCCTTCCTTGTAAGGCACTTATGGCTATCAAAAGTAGTTGATTATGTTGAAGTGATAACTTATGGGAGGGTAAACCGCTTGGATGGTACAAGTCATCGTTTTTGAGATATTGTGACGTGACAGTTAGCAGCTACAGCGATTGTACCATTATTTTATGGTAGAGGAAACACCTCGAGCAGGTCCCAGGACTTGTGACCTTGGGAGTAGGTTTAAGTGATCCCTTCCGACTAGCCAACACTCACCTTCCCTGCCCGACATGTTCTCCATGCCCATACAAAACAATTTATGATAAAACAATATTTACAACACAAAACACTATTGCGCAAAATCACTAACGCGACTGGCAGCGTGACGGTGTCTACGCTGCCTCACAAACAACTGAGCTTAAGTCATCAAATACCCTCTTATTTATGCCAACACTGATACCTCCCCTATACAATAACATAAATAATGAATGTTAACACCTTTTCTTGAGGAACTTGTAACAATATTAAAACTATTCAAAAAAGTTGTAATGGTCAAAATATGCATGATAACGCCACATATATACCATACATTATATAAGTATTTATATGTAGTATATAAATGTATATGAATATTATAATATCAACTATCTTAGTACCCATAACACAAGCTACTCTGTATGCTTACTTTGGGCACAGTAGATATAACAAGCTTTGGGGCTAGATAGTGATGTGTATTGTTTAAGTATATTTATATTTATTTATAAGTATATCTCTATTACCTATATATCTACGAGGAAGATTTCTGGAAGACTTCCCCGAATATATTTGTAAGATTTTATACTCTTTCAAATAAAAAGAGTGCAACCCAAATCGGTTCAGATTTGATGGAGATACGGAGTGAACTTCACCAGAAAAAATCACGTCGAATTGATTGAGCATTCTTTCTGCGAACCGATTGCAAAGAGTGCTGACTGTTAATCTCCGCACAATTTATACGGAATTTGAATGAGTTAAAGTGATTAAACATGTAGGAAATGTTTCAGAAATGAGTTTACTAAGAATTTGAAATACCTATTGACGATGATTTTATACTATAAATACGTTCGTCGTCGTCATCAACCCATATTCGGCTCACTGCTGAGCTCGAGTCAGAATGAGAGGGGTTAGGCAGGTTAGTTAGGTTAGTCCACTACGCTGGCCCAATGCGGATTGGCAGACTTCACACACACAGAGAATTAAGAAATTCTCTGGTGTGCAGGTTTCCTCACGATGTTTTTCCTTCACCGTTTGAGACACGTGATATTTAATTTCTTAAAATGCACACAACTGAAAAGTTGGAGGTGCATGCCCCGGACCGGATTCGAACCCACACTCTCCGGAATCGGAAGCAGAGGTCATATCCACTTGACTGGGCTATCACGGCTCTCACGTTACGTTACTAACACTTTTTGCAGTGATTTTGTGGGCACGTCTATAAGTTCACTGTAAAATATGTTCCAAACTCAGCTAAGCCACTGGGACTTTCTAAGTTCACACACACACACACACACACAGACAGACAGACAGGCAGAGGACAGGCAGACGAACATGACGAAACTATAAGGATTCCTTGTGGACTACGGAACGCTAAAAACAGCTATATTTTTTAAGCTTAGATTTTTTGTATCAATATTCCTGTTTCCCTCCAACAAGTCGTAAATACTGTGTTAGGAGAGTATATGATAAAAAAAACAAGATTCCGACGAATTAAGAACCTCCTCCTTTTTTGAAGTCGGTTAAATAGTCCAGCGGACGGAGATCGAGATCATGACCTATCTATCTATGATTATTAGTTTGAAATATTAAGGCTTATTTTTCACAAAAAGTATGTATTTAACACGACCTCTAGATTAGTTTAACCTATTAAGGCTTAAGTACATTTACAAAAAGTATGTATTTAATAATAAAGATTCATGTTCAAGACCTAATTAGATCAATAGAGGCTTCTTTTATCTTTCACCTTGTGTAAAAGATAAATAGCAAGGCTTTAAGTAAGTGGCACTTCTGCAAATACTTTACATCTTCATTTATTTAATATTATGTATCGAACAATCTTCTTACGGAAAACAGGTCTTGAAATAACCTTTAATGATATTTTATTTCTTCAAGACTAATATACTAATGCATAGTTACCGAATTACAAAATGCCATAGACTAATGCATAGGTACCAAATTACGAATTGCCACAGACTAATATGTAATATCGAGCCACCTCGGTATACCAGTCCTTAATCATGGCTTAACGATCCATGATTACGCCGTCTCTATTTGGAATGCAGTTGAGCGTTCACGCGGAATATTAATCATGATTAAGCTTAAGGTCCATTATATTAATCATTGGCCATTGCGAGTGATTATTGATGAGGAAATCCGATCTCCTTGACCGTAACACGTGATTTCGTGATTATTATCATAATTAATGGATAGCAAAACCGCATTACTTCAATAAACGTAATGCAGTTTATTGTACGATTACTATTACCAGTCAGTAAGATGACAAGTGCAACTGTCACTGAAATGTCAACTGTCAATGTCATTTTACTGACTGGAATTAATAATCGTAAAAGATAGCCCAGTGGATATGACCTCTATCCCCGACTCCGGACGGTGTGTCGAATCCGGTCCGGGGCATGCACCTCCAACTTTTCAGTTGTGTGCATTTTAAGAAATTATATATCACGTGTCTCAAACGGTGAAGAAAAAACATAGTAAAGAAACCTGCATATCAACGAATTTTCTCAATTCACTGTGTCTGAAATCTACCAATCCGCCACTATACATTGGGCCACCGGGCCTTACCTCTCTCATTCTGAGAGGAGACTCGAGCTCAGCAGTGAGCCGAATATAATATGGGTTGCTGATGAATGCAGCTAGACTCTTGGGTAGGTAATTTCGTGAATTCCGAATCTCGTAGACTTACAGCGTCTTACAATCTGCCTTCCGAATCAGTGTACCTAATCAGTTGTGGGTTAGTGAGTCATTGCAGTGTAATGACTTATTGTTTTTTTAATTTTATCAATTGGTAATTTTATTTTATTTACGCATTGTAACAGCGTGGTGAGTTTAAGTTACATGTCTTCTCTCCTATTAAGAGTCCGGCCTGGCCTGGTAGCAGATAAAATACGTCTCCGTAAGAACTCCGTTACAAAAACCTTTATCACTATTTCATGCCTACCTACCTATCTACCTACTATCATTTCTACGGATTCAAGATTACCCTAATCTAACCCAAGAAAACTCAACAATATTTTGCGCCGGGATACAAAGAGAATCGAAGGTTTATCTTTAAACGAGTACCTACGGTACTTGATTTGATTTGATCAACACATAATCGGCTCACTGCTGAGCTCGAGTCTCCTCTCAGAATGAGAGGGGTTAGGCCAATAGTCCACCACGCTGGCCCAATGCTGATTGGCAGACTTCACATACACAGAGAATTACGAAAATTCTTTTGAGAAAACGCAGGTTTCCTCACGATGTTTTTCCTTCACCGTTAGAAACACGTGATATTTAATTTCTTAAAATGCACACAACTGAAAAGTTGGAGGTGCATGCCCCGGACCAGATTCGAACCCACACCCTCCGGAATCGCAGGCAGAGGTCGTATTCACTGGGCTATCACGGCTTTTAAATGTCTTAACTACAACAATTCGTCCAGTTAACCTACAATAATACAGTTTGAGAGCACTTGTCCCAGTTTTGTAAAGCCTTTTAAATCCTGTTAGAACGCATGGAAAAACAAAAAGTTGGAAAAATCTATACGGCCCGCGCAACTGTAAATTAAAACTACGTGCTTGTGAAGCGATGCATTTTATTTTTAACTTTTTAATTTTCCGACTGCAGAGAGGTTTTCGATTGGCAATTAAAAACTTTTTGTATGTTTTCATCTTGTTTCAGTATTGGAAATGTTTGCTTGTTGTTTTTGTATTTGACATTTGAACTATATATGCACGAGAAGTTAAACTTTTATTCTGAACTAGTGAACGCCCGCAACTTCGTCCGCCCTTAGACCCTTACAGTAGTATCGCTGAAAAAATGAAGTAATTTCTCCCGTTTTCCCAACATTTCTCTTCACTGCTCTGCTCCTATTGATCGTAGCGTGATGAAAAGTATACTATAACCTGCTCAGTAGTATTAAGAATAATTGTACCAAGTTTCGTAAAAATCCGTCGAGTACTTTTTGTTTCTATAACGAACATACTGACAGACAAAAAGTTTACTGATTGCATTTTTGGCATCAGTATCGTTCACTAATCCCTGATAGTTATTTTGGAAATATATTTCATGTATAGAATTGACCTCTCTACAGATTTATTATAAGTATAGATATGTATGCAGCTATCACATTGATTCGATGCCAATACAGTCTTGCCTAAGTTCCTAACTCCGATCATCATTATCAACCCATATTCGGCCCACTGCTGAGCTCAAGTCTCCACTCAAGATGAGAGGGGTTAGGCCAATAGTCCACCACGCTGAACCCAATGCGGATTGGCACTTCACGCACGTAGAGAATTAAGAAAATTATCTGGTATGCAGGTTTCTCACGATGTTTTCCTTCACCATTTGAGACACGTGATATTTAATTTCTTAAAATGCAATCAACTGAAAAGTTGGAGGCACATGCCCCTGACCGGATTCGAACTCACACCCTCCGTGAATATGAGTTAGAGGCAGAGGTCATATACAATGGGCTATCACGACTCTTACCTAACTCTGATACTTCTATAAATAATATAATATTAAGTACGTTCACTACGAACAGTAAAATATTTATGACAGCAATTCATATTTGTCAAAGTTCATTACACTTTAATCTAAACATCGTAAACAAAACAAGGCATTAAAAATGTGTTCCATTTAGTTAACTGTCATGTCGTAACAATTGATTTATGTGTAGGTAGGTAGGTATAACCGCCACACCCACATTGTCAACTTTAGCAACGTCCAAAGCTCTTTTGTCCCCAAGATGTTTTCTTGAAAGTGTCGAGTGACGATATCTTTCTAAGAATACCTTTGTTGCTAGGTATTTGCTTTCTTACAACCGGAGAACGGATAAAGTGGTATGGAGGTGTTAATTTTACGCACTCGACTACGGGGAAATATGATTAATATTTTTGTTGGGTAGGCGTGACAAACGACGGTCCCGAGAATTGACAGACTTTATTTGGTTACGTGTAACGAACTTTGTAGTTGCGAAATCTTCGAAGTCATTTTCGTCAACTATGAACTATGTGGCATATTGTTTTCCATAGTACATTAGGGATTCAAGGTATTGATGAATGGGCTAGGCGGTTTTTAGAAACATTAAACTTACGGGAAAAACAGCTTTCAGTTCCGGTTAAATTTTTCGAAATTAAAAAGAACAGTACCTAACTTATTCTCATTTATGTACTAAGTTATTTAAGACTATTCTGTACTTCTTCATTTCTTTCCAAGGAGGAAGAAAATCTCTGATGGACTTCTGCCGATTGAGTCCACAACTATTTGGACTAGACAGAGACCTTTCCAAAATCAGCTCATATCACCAACCCCGATTTTCTTTATTCATATAACCATTTAACTTCCCAATATATTATAACAACTTCAGTGTATATTGTAACAACTAGTTACGAGTTTAGGTACATGTATCTATTTAAGTTCCACTGTAACGCCTAAACTACTGCATTGATGCATAGTTCCTAGTGACAAAGACTATTTGGACAGTAGTATTAACAGAATGGACTAAAGGTACATAAATAAATACCACCTTAAATTATGCTGCCTACAAATTGTCATAAATGTTACCATACAATAAAAAATACAAAACAATTTGATCATATTATACTCGTCCAGCGAGCTATGGAGAGGGGTTATGTTAGGAGTATCTCTGAAGGGCAAAATCCGGAACCAGGAAACCCGTAGGAGAACGAAATGAACCAACGTAGCCCAAAGGATTAACAAACTGAAGTGGCAGTGGGCGAGCCATATTTTTATTTGTCCCAGAAAAGATGGCCGCTGGAGCAGACGTGTTCTGGAGTGGAGACCGCGTACCAGCAAGCGCAGTGTAGGATGCTTCCCAGATATGACGGTAGTGGGAAGTGGCTGGATCAGAAAGGCTGTTTGCAGAAAGGCATCTGTGATGGACCTGCCAATGCATAGCTTTTAGCAAGGTGTCAAAAAACATTTACTTAGTCGAAAAACATTTAATTTACGAGATTACTACACCATTGATGAGTTCCTCAATAATAAAGATGCTTGGAGGCAATTGGATTAGCTTCACACAGGAAGTAAAACTATAAGAAATTGTAATGTTGTCATCAATTGTAAATTATAAATGTAATAATAAAATTGTAAATTATAATATGTATGATTTTTTTAAAAGACCACTTGTTGAGTTTCTTGCCGGTTTCTTCTCAGCAGAACCAGCCTTCCGAACCGGTGGTAGATTCTTTACAAATAGTCAACTGACGTATCAGAAGTGCTTATAAAGTGAGCCTGCTTGAAATAAATGAATTTTGAATTTTTTTGAAAAGCGCAAGATCGTGGTGGCGCGCTCTCGGAAAAGCCTTTGTCCAGCAGTGGACGGATACAGGCTGATGACGAAATCGATGACTAATATGGGCTAGTTAATATCTCGCATGACCTAATCAAGCGAAAACTTATATATTGCCAATTATGTCAATATATTCATAATATGACATCATTTCTGTTATTAAATGAATAAGATAATAGAAATCTTTTAAATCTTATCATGGTGAAATTATATATTCATCGTTTTTCATTCGTCATCATTTAATGTCTCCTACAGATAAGAAGGTAAACATGTACCTACTTGAATATTATATTCGGTTCTAGCCTATCCGAACTTGTCTTTCTTACTGAATTCCAAACATTACACAAACAAAATAAGTGATGAAAAGAAATTGCATTTGGTTTTCTAAAATTTAATAATGAGATGACAAATAGCTTTCTTCATTATAACATTCTTATTTCAGTCAAATAAATCTTGAAAAATACAATGTTTTTTGAAAATAAATGTTGATTTTTTGCTTATTCTATAAAATATATTTTATTTAAGCGTACTATATTTTTATAGCTAAATCTGAAAAGTACTATATTTTCCTGAACATTTTTGGCAACCCTATGTATGACGCAATAAGTTCTCCTAGTTGTGCTCAAAAAAAGTTCGCCATAGTATAATAATTATGTTTCTGTTAAGGTTGGCTCACTATCAACCAGTATAGTAAATCGGACAATGTCGCGGGCTTCCGCTTGTAAATCTATAATAAGCGTAATACAAAATTACCTAACCACAATAATTAGATAGGAAAAATATTTACGTTAATTATACAAGTATATTATTGTGTGTAATATTTTATTCTCGGAATAATGGTAATTATCGGTTTACATTTCCCAAACTAAAAAATAACAGGATATACCTAGCTAACGAGTATAATTATACAATTAATTATGTATAATAAACAAAACATGATTATTGTGATAACTTAGTAAGTACCAAATGGCTACGAGGCAACCACTTTTGAATGTTTGACTTTTTTTGGATACTTATTTAAAAAATTAAACAAAAAAAACCAACTGACTTCAAAATATAAACACAATGAAAACATAAGTAGGTAATTCATGCATCGTTTTGATTAAAGCTTACCTATCCCTTCAAAACTAAAAATGATTAACTTAATTTATTATTACATCAATGAGCAAAGCGCGTGAAAAATCGGTTCAGTATTTTGTCTATTTCTCTTCACTTGGTTACATATTAGCACTTCGGTATTTCCGACTTCACCGCCATTGGTTGACATTTGTCTATTTCTCTTCACGAGATATCTCGTTGGTCATAATTATGTTAGCGCCACAGAAATATTTAAAAAACCTTGATAGGCTAGTTGACACTTTTTTTAATTGTCTTAAATAGTTCATTATCGTTATACTAGACTAAAAAAAAAATCATATTTTATTTGAAACATTCATGAAAATTTTAGTTGAATGCAAAGAAACTATGTTTTTACAAAAAAAAAATGTCTTGCCATTATAAGGGTTAACATAAAAATGAAATTATCAAATATTTTGATTTTAACACTCAGCGTTTGACAAAAATTTACCGTTACCGTATTAGTTACAGTTTATTACATCAAGTAACATTGTGACATCACAAACTGGAGGACAGCATTTTTGATGTTTGGAAAATTTGAAATTGGAATATGTGATTTGTAAATTAAGTGTTAAAAAAGTCCTTAACTTTTATTAGGTAAGTAATTAATATCGATATATTTCGGACCCCTATTCCATGTACTATGCGAAATAAATTTTGTATAAATTAAATTTGATATGAGTCAACTATCCTATTGGTGATGTGAAAGTGTCAATTAACCTACGATAGTATAAAGTATACGATATAGTATATATTAGTATAGTATATAGTGCTTAGTGTATCCATAACTATAGGTACCAACATCAGCAATTACACAATTATTATCGGCAGCAGTGAAGCCATGCTATATGTTTGTGTTTGCCGACCGGTTCAAGAACCTCGCCGCAGGAGCCGAGTTCTGAGAACGAGTCATTATGGCGCGAAACCTTGGTTGACTCGGACACTATGGAATATCTATGAGTTTATATTGTATCAAAGCTAACAATTAATTGAATACACATGATTAATTATTCATAAATACATACATACAAGTGTCTGTTTGTGATTTAAAGATAGCTCTATTTTCTCAAGCGCTTATAGCGGTGTAAGATCCCGTATGTAAGACCTGTCTTCTTAACCCATATTCGGCTCACTGTTGAGCTCGAGTCTCGTCTCAGTCTGAGAGGGATAATAATCCACCACGCTGGCGCAATGCCGATTGGCTGACTTCACACACTAAAAGCTTTGATAAAATTCTCAGTTATGAGGAAACTTTCCTGACAATGTTTTTCCTTCACCGTTTGAGACACGTGATATTTAATTTCTTAAAATGTACGAAACTGAAAAGATGGAGATGCATTCGGACAGGATTTGAATTTACGTCCTCCGAATCGAAGGCAGAGTTCATATCCACAGGGACATTGGACACGGTGGTATACGAAAAATCTAGGATTCATTTTTCAAACGGACATCATCTTATTCATATCGTGGACTTAATTTTTCTTAGTCGAGCCATTTATTGACATATTTAATTTATACCAAACCAGTAGACAGGTCGGCGAAGGTCGGCTTTTGTTAAATATTTTCGATGTGTCCCCTTCAAAAAACGACAGATAATTTTATTGGTGAACTACCGGGCGCTCGCAACTTCGTCCGCGTGGAATTCAGTTATTCACAAATCCCGCGGGAACCATGAATTTTCCGGGATGAAAAGTAGCTTTTGTTTAGCCAAACACAAAAATTTACAAAGTTTCATACAAACTTTCATCCCCTATTTTATCCCTTTAGGGGTAGAATTCATCACAATCCTTTCTTAGCGGATGCCTACGTCATAACACCTACCTACATGTCAAGTTTCAGCCCGATCTGTCCAGTGGTTTGGGCTATGCGTTGATAGATCACTATGTCAGTCACCATTGAGTTTTAATTAGTTAGATTTGAGTGCCATACAAGTCCAAAGGTAATTGGTCTGAGGGACGACTGACTGCGACGATAGTTCCAGTTTTGGCCACTGGGTCAGATAAGTTTGTGGCACTATGCGCGAATTTCACCAACTTCCTTACCGCTCGGCCACGCTGTATAACACATTTAGGAGGTCACCGCGGTTCACAGAACTCGGCACACTCCGATTCCAATTTCTCGGAGGATACCGTTGTTCTCGGTATGTGGTTCTTTATTTAACCGAGAGAGTTGACGATGAGTATACACTACATGATGTTCCGAGAAGCCATTCCGATAATGGTTTCTAAGTCCGCATCGAGTCGAGACTCGAGACGGATCTGAATGCTATATTGCGCGCTTTTGTTCTAGGTATTAACTGAGTTATGAAACTGTTTTTTTGCTTATCTGTACCTACTAAAATTCTATTGGAAAATATTAATTACATATTGTAAAAATGATGATTTTAAAAGAACAACTACTGAGTTTCTGCCCATAATCTTTGGAACTACATACCTACCAATCGGATTGTGAAAAACTATTTTACTCGTGTTGAACCAGACCGATGAGGAGTGACCATACATTCTCTATGGGAGTCTCTCTCTACTCTATGGGAGTGACGTAGGTTTACTTTAGAGATGGGGAGAAGGGTGATGAAGAGAACTGAACTTTGTTAGAAAATCTGTACTTTAATATTCGAATAATATCAGATAGGTATGAGTAAATATAATATTTACGAGATAGCTTTCATTTTACCTACAACGTTTGGCAACATTATGAATGGAAATATTTATCTATATTTCTATAAATAATTCACTTAACAAAACACTTACAAGACCAATTCGAATATCATAAAACATAATTTGCTATACGTATTAAAACACCATTTTACTTTTTTGTAATAAAATGAATAGTTTGATAAGAACTATAAATATTTAATTCAAAATTTGGGCTCCTCAACTATACGCAGTTTTTTTTTACCTTATCCCTAGACGTTTATAAGCCAGGAGCTAGCGAAGGAGTAAACGAAGGTCAGCCAGATTTAAATATGTATTTGTCGTCCTTTGATATAGCGTAGGTAGGTATCTCACAATAGAAACAAAATAACAATTTGTATGCTATTGTTTAGATTGCGTTTACATCTTTTTATTTACTTTTAATCGACTTCAAAAAAGGAGGAGGTTTTATAAACTGCTAAATGTATACATAAAATGTAACAGGTCAAATTCTGTACCTACATTGAAGATATATATTTTGAAAAATTTTTCGAGGGCATTCTACAATCGATACTGAAGCCTTTTTGTATGTCTGTCCATGTTTTTTGTTGACCGTTCATCACTCTGAAACTACTGAATGAATTAATTGAATGAAAGTTGGCACGATTTGGGATCATAATACGAAGAATAGGGTACTTTTCTGTTATGATAGAAAAAATTTCTGGCATAAGTCTTAATTCTATTTTATAGTTGATTTCATGACCTTCGGCGGGTTATTCAAAATTTCATGTTAAAGGTATAGACAATAAACAAAAGTCGCCTCTATAGGTAATAATATGTTTAATGCTATCACGATAGCTAATCAAAGTTTCCACGATTATTGAAATAGAAGATAAACTTTTTAGTTAGTATTAATCTTATCAACAGTTCTACGAATCATCCAATCTATGAATTGAGTTTAAATGAATGAGTAATATTTCGTAAAATGGCTATCTCAATAAATCTTCGATAAAAAATACCTATTCGCTATATAGATCTACCTATCAAATTGTATCTTCTCAGAAACTAAATATATATTATGTAATCCGTACTTTAAAAAAACGAAAGATTTTCTCCATCGCCTCGAACATTTTCAGAGCATGTAATACAAGTGCTTGCTCCGTGGTTCATTCAAACCACGTGTTTTTTTTATTAAAGTAAGTAGATTATTTACTACAAATTTTAATTTAATTCAAATCTGGTCTATCTTTTTATTCCGATTATTCTCAGAAACGGCTAGACTGATTTTGTCGCAACTTTTACTGGGAGACAGCTAGGAGTATTCGTAGTAACTCAAAGTACCTACTTTTTTCAATATTTCTACATAAATACCCTACGTGGGTAAAACCACAAGGCACAACTAGTATACAAATTTACCACGGTTACTTTTCAAAATAAGGAGATATTGTGATATTTTAGTCATGACGCAATGTGACGTATTGTTTGTAGGAGTAATCCTGTGTGTTGGTCTAAGGTGTAGACTGTAGATATTATCAAATACCATTCAATCCTCTCAGCAACTGCCCACTACGCTCATCTAACTGACCTTAAAGTAACGCAGTGTTGCCAACTCTCGAAAATATTTATCCCTAAAGTTTGTGTCAAAAACCCCTAAAATCGCCTTAATTATTGAGTTGTCCCCCTAATAAATATAAATTCATAATAATTTAGAAATAATATGCTGTTTAATACAGACAAAATCCTACGTCTTTATCTGAAGATTCAGATTTTTTGAAATCATACATGTTGACAATGAATAAATTTACCATTTTTTTATATTCGATGAAAATCGCCGCCAGTTGCCTCAGAGTAGTTGTAGAATAACGTATATGTCGTTATAAGTCGCTAGGCCAAGAAAGAAATATTAAAATCATCATCAATTTCGAAATAGTGATGTGCCTTTATTGCAAACGTTAAAGAACTTTTACTCTATCGGTAACCGGTTCAATAAATAGTCACAGATTAATAGGTACGATAAACAGTTTTAGTCACTTCAAGTCCTATTGAGTAGTTTATAACATGTATTTTCTATAAATCTTTCTATAAGATTGTAAAAGAGAAACGCATGGTACGAATGTTATAAATGACGAATTACTTAGGTACAAATAATAATGTCGTGTCCATATGAATAGAATATCAAATGTGGTATACCTTTGTGATGAGAAGTTAAATTGTAATAATAATATAAATCTTTGTAAAGACTCTGCAGCTGTGTACCAATATGTCCAACTGCGCAAGCAGCTGGCACATGGCTGTGAAAGCAACGCAGGTAGGGGATTCCGAGAACGCCAAATATAATCGAGTTACGAGAAACTCGCTCTCTATGGCACGTTTAAATTTTGAATGCGCATCGAACACCTGCCTGCGAATGAATTTTACTTACTTATTTATGTATGTGATTACTTTTAAATCAAATTATATGATTGTTTTCTCTTGAAATTTCAAAAAAAATGATTTAATGAACTACTTTAATTTGGCTGTATAAAACTGTTAACTTTATCTTTTAAACCTACAATAAAAAAATATTATTATCATAAAAATTACAGCGTTTCATAGAAGTATTCGTGACTGGAGGTGCACGCAACACGTTTACAGTGGAGTGAACTTAGTAACCAGGTCACGCATTACTTAACGTTTTTCGGTCAGAGTAACTCTTTTTATAGACAAGTTTTGTACCTTAAAAACAGTTTTGAATTTAATATGTAAGTATGTACTTTTTATTTTAAAATAGTTTGACTACTGAAAACTTTGTATTTTACTGTCATGCTAGATATATGTATATGTAAGTAAGTAGCTACATTTATAAACATATACTCCCTAATGAATAATATGAAACTATTAATTTTCTCTTTCGTGCTATTGCCATTATTCATTATTTACTAGAATGGATTGAGTAGAATAGACATGAATGTAAGATTACGCAGAATCGTGCGCTACGTACAAATAATACAATGGAATGAAGATAGCAAGCAAACGACTAGATAACTGGATAATTGTTGTTGGTTGGTGAATGAATTCTCGGAAGTAGTGAACGTTCGAGTTTCGTATCACTCGGTTGTCGCTCGGCAACGTCCTCCAACGTTGATCCCCACTTTTCGTTCGTACGAGTCAGAGAACAGAGTCAGTTTGTAGCGAGTATTCATCAAATTGACTGCATACAGAGCGTCGGCGCGATCGGTCAGCGGTGGACGTTTCAGTGTTCCAATAGTTTTTATTCGATTTAATTTATAGTCTTTACTATTTTGTCTTTGGTATTGTGAAAGTGCCCAACACTACTGTCATTATTTTATGAAGTTGTAGTTGATTTAATTACCATTTGTCATTGTCGCGTCGCCTCGTCGCCTGCCTGTGCCTGTGCCTTCCAAGAATTTCGCTTACGGACGCGTTATTGTGTTTTAACAATTTTGTGTTGTGAAAAAAGAAATAGTGCATAAAAGTTCAACAAAACTTATCGGACATTACCGAGTGAATAACAGTTTTTATGATTCCAAAGTGCCTATGTGAATTAATACAATGTCGGATCGTCATTGACTTGGAATTTGCGTTGCTGTTTTTAGTGAATTAATCAAACCGTGGCCTCCGGAGACGAGGCGGGTGGTACACGTAAAAGTCCACCAAAAAGTGAACACCAAATGTGCCTGATTGAGCGGCGGGAAACAAAACTGTCACCTCTAAACATGACTATAGCAGCGAGGTTACCTCTACAATCTTCAAGTGAGTTCGAGGAACTATTGTTCTTAACTGTAGGACATACAATAGGTATTTTAGTTTAGGTTATTGTATTAAACATAAAAAGAGTTTAAAACTTTCACAGCGCAGAATTTTAGGTTATATTATAAGTAGAATTCTTATCATTTTAGCTATAGTGACAATGCGTTTTGACTGTTGGAAAGTTTTGTTTTAAACTCTCTGATGCTCTCGACTTCGTCCGACGAATTTAGGGTTCTAATATGCTGCAGTGTTCTTTAGATAAAAATGATTTTCAAGTAAGGTTGTAACAACAACTTTATGTATCATTTAAAAACATAGTTCTAAGTACTTACGTGTATTGCTTTGAAGTAAGCATGTAGGTCTAGACAAACTAAATTAATCATATCAGTATGAAACGAGGAAGTATTCTCATAAAATTGTAGGTACAAGTCATTTTATTGAACAAACATTAAAACATTTAAATAGTAAGTACCTGGTTTAAAACTTATGAGGGAACTGATTATTACCTATATTCATTCTTGTATTGCTAAAAATCTTTTACTCTATGTAGTCAGGTAAAAATAAAAAAAACCTGTCTACTGTAATTACTTATCAATGTTAGAAAAGTCTTGATAAAAAGTATGGAACATCATTGAAAAATATAACAAAGTTGCCTGGCATATCCTTGAGCTAGTTTTGTTTATCCATTATTGATACACATATGCATGCATTTGGTCTAAGGTCCATTAGAAATATATATCCTCATCTGTTATTCATTAGTGATAAGAAATAAATGAGAGATAATGTTCACAGAGACAAATTGCAAATAACTTGCCTAAAGAAATTGCAGCCAAACACATTTTTCATACAAAATCTAGGAAAACAATGAACTAAATCAAAGGAAACCTTAACACAGTTAAATTAGCTTCTTTCATTTGACATATTAGACAACTAAATAACTGATGAGGGTATATAAATAACATTACTTGAATGTTTATATCTGGCAACCCCACAGTTGCAGCAGAAAGCTAGCAACCTTTACTTTTTCAATTCTTTTGGGTATGGGTAACTAGTGTACAATTATTTTTAATTGACCAATTAAAGAAGGAGATTAAATAAATTAAAAGAAAAATCACTTAATACTTACTATTCAGCTGAAATTTAACTAGGCAACCTATGTGCAATGTGTCCTAATCCTAATGAAATAACAGATAAGTGTATATATTTATTATGATGGATTTCATACTAATTAGTCTGCTACTATAGCGATAAAATTACTTTTTCTGTCACTGTGAACTTTCTCTGAAATATCAATAAAAATGTTCCCGCATTTAATCATTACCTAGTTTTTCTTGAAGAGATCTTTTTCAGCGTAAAGGCCATCTTTTGTGCAAGGCTTATTGTTTGTTTTTTACTTGCCTCTGTGAATATTTTTACTGCTCAGTAAAAAGTGTTGAGTATTGTTATGTAAAACTCCTTCTTTAGTCTGTATCATGAATTGTGTCTAACTAGGAATTATTTTACACTAACCAATGCCCCACGGTTCTTCCCATGTATTTCTTGATGTTTTGGGATTATATGAATAAAATATAGCCTGTGATACCCACAAATAATGTGGCTGTCTGTCTGTCATTGGTATAAGAAGTTTCATTATCAGCTTATTTAAACAACCCACTAAAGGCAACCCCTTTTTTTTATTCTTTACAAGTTAGCCCTTGACTACAATCTCACCTGATGGTAAGTGATGATGCAGTCCAAGATGGAAGCGGGCTAACTTGTTAGGAGGAGGATGAAAATCCACACTACTTTCTAGACAGCATCGTACCGGAACTCTAAATCGCTTGGCGGTACGTCTTTGCCAGTAGGGTGGTAACTAGCCACGGCCGAAGCCTCCCACCAGCCAGACCTGGACAAACTAAGAAAATCTCAATCTGCCCAGCCGGGGATCGAACCCAGGACCTCCGTTTTGTAATACCACTGTGCCACGGAGGCCCTCCTTATAGTTATAGGATATCTTCTATGATTATGGAACTTAGACCTACCACACTACTCTAAAGGGGGTTGGTGGGATTGAAGGTTATGGTTGCTGATCAAATTACAAGCACATAATATCTATGCCTGAACTATGCAAGACATCAACGTAGAATGTGATCCTTACATACTTTGCTGCAGTTCATTTCATGTAGGATGGTGTGGATGACAGTTCGTTTCACTGTTGAAAGTTTGCTGTGATTCACGATAATATTACATATTATAAACGTCATATAGGCGACTGTCACTGTACCCATGCTATCTGAAAAACACTTTAGGGAGGGTCATCTGAATTATGAAACATAAAAAAAAATATTTGTTTGTCCACAGATGCGTGTATGGAAGTGGGTGTACCTCTAAACAACTGGTCCTCAGGCGTCGCTTGCTGTCCGAACTGCAGGCATGAGCTCAGGGTATCGCTGGCCTGTGCGAAGGCCCACTCTCACTCTATGACCCCCGCGACACCACCGTTCAGCCTGCAGCCTGCATACTTGCCTCACTCTCCGTACACCATTCCTTCGTCACCTGTATTACCAGCGCCATACAACGATGAACTGAGGAGGTTAGCGGACACGTTACGAGCGTTGAGGCTATCCGGCTGGTACTATGGGAATTTGGATTGGCAGGTTTGTGCATTTCTTGGTTTCATTTTAGATTTAATGTTAAATGAACTAGAAACATAACTTGGAAGGCTAGAAAAAGTTTTTTGGTCTCTTATTGCATGTGTTATTAACTAAGTTCTTAGGATGGATTCCTACATCTAGTCAATTGAGGAATTTATACTTTTTAAATTGGCTCTGGTCTAAGGTCGCGCGTAACTATATACGTACCATTGTTTTAAACATTCTACTTTCAATGCCGCTTTTACTCTTATTAATGCAATTCATATTTAATGTCATATTTTTTTTTGTGCTTTTTATAATCTTTCATGCATAGTTGGAATCTGCCTCATGCATCCTAGTAGAGTCAAATCACTTAACCTCTATAAGTTACGAGTAGTAAGATGGCGAATTCGTACGTAACACTCTCGATGGTCCACGGGGGGCTGGTGGCGGGTAGCGATGACAGATTTCCTACCCCGTCGCCCACATATCATGGGAGTGTTATCAAAAACTTTACCAAGCTATAACTTCTAACACTTCAGTATAAAAATAATACATTCCATATAATGATGACGATGTTCAAAACTTGCTACGTAATGCTATTTCAACTGCGTAGGCGTTTAGCACATACTGTGTGTACCTCCTGACCTATATTTAGCTCAATATCGCATACAGTCAAACCAAGCGTGTGCGAAATATTCGTGCATCTTTTGACTAACATACCTTTAAAATTCAAACCCTCAGAAATGTAAAAAAATGTAATTTAAGCACTTACAATCTTAGGATACTATAACTTTTAATATTCGTTGACGAGTATTGTATCCAAAGATTGTCCAAAAATAAAACATAATCTGCTCCGTAGATAGAGAATTGATAGACAACTAATCGACGAGCTGTTGTAAAAGTCAAGTCAAGACATAAGATTTCGACATACACTACACTGAACTAGTTTTTCAGCAATATATTATTTGGTGGTTATTTAAAACTACACAGCCCTCGGTTTCACATGCATAGTTCCCGATCCCGCGTAAATAAAAGCCTATGACACTCGCAAATAACGTGGCTTTATAGTGGTAAAAAAATTCGAAAATCGGTTCTGTAGATACAGAAATTCCCCCTACAGTACCACAAACTTTACCTCTTTTAATGTTAGTATAGATTACTCATTTCATTATTATCGCAATGTGATGAATTCTATCTATCTATTAACTTCTCTATCTACGGTCTGTTCCTTAAAGTCATTGGACTTGACTCGATAGACGTCACAGTTGGCGATATTACGTCACATAATGTTTGTAAAGCTTGCCGTATCTTATTTGTCTATGTCATCGCATTGCAGGGTGCACGGAGTTTACTCAAGGAGACTAAAGTGGGCGCCTACGTGATCAGAGACTCTGGCGACAGGAACTTCATATTCTCACTGTCAGTGCAAACTGACAAGGGCCCCACGTCTGTGAGACTACACTATGAACAGGGATTCTTTAGGTGAGGCATTTTTTTTAAATTTATTTTTACTAACGGCAAAGACCTCCCGTCGAGCGATTTAGCGTTCTGGTACGAGCTCGTGTTGAAACCGAAGAGGGTTGTGGATTTTCATCCTCCTCCTAACAAGTTAGCCCGCTTCCATCTTAGACTGCATCATCACTTACTATAAACAGGCCTAAAACTTGAATAAATCCCTACAAGTGACCGTGACAGAGAACGATCCAAGATGACGTCATTTCGGTGGAAGATCTATGTTACATGATCGCAAAAACGAAAAATCGCTGCAATTTGTTGTCGTGACTGTGATTTTAAAGCATTCACCGAGTTACATAATGGCCCTGCAGGTGAGGAGACTGTAGTCAAGGGCTAACTTGTAAAGAATAAATTAAAAAAAACCCACATAGTTCCCGTTACCGTGGGAGTACAGGGATAATATAATATAGTTTATGTTACTCCTTATTACAGCAACTGGCAGATCAGTGAGTCCCGTCAAAATCGGTCTAGTCGTTTCAGAGATTAGCCGGAACAAACAGATAACAAACATTTTAATTTGACAAACAGGAGGGCTACTATCAACTTTATCCTAGCGATCCAAATCCGACGCTATTCAACTTCGGTGCCTATATTGAATCGTTTTTAATTCGTACCATGACATCTCCTAAACTGAATAGCATTTGAATCGTCTATATTGAATGAATGATCGACATTTGTCTCTGATCTGCGGTTGAATAGCAATATGTTTGAGAGAGACAACGCTACAAAAAGTTAAAAGAAAAGCGCGAACTTTGAATTTATTTTGGTTTTAACTTTAAATTGTTAGTTTATCTTAAATATTATAGTTAAATTACTTAACAAACAATGTATGCTGTTAGTATAATATTAGTTACGATTTATTACGCAGTGTAGGTGGACAAACATAAGTACCTACCTACCACTTCAATACAAGAATTTTAAGTGGTATTTTTTTTAGAGAAACACGAGACTTAGAGGTAGTTCGCAACATCTATGTTTACACTTCTCAAGCCAGAACATTTGGCTTCAAATGACCCTAATATTTTGTCAAAAAGTTGTTTAAATATATTATTTTATGAAACTTTTGTCTGGCACAGAAAGCACAATGTACCTATTTTTTATTAATACACTGCACTTACCTGCTGCACGCATTGCATTTTAATTACTTTACTAAATACACTGCATCACATTACGCACTTTTTTGTTTACGCATATACGGCATATAAAATTAGCACCATTTCTATAGACATCCACTTTAAATCAAACAAAGGATCCTTTTGTTCCCAAATAAAGCGTCGTCTTTGTTTACGCGTACTTACTATTTATTTCACTATCGTTTTTCATAAAATCGAAAAGTATTATTTATCAAACATCACTACAAGCTTCCAGAAATTATTTATGTACTAATACTAATACTATTTTTTTAATTTTTAATCAATTATAAGTAAAATACGTGAAAACGATTCAGTTCCAGCCACAATATAAGTAACTTTATTTGGTCGGCTCAGTTTGACAGCTTAACGATTCAGTTTAGGTTACAAGATGACTTCATAGTACGAGAAGGCGTATGAATGGATTCCGTTAGCGACTCAGTTTAGGTTATTTTTCGGTACAGCGTCAATTGGTCGGATATAGGACTTCGTGGTACGAAAAATCGAAGCAGTTCAGTTTAGGTCTGCAGTTGAGTCGCTATTATAGTTGATGGTAGGTATGCAGACACTTCAACTTTATTTATTTGCATAGATCAAGTGATAGTCTTCATTATGTAACTATTATAATAGGTATAAAAAAGATTATATCCTGTAAATACCTATGTATAATAAATAAAAAATCGCAACTTTCAGGTTACTGTTTTTATATCTCAAAAATTTGGATGTCATTCATAAAAATAGATCAAAATTCATTTATTTCAATTAAGTTAAGTTTTAGGCTTATTATATGTACCTATATGTATATATATTATGTACCTATTCTCAAAATGACATAACATCATATACGAGTATTATGTGTTAGTCATTTAGTAAGTAGGTATGTGATTCACTTTAGTCGCGCGTATTGGGACAGTCACATGTTCTGTGACGTCACATTGTGACGTTTAACTTAGTACCACTTATTCACATGTGATTGTTATACAATCCAGTGACGTAGTGATTAGGGCAAATTTTCAGACAGCTTCCTACTAACTCACACTTCGCCAATAAAGCATTCCTTACTACATTCACTTCACTTAATTAGAGATATATTAGGACAGTGTATAGTCTGGCAAGCTCGTTGATGACACTCCCATGATATGCGCGCGACGGGAGGAAAGACTGCGCGGGTGTGAAATTTTGCGTGCGCGGAAGTGAGGTGCATCAGTCGTGGGTTTTTCATTCATCGCTACACGCCCCCATTGGACCATTGGAAGTGTTACGAACGAAGTTGCCAAGCTATACAAACACTTCACTTTATCTATACTAATATAATAAAGTTAAAGAGTTTGTTTGATTGAACGCGCTAATGAACTACTCTAGGTCCGATTTGACATAGCGGTCAAATTGAGAACCTCCTCCTTTTTGAAGTCGGTTTAAAAATAAATAAAAAACTACGAACTTGTCTATTAAATAGCAGCTACAATACCAAAAATAGATTCACATGGTACCTATGCCTACAGCTAACCACGTTTCTTTTCTTCAGGCTGTATTGTTATACTAGCAGACGGCGCGTGGTTTCACCCGCGTGGTTCTCGTTCCCGCAGGAATACGGGGATAAAATATAGCCTATAGCACTCGGAAATAGTGTAACTTCCCAATAGTGAAAGAATTTTTCAAATCGGTCTCCAGAGCCTATTCAAAACATACAAACAATCAATCAAATTTTTCCTCTTTATAGTATGAGTATAGAAAAGCATTGGTATGGGTCGAAGCTCTATATTTTCCTCATTTATCAGGAATAAGGTATTGTAGCCATGAATTATCCTGAGGTGACGTAATAATTGTTCATGAATAAATTGCCTAACACTATTCACTGTAACTCCAAGAATCAGTTCAGTTACTACTTCTATGAATTTGTAAGCGTTGAATTATATTATTAAAAAAGCCGAGTTTTTATAATTTATTTCTTGAAATCATTTAAATATTAGTTTTAGGCAGAATGAGAATACTATTAGCAGGATAAATAATCCAAGAGATAACTAGATAATTTTGTCTAAATGGCGTTCTCTCATTACGATGGGATGTACCTAATTGAGTACAATAGGGGCCTACAGGTCTGATCACGGAGTCGGAAATGGAATTACTAAACAAAACAAGATAAACCCATCTTTTTTTTGACTAGAGTTTGACCAACGAAAGTAGAGACTGAAATCGCCCTTTTTCTTTATTCTTTTCAGTAGGGAAAAGGCAAAGGTATTACACCGTACAGCTTTTCAGTCTCTACTTTCACTAGCCAAACACCTCAACTTAATAAACCAATGAGTTATAAAAATACAGATCCCGGAATACGATTGATACACAAGTTATATTTCGAATAGAGACGAATCGTTCGAAATTTGAATTAAGGTTTTAGTATCGTGGCATTTGTATGTTTCGTCTATAATTCAATTTAAAAAAAAAAGAAGTTAAACCTGTTTCGTCATAAAGACTATATAAAAAGTTCCTGTATGCGGATAATACTAGTTTTTTTTTTAAATATAATTTAGTGTGCGTTCGTTATCCATATAAGCAGCTATCTTTTGTAGAGTTATTTACATTTTTGTTATCTTATCGCGCGGGTTATAATACTCCTCGCGTAGATAAACAATCTTGGCGCCCTCCAATTTATTCCCGCTACTGTTTAGTAACGAGCCGTGATAGCCCAGTGGATATGACCCCTGCCTCCGAATCCGGAGGGTGTGGGTTCGAATCCGGTCCGGGGGATGCACCTCCAACTTTTCAGTTGTGTGCATTTTAAGAAATTAAATATCACGTGTCTCAATCGGTGAAGGAAAACATCGTGAGGAAACCTGCATACCAGAGAATTATCTTAATTCTCTGCGTGTGTGAAGTCTGCCAATCCGCATTGGGCTAGCGTGGTGGACTATTGGCCTAACCCCTCTCTTTCTGAGAGGAGACTCGAGCTCAGCAGTGAGCCGAATATGGGTTGATGACGACGACTGTTTAGCATCGCAAGGAAAACCACTCAAAAAGGAAAAAATAACTCATAAAGGAAAAGATAACTCAAAAAGGAAAAGATTACTCAAAAAGGAAAAGATAACTCAACAAAAAGGAAAATATTTTCATTGGAGATATCTAAGCTTGGAGAAAATTTGCATTTGTGTCATTGTTTTTTTTTTTTAATTTGTAGGTTATAAAATCAAAATTCACTTATTTCAAGTATGCTTACTTTAGTAACGTTAAATTTGTTTGTAGTGTTTAGTAGTAAGTAGTTACTTAAGTAAAGAGTAAAGTTGTATCCATGACCTTATATTTAGTTTTCCGTAGTTAGTACCTATTGCGTTACTTATTCATTCTTCTTCTGGAGATGATATCGGATCATCTCTTGTCCAAATACCTTGTTAAGTGTATTTTGGAGTTTGATCACTCCATAGCTTTATGACTTTACTTAAAGTCATTATTTTATAGTACAAAGTAATAACTATAAAAAAACATTTATTGTCGATTCAAAATTAACTATCATGTTTTCCCCTCTAATGTTAATACTGCGAGTTTGTTTTTTTTTTTTTTTTTTTTTTTATTTTTTACAAGTTGGCCCTTGACTACAATCTCAGCTGGTAAGTGATGATGCAGTCTAAGATGGAAGCGGGCTAACTTGTTAGGAGGATGAAAATCCACACCCCTTTCGGTTTCTACACGGCATCGTACCGGAACGCTAAATCGCTTGGCGGTTCGTCTTTGCCGGTAGGGTGGTAACTAGCCACGGCCGAAGCCTCCCACCAGCCAGAACTGGACAAATTAAGAAAATCTCAATCTGCCCAGCCGGGGATCGAACCCAGGACCTCCGTCTTGTAAATCCACCGCGCATACCACTGCGCCACGGAGGTCGTCAATTGTTTGCCTGTATGTTAATTTTTCGCGCTGAAACTCCTATATTGCTTTGACTGAAATATGGAAATGGAGATATATATACCCTGGATTAACAAATAGGCTACTTAATGGAAACGATATATTTTTATTTGTCTTTAAATACATGTCACTTCAAATCTCCTGATAATATGTGTAATCGCAAAGGAAATCCCAATTCTATACCTATACCATTATCTTATTTTGGAAAGTCCATAGTGCATACTTACGAGTACTTAAGTCTGGTGTAATACTATGGTTTTACCGATTAGGAGATTCTATGTAACAAATGTCATCCGGTGCTTACTAGTGGATATCATACAGTAGGTAGATGTCAATTGATTTGATGTTTATTTTAATAAGGTTGATAATAAAGACCAAAATAGTGAATAGGCCAACTGGTTAGGTTTTAAAACTGAACGTGTGTACCATAGTAATGATTACGTAAAACATGCTATAGCTTGGCAAATTCGTTCGTAACACTCCCTATGGTCCGCGGGGGCCGGGAGTGGGGTAACGATGCCCCGCGCGTCCTTCCCCTCCCGTCGCCCGCATATCATGAGAGTGTCATCAGTAAACTTGTCAAGCTACAGTTCTTATGCACTGAATGTAGACGGAGGCGTGTCACCCTTCCTAGTAGTGTGGTTTTCCTGCGCTAAATTACTTGGTACAACATAACCGCAACACATGTACTGTATTGTATCATGTTTTGAAGTTTAGGTTTTATAAGAAAACGCTTGTGGTTTTACTGCATAACATTTATTTTAGTTCTGGACTGGTATAGATTCGCATAATTCCATGCCATAATAATCTTAGCTTTTGGCTGGTGGGTGGCTTCGGCTCTGGCTAGTTACCACCCCTACCGGCAAGATGTCGTGTAGAAACCGGAAGGGGTGTTGATATCTTAGATTGCATCATCACTTACCATTAGGTGAGATTGTAAAGAAAAAAAAGTTTCACTATTCCAAGTGCTGGGCAGTTGCCTCAAACCCCAGTCTTTTCATCCATGCGTATTGTATCACTGTATCCACTTTTACTAAAGGTTTTTAGTTGGAAGAGAAGGAAGGATATTAAATCTTGTTTTGAAAAAAAATTGTGTTGCCAAAAACATTCAATTTCCTTTTCAATGTAGTTTTGTTAGTGTAGTTTTGTTTCCTTATTTATGGTTATCATCAGATTTGTAAATTGACGATCGACTTTTACAATGCCTCAATTTATTATTATCAGATACATAATCTGAAAATTCTCATAATATTTTCCATGTGTGCGTATGATTATTATTTTTCAAATATTTTCCTTAACGTGTTATTTACCGAACATTTTATTTGTACGTATATGGAATATTATGTACTTTTTTCGGTAAAAAAAAAGTACCTACATAATATATTTTAGGCATATGTGTGTGTTTCTAAAGTTTGAATTAATTGCAGACAGTTTTTTAGGGGTTACAGTATTGTATGATTTTTTCAGAAAATCAACTGTTGAGTTTCTTGCCGGCTCTTCTCCGGTGGTAGAGTCTTTACGTTTCAAAAGTAAACTAAGCCTAATTGAAATAAATGAATTTTGAATGGTTCCGCACATATGTACTGTACGTATAAAACGCAGCCCTTATTTAATCATTATATCAGAGAGATTATCATCTGTCATCTGAATAAGGATTAGGTTTTTCGAGTATTCGAAAGGCATTGGGCGTATTTTTTTTTGATTTTCGTGTTAGTTTATAGTCTTTAATGACTTTTAGTTATTTTAATTCATCATTATCAAACCACAGTCGGCTCACTGTTGAGCTCGATTCTCCTCTCAGAATGAGAGGGGTTAGGCCAAGGATTGGCAGACTTCACACACGCAGAGAATTAAGAAAATTCCCTGATATGCAGGTTTCCTCACGATGTTTTCCTTCACCGTTTGAGACACGTGATATTTAATTTCTTAAAATGCACACAACTGCAAAGTTGGAGGTGCATGCCCCGGACTGGATTTGAACCCACACCCTCCGGAATCGGAGGCAGAGGTCACATCCACTGAGCTATCACGGCTCTCGGCATTAATATTTTAATTATTAGTTGTTAACAGAACAAATTGTAACGGTCGTTTTCTTTCTTTCCAGGTTAGACTGTGATCGACCGCTCGCGAGGTATATGCCACGCTTCCGATGCGTGGTAGAGCTAGTCCAGCATTACACCCGGGTGGGTGAGCGCGGGCCTGCTGGAACTGTCTGGGTCGACCGGGAAGGATGTCCTCACTCCCCCGTCCTCCTCAGGAATCCGTTGAGGCAATCTCCACCTACCCTCATGCACATGGCTCGCCTGGCGGTCCACCGGGCTCTGGACTCCAACCCCCTGACCCCCAAGCTGTGGTGTGCCCCCAAACATAGGTTACTGCCCCTACCCCCAACGCTTGTAGACTATCTCGGAGAGTACCCCTACTCGATCTAACATGAGGATCTGTATTTTAGTCCGCTAATGTAGTTCAATTGTGTCTTAGGAACTAAATATTTAGACATTGAAATTGAGCAGAATATTGAGACAGAGCAGCGTTAAAACATAGTGTAATTAAAAAAAAAACATGACTGAATAAAATGTTACACATGATGCTAAAGATTTAGAAAAAAAATATGCATAAAATTTTTTTGACAGTAACACTACTGTTATTATAATTACACAATTATAATATAATTAGACAAAAATGATATTTGACAGTTTCATCTTGTGTACATATGTAGTAAAATTAATGTTTTTACATTCTTGTAATTTTTCTGCTTCAGTGTCTCGTCTTCAAGATAGACAGCTGTATAAGCACATAGTGAAGATATTAGGGTATTAGACAAAATATTTAGCCCCTCTATATACCATTGTACGGAATTAGACAATTGGCTTAAGACAAACAAAACATTTAGAGTGCTGGTGTCTTCACAGTATAGGGTGTGACCACACATGTACGGTTTTGCAAAATGATAAAACATGTCAAAGAGTTACTGTTACTGGGCATTAAAAAACAAATTTAAAGGAGATGGTCCAAAATTGTATGGAGCCCAGGATCAGTCATTGTACCGTAGCGGAAATAAAAAACCTTTTAAACTATTTTCGATTATATAAATCTTTACTTTAATTCTTTCGAAATAATATTCATTCTCTCCCAAGAAATGCAACAATAATATGGGTAATAATGGCGGATTGTTGACGTTTTCAATGCAATAGTCGACTTGACGTTTGCTGACAATTGTCATGCCATAGTTGCTATATGGGCGCCATCTTGATTTATCTTGAAAACCTGGGTTTTAATTTTAATTATTTCTTTTTATTTAGTTATTTATTTATATTTTAATAAAATCCTTGTATTTTTTAAATTTTATTGATACGAGGTACAAGAGTGGACCTGAAATGGACCATCTTCTTTCTCATTCAATATATTTGCTGACCGATATGTGTGTTTGCACCCTTATGTGTAGTACAAAAAATTTCGTGTACTTTTTTTTTATTTATAACTGTAAACTAGTACGGGATGCTAGGATTGTAAAGGGCAGGCCCTTATTTTATTAAGTTACTAACAATCGTTTAATTTGTAATAGTTAAATTATAACCACTGTATTATTTATAAGTATTGAATATGGGACTCAACTATTATGGTATTTAGTAAAATGTTTGAAAGCTTTTTCTGTTTTTGGTTAAGTGTGAACACACTGTCTGTATATATAGAAAAGGGATGTATCTAATGCAAGACTGAATTCCTTAAAGAGTGTAATGTGACCGCAGAATCATAGACAAAAGAATATTGTTTGTGGCATTGATGTTATTTGCATAGGTGGAAGGAGGTTGGTTGAGAAATGAGGTTTGACATATCTGGCCAGTACCTTTAAATCTTTATTCCTATTAAAAAAATATTTGTTTGAAGCTATTAATCAATTCCTTATATTATTTATTTACAAATCATTATGTTACCTATTGTATTTTTGACCAGCAAAAAATAAAAGCTTATTTATATAAATAGGCTACAGTAATAAATTCATTTAAGTTTAAATTCACGATTGTCGGCCAGACCATAGACTACTTCGTAATCCTCTTTATTTACATCTTGTTTTAAATATAACATCATTGTCGGTATATGTAAAAATATTTATCAATCTATTCCAGAAAGTCTGTTTGTCTTTGCATGCAGTGGTATATACTTTATAGACTGCGTTTATTTTCATAAAAATGGTTTAAGTTGTTACAAAATGAACTATTAGACTACTTTTCAAATAATCTTCCTTAAGCCGAGTGAATGTCACTGATCATCGAGTCTCTGTACCTTATGTATTATGTACTCAGACCAATTACCTTCTTATTGGACTCATATCGCACTTAAATTCACCAACAAAATTGTCTACTGTTTTTGAGGTGGATGAGGTAAAATAACACATCGAAAATATTTAACACCAATAAATGTGTTTTATTGTATTAAAATTACACACTAGTGTAATTTTAATACAATAAAACAATGATTCTTTAGATGCAATTTGTATATACTCGATAGATCATGATCATGTACTTTTGACAGAGGGGTAAAGCTTAGCGAGGCAAGTCCTACGGTAATTGGTCTGAGGTACACCTCCATAGTCTAACAGACTTCCTGAAGTAGACAAACTGTACTA
Organism: Bicyclus anynana; assembly: GCF_947172395.1. NCBI lineage: Eukaryota > Metazoa > Arthropoda > Insecta > Lepidoptera > Nymphalidae > Bicyclus > Bicyclus anynana. Next base: position 3,501,435 of record NC_069093.1, read on the forward strand.
TAAAACTGTATAATTTTTTTTTATATGTGACAAAATATAAAATATGTTGTACAATTTGTATTACACTGTTCGTTTCGTAAATGCCCAATCTTGTCCATTATAGTTAAGGAAGACATCACACTATTTTGTATAGAGCTATATTTTATTTATTTCTCAACTAATATAAATAAATAGGCTTAACATACACAATATTATTTTATTTTGTTCCTATCTAAAGAAAGTCATGCGGGAAAACATTTAAAAACTAGCGGACGCCCGCGACATTGTCCGCGTGAAACTCGATATAAACTTTCAACTACCCCTACCCTATCCCTACCTCTTTTTATTTTTTTTTCTGTCATAAGAATCTTCTGACAATATCAAACACATCAAAAAAATAGATGGAATTTTTGACTTTTGAGATAAAAAATTATTAAAAAATTAGTCTTCTATTTCCAATATTCTGTTGTTTAAAAATAATTGAAGACTATATATCTATACTAATATTATAAAGCTGAAGAGTTTTGTTTGTTTGATTGATTGATTGAACGCGTTAATCTCAGAAACTACTGGTCCGATTTAAAAAAATCTTTCAGTGTTGGATAGCCCATTTATCAAGAAAGGCTACAGGCTATGTATTATCCCCATATTCCTACGGGAACGGGAACCACGCGGGTGAAACCGCGCGGCGTCGGCTAGTTCTAATATAAGGATACATAGTGGTACTAACTTGAGAGTTACTCTAACCAAGGATATCTGAGGAAGCTTTTAATATCGATTTTTTAATAGCTTTAGTAATGAATATACGTACACATTATCAATTTTATTTTGGCTATAAAATCAAAAATGGATAGTACTGATAAAATGTGCCATCAACATTGAAGAAGACTATCCAATTGGTGAATTGAGACTGGGTCAAGGTAATTGGACTGTGGATTGTGGCCTTAAGTACACTTGATATACAAACCAATTCATACGTCTTAATTCACCGTTTATCAAATTGGGCGGTAAATTGCGAGGATTGAATCGTTTGAAAGGTGAAGATGCGTCCAGCTGGGTTATTCGTTAACTTAGATGTCTTTAGGAGGATGAGTCATAATAAGCCTGTGAGCCTACATTCGCATGAGAGATTTTTTAACGGACGGCTAATGGTCAGACTATCGTATTTTTATAAAAGCTGATATCACTACGTTGTAAAAGCTACGGTTTGCCTTCGACCAGCTGGCCTATAAACTAATTTGGTCAATCTACGTTTTGACTTAAGTGCTCTAAGCACTTCTTTCCTATCCCTACCTTACCTTAGTCCTACCCCTAACCCTATACTACGTAGGTAATTTATATTAAAAAGAAATATATAATTTCAGTCTGAATTATTGTTTCATTCAACCATTATAATTAGGGGGATCCCATGAATACCTTATAATAATTATTTATAATAATTATTATTTATAATTATTATTTATAGCCCTGACCACCGGTTGCTTGGACACTCAAATGTCCCGCAGCGGGAGGGTGAATTTTTTTTTTATAAATTTTTAATAATGTTTTGTATTTTATACTTATATTGTTAAAAATTAAAAAAAAAAAGAAGTAATTTTTATTTATAATAATTATTATTTGACGGCCTCCGTGGCGGTGGATTTACAAGACGGAGGTCCTGGGTTCGATCCCCGGCTGGGCAGATTGAGATTTTCTTAATTTGTCCAGGTCTGGCTGGTGGGAGGCTTCGGCCGTGGCTAGTTACCACCCTACCGGCAAAGACGTACCGCCAAGCGATTTAGCGTTCCGGTACGATGCCGTGTAGAAACCGAAAGGGGTGTGGATTTTCATCCTCCTCCTAACAAGTTAGCCCGCTTCCATCTTAGACTGCATCATCACTTACCATCAGGTGAGATTGTAGTCAAGGGCTAACTTGTAAAGAATAAAAAAAAAAAAACCTATTTAAAAACATACCTGAACCAAACCTGAACACATGAAAAATAAATTAAATTAAAATAAACTTAATTTAGTTGGCCAAAATATGAACGTAGAGCACTGGAGACTGAAATCACCAATTCAGAGGGTATTCTCAAAATGATCAAATATTTTTTTTATATAGGTAGTAATGTTTTCACTTTCACTAAAAGCGTTTTTTAACAAACATTATTAGACATTTTTTTTAATTTGCCGGGTGATTTTCTGTCTCAGCCAGACAGACAGAAAAAGGTTTATCTATGCCATAGAGTTCTTAATTGCCTCAAGTTGGTATTTAATCTGTAATGAAATATGGTGGACGGCACAAACGGCTAAAAAGATAGTGGACGGTGATATACTGTCAACTGTCAGTCCTGTCAACTGTCAAGCTCAACGTTCAAAGTCACGTGTCATTGTCAATGTCAAATAAAATAAACTCTAAGAGCGGTCGGCGGCGCATTATTGATTTTATTATTAGTTTCTCATAATCCTAACAACTGAAATAAAAGAAATGTAAGGTGCTAAATCAAATAATATAGCCCAAGTCATGTCAGCAAATGGTAACGGCGGTAACTATGCACCTCTTAAACAAATACTATCGGACTCTGAATCCGAGGACGACAACAAACTAGAAAATGATCTGCACATCAAGGTTTCCGACAGTTGTAACAATTTGGACTACAACAGCGGGCTGCAGTCTTCGAAGAACTACAGCATGAGTGATATGGATGACTATAACACCAACGAGAAAACAGTAGAAAGCACGATGGACAACGTTAGTTTTCTTCAGTCCGATGTCTCGAACAAGATGTCGTTTCCGCGCCGTTGTGCTTTCATAGCATCGATATTCGTGTGTGTTTTTACTGTTATCATATTTCTTTGGGGCGTACCTTGCTCGGATGTCGGCGGGTGTGCCAACAACGACTGGCAAGACAAAACGACGAACTGGGAAATGCCTTACAATGAAATCGAGTTGTCAGGAGCAGTCCAGATAGTCGACGGCGCTATACCGAACACAAAGAACCTCATATTCATATACCGCGGCAATCACATGAAAGAAGAGAAAAATAGCAATGACAATGTGAATGGAGTGCTTTTAATTGTTGGTAACACAGGAAAAGTTGGCTGGTACACAAGAGAGACTAGAATTCCAACTGAAATCAACTGTCACCTCATTGATGTCAATAGAGACAAGCAAAAAGATTGCATTGTATCAGGTTCAGAAGGTTTGTTAGCCGCGTTGAACCCTCTATCTGGCACATACTATTGGTACATTCACAAACAAGGAAAGATTTTTAGTAACATTGCTGCTATAGACTTTCCAATAGTAATGAAGGATATGGACAAAGATAAGGTCAATGACCTCCTCACAGTGGCAACTGTGTACCCAAATAATAATCACAACTCATTGCTTATTATATCCGGAGCTACAGGCAATATAATTGGTGATCCAATGACATTAGATTGTAGCTCTGTGAAACTTTTGACAACAGAATCAGATGAGATTCCATACATTTGTAAGAATGGAACTTCAGAGGCAGTGAGGCAGATATCGTACAACGATTTGTACAGGAAGCTGCTGAAATTGGACCCATCTGTGAATCACTCTGCTCCCATATCTACAGTATCGAAGAGGGTAAACTTAAGTTTGAGAAAGAATATTGGTAACACAAGGGAAATATTTACAAATGGCCCTGGGAAACTAATTGTGGAGAATTTTGGAGAGTGCCCAAACTCTTGCAGAGTTAATTTGAAATTATTACTTGAAAGGAATGGCACTACTAATGTCAGTTGGGAGTATTCTGCTGACTATGTATATGCGATGAGTCCGAGCTCGTTTGCTTTTGCAAACTCTATAAGAGGCTTTGTCTTGAAATTATGACAGTGGAACAGTGCACACCTGGCGAAGGGTGCACTGAAAATTGACGAAGTGAGATACAATATACAAAACCAGAGCCCTAAGAACATGTACGACATCTTCTACTATCAACCGACAATTAATGTTGCTTCAATATCATCATTTATCAAGTATCCGAACTTCACCGCTCACGACATATCAGAAAGGATAGTTCTGGTTTCATTTGATAACATACAAACTTATGTCCATGTTAATGTAAGTCAGACGGACATTGTTCAGATATGTGCGAGAGGTACAGACGAGTCGGCACCTTTGCCTACATGCCAACCAGACTTGAGCTACCAAGAACGGTCGTTGATGATTGCAGACTTGGACGGAGACCAGTCGCATGAACTAATATCCTACTACAGCACATTTCTTCCACCGGAACCTGTGAAGCAGTCAAATCCTTACGACAACTGGCATTTGACGTCTATTGTGAGAGTTATTAGACTTGAATCAGAATTGCCAAAGTTATTTGTCGCTGATAATTAAATTGTAATGATTTGAAATTATCTAAATGTTTTTAGTTTTTAAGCTATATTTGTATTATGCCAAAATGTATGCTTGCTGTATGTAGCTTATCAGTATAGCGAAACCCAGCAGAGCTGTGAACATGACTGCTTGATTGACTAGAAAACTAGAAAAATGGATAGGAATAACAGATTTTGACCACATGACCTGTCCATAGCAAATGCCATTCCCATACATTTTTCTAGTTTTCGAAGCGTTAGCGATTGTGAAAGAGAATCGACATGCCTCTTGGCTAGGGGGCAGACTATCTTCATTGAGCTACTTATAATATTATCATAATCATAACTATGAATAAAACAGCTATGCTGGGCATATTACTAGCTACATTTAACATATCTAGTCATCCAATTTGTCTATTCAAGCATTAAGATGCACAAAAAGTGTATATAAGCTATTTTGTACCCACATCCATCCTATATCATCCATATTAATTGTGTGTAACATTAAGTATTCATATTCTATTTACTATATAATCAATGTACTGTTTTTTTAATCTTATAACTTGTCTGTTAAATATTGCTACTAGTAATAGTTTCATCTATGTTCAAATGTTGATATCATAAATTAAAATCTAATATATTTACTATGAATTAGTTGAATCTCTGTACGTCTTTGTTGTTAAACAGGAAATTTCACTAAAAAAATTATCAATAAAGATTTTTATGCTCGATAACTTGGAATCTGCTTCTAACTTTGTTGATATTATAGAGTTTGACAAGTATGGATCTCTGTTAAAGATTATTATTATTATTATCAAAAATATTTATAAATTGTATTGAAATTGATATATAGAAATTTTTAAACAAATCAATTCTGCAATTCAATGAGATTATTAATATATTTATTTATTTTTTAAAATTTAAAGCATCGTAAATTTTAAAATTAACTTTTTTATCTATTAGCAAATATATTGCTGAGGCTTTTATAAATTCAATAAGGTTAGATGTGCCTTATGGGGGCTGAGTGTTTGTTTTTTTGTAGATATTTTAAATTGAATGTATTCAACTACCATTGTATCCATTTATATAACAAATAAAATATAAATAATGGGAGAAAATAGTTTATCAATATTTATATACCTACCGATTGTAATTTGTATGTCTCTTGAGCCAACCTTGAGTTCAGATCTGGAGCATTTGCCTGGATCCGAATTGAACGAACTCCAACAAATTGTAGGTAGGTATTTGTTGTGTTACACAGCAGGCGATGGAGCGAGCTATGCTTGGGGTTTCTCTGCGTGATCGAATCAGAAATGAGGAGATCCGCAGAAGAACCAAAGTCACTGATATAGCGAGTCGCGAAGCTGAAGTGGCAATGTGCAGGCCACATAGTTCAAAGAGCCGATGGACGTTGGGGTCCCAAGGTGCTGCGCACCGGAAAGCACAGTGTTGGTCGACCCCCCACTAGGTGGACCGAAGACATCAAGCGGGTTGCAGGGAGCCGCTGGATGCTGGCGGCTCGAGACCGTTTCGTTTGGAAGTCCATGCAAGAGGCCTATGTCCAGCCGTGGACGTCCATCGGCTGATAATGATTATCCCGGTACCCACGGAGTTTGTGAAAAACAGAAGTTCACGCAAAGAGAGTTGCGGGCTGTTCACTTATCCTAATAATATTATAAACGCGAAAGTTTATATGGATGTTTGTTACTCTTTCTACAAAATTATTATTTATTATATATCTAAATCAATTTAGCTGAGATTTGAAATTGAAATAGATTTTACTCTGGATTAACACAGGCTACTTTTCATCCCGGAAAATCCCCTCATCATCCCATGGTTCCCGAGGGATTTGTCATTTGTGAAAAACTAAAAGTCCGCTCGTATTTTATAACATTCAGTTTCAATTTAGCACAAAAACCGAAAATGAAATTTTCACACGCTGTGTGCTTTCAAATGACCGGAGTGAGAGGAGCATGCATACCTATACACATCGATCGTAGATCGTTAGATCTCAAAGCGTCGCGGAATTGTCATTGGCTTCGCACATTGAATACGTCATCACTCGTAACACATTTCTCTCTATTCATGTTGTGGGTCGTGTTTTTACTTCTTCTTTTACTACTTCCAAAATGAACACGAAGGCATCATTAAAGGATTAAAACAAAAAATAAAACAGTAAATATTTTTTTAAGTCCACGTCCACTCACAGCATGCGCTTGTTACGTACTAAGATAAGATGTGCGTGCACGTCTTTGAGTATCAGTTATGACATAAAATTGTGCGATCTTTAGTATGACCCATCCAACGATTTATATCGATGCCTATAGGTACACAAGAGAAAACTCAGGGTCTTACAAGAAAATAAAAAGAAATAAAATTGGACGAATTTATTAACACCTATAAACATATTTTATTCGTAATGACTTTTATAACCTTTAGGTTCACTTATATTTTTTTAAATAATAGCTAAAGTAAAGCCAGGCGGGCTAATTAATAGGTAAATAATAAGACTAATACGTAAACAACACTTAATAGTAAGTAACAATGACGTCATTATGTTACTATTATCCGTCGATTACTGCCTCATTGGTCCGGTGGTTAGCTAGTTCAGCTACGAACAATGAGGTCCAGGGTTCGAATCCCGGGTCAGGCCAACAAAAACAAATTGGGATTTTTCTTACAAGGAAAATCTTAATAGCAGCCTGAAGTTGGGAAGTTGGCGGTGTTAGTACACCCCCGTGCTTCGGAGAGCACGTAAAGCCGTCGGTCCTGCGCCTGATCTCTCACCGGACGTGTCGGTCTGCCGTCCCATCGGATTTCGAGAGTGAGGGAAGAGAGAGTGCACCTGTGCTTGCGCATACACTTGTGCACTATAATATCTCCTGCGTACATGGCTAATCTCACCATGAGATTAGCCGCCGTGACCGAAAAAAAAAAAAGTCGGTCGGGAGCATATTATTATTATTATTATTATTATTATCCGTCGAATATGGAATTTACAGGCGATAATAATAATTAATTACGTAACAAAAACTATAGCACTTTAAAAATCATACCTACTTAATTTAACAAGTCTTTAAGAATATCGATTAAAAAAATAGCTATAATTTTTTTTGAGCGATACAAACATAAATTCGGTTAATCTATTTCCTAAACACGTGAATATGATTCATTGTTACTTTATGTTTACGTTATCACAGGCGTCGAGGGGCGCTACAATAACTTTTTACATTGCATCACTTGCTTGTAGAAATTACTAATTAAAGTGTTTTTCAGATAGCATGGGTACGGTGCATAGCTGGGCACCGTTAATCAAATAGTTAACTTCGTTAATCGTTAATCCGCTACAAAAAAAGTTAGCTTCGTTAAACGTTAAAGCGTTACATTCCGGAAAAATTAACGCAAGTTAACGTTAATCGTTAATCCGTTAATATGACTGTGTAATATTACATTTTTATATCATTGTGTGAGATCACCATTGGAAAAATAATGATGAGCACTGGGGAAAAGTGTAATTTGTTTTTGTTGATTTTATCTATATTTAACATAAATATAGCAATTTGTTGATTTCTTTGAAAAAAATATCATTCATCATTTCTTACTTCTCTGAACCTGTTTTTCGCGTCGCGCGGTAAATAGTAGGCATTGGATTAACAATTAACGGACTTCTGCATATTAACGGAAACATTTTTAAAAGTTAACTAACCGTTAACATTTATAAAAGTTAACTTAAAAGTTAATCCGTTAATCAAAATGTTAACTTCGTTAATTAACGATTAACGTATTAACGAGTTAATGCCCAGCTATGGTACGGTGACAGTCGCCTGTATTACGTTTATAATACGTACTATTATCGTGAATAGCGGCAAACTTTCAAGAGTGAAACGACCCGTCACCCGCACCATCCTACATGAAACGAACTGTAGCCCTATACATTTTTCATGCAACATGTCTTCTGACGGCAGAACAGGAAAATTGCTATAAATAATTTTGAAAAACTTAATATGAATAATATAAAAGTAAAATCAAGTGTTCTGTTGCGAATATAGTTTTACCCATAATTTGTTTACAAATAAAAATTAGTAAACCATGTTAAAAATCGGTTAATCTATTTTCCTGATCTGTGAATCACATGTGAATCATATTTGCTATATCTACTGTTGAATATAAATTATTAATTAATTTAATAATATACATTAATATAAGAGGAGTATAAAAAATATCTTAATGTGACTCGTTTTAACTTTTTTTCACAAAACCATTTTTGTTTTTATATTTGGCCAATTAAGGAAATTCCGATACTAAATTGAAATATCAATAGACCTAAGTATTATTAAGCCAGAACTTGATTTTATCTAATATAATATAGGAACTAAACGATAAGTTAGCATTTAATGTTAAGTAACAATGCAGTAGGTATGTGGTTACTGACCAGGACTTCTAGCCATGTGGCACGGCGATTCTCTTTCTACAAACGCTAACGCTTCGAAAACTAACAAAATGTCTATGAATGACAGATCCGACAACTAGATCACGTGAGCTGTCGATAGCAAATATAATTCCGATACAATTTTTAATTTTCGAAGCGTTAGCGTTTGTAGTAAGAGAATCGACGTGCTACATGGCTAGAGGACCAGTGTTTATAGCTGCAACTCGTTTATTCGACATTGTTAAATAATACACTAGCTTGGCAAATTTTATTAAAGTTCGTTCCCGATAGTCCGCGCGGGCCGGGGGGCGTGTAGCGATGAATGAAAAACCCACGACTGATGCACCTCACTTCCCCGCACGCACGATTTAACACCCGCGCAGTCTTTCCCCCCGTCGCCCGCATATCATGGGAGTGTCATCAATGAACTTGCCAAGCTGTAAACTACGTCAATTGGTACTGGTGACGTCATTTACTCTACGAAAAAAAGTTGAACTAACAAAATATGAATAAAAATATATAATCTACTATAGATATAGAGAGACCCTTCGATAAAATATAATATGTTTATACTAAAACAATATATTTTTTTATAATATTATTGTAGCAAAAATAATATATAGAAATATAATTTCAAGAAAAAATTACATTTTCGTTATTTTATTATGGTAATTAAAAATATATATTTTTTTTAATTACTTTCAACATATCCATTTCTTGATAATGTTGTCATTGTAATTTAAGTAAGTAATAATGTAGTGTTTTTCAGATAGCATGGTGACACTTTGACAGTTGCCTTATGACGTCCATAATACGTACTACTATCGCGAAACGCGTCCAACTTTCAAGAGTAAAACAAACTGTCACCCGCACCATGCTATACGAAACTAACTGTAGCAGAATATCAATGGACAAATAAATTAAGCCATTTAAAGCAAATTTATAACTTTTAGCTTCTTGAATCACAACATGTTTGTGGTCATCGGGAAGTTGAAAATTATTACGTCTATGTCACTCGTATACGTAACTTGTGGCGTGCACAGTCACACACATTCAGGTAGGGTAAGCAGGAGATAATAATTCTTAAGGACTAACATCTATGAATAATACACTGAATACAACAATAATATCAACAACTGACATATAAAGCAGTCACATCTTTATAATCTTTTGCATAAATATATGGTTCTACCCACAGATTAAGAATAATAGGCAGATGGAGCGTACGGAACACTTAGACCTTGACTACAATCTCACCTGATGGTAAGTGATGATGCAGTCTAAGATGAAAGTGGGCTTGTTAGGAGGAGGATGAAAATCCAAACTACTGTTCGGTTTCTACACGACATCGTACAGGAACGCTAAATCGCTTGGCAGTACGTTTTTGTCGGTAGGGTGGTAACTAGCCACGGCCGAAGCCTCCTACCAGACAGACCTGGACCAATTAAGAAAATCTCAATCGACCCAGCCGGGGATCGAACCCAGGACCTCCGCTTTGTAAATCCACCGCGCATACCACTGCGCCACGGAGGCCGTCAAATCAACGTATCGAACACGACGGTGTCGTAGCCGCTCCAAATACACAATTCAAAAACGAATACATTCTTTCTATTCTTTTTTTTTTCTATTCTTTACAAGTTAGCCCTTGACTGCAATCTCACCTGATGGTAAGTGATGATGCAGTCTAAGATGAAAGTGGGCTAACTTGTTAGGAGGAGGATGAAAATCCAAACTCCTATTCGGTTTCTACACGACATCGTACCGGAACGCTAAATCGCTTGGCAGTACGTCTTTGTCGGTAGGGTGGTAACTAGCCACGGCCGAAGCCTCCCACCAGACAGACCTTGACCAATTAAGAAAATCTCAATCGACCCAGCCGGGGATCGAACCCAAGACCTCCGCTTTGTAAATCCACCGCGCATACCACTGCGCCACGGAGGCCGTCAAATCAACGTATCGAATCGTAATGTATCGAACACGATGGTGTCGTAGCCGCTCCAAATACAAAATTCAAAAACGAATACATTCTCGAGTCAGTACGTCACGAAGCGTCGCATCAGTAATTTTTAATATTATTCAAGAAAAAGTCTATTTTGTTAATTATTATAAAAAATGTTCACAAAAGGTAAAGAAATAGGATGGAGTATTTTTTTTATTGGTATTGATTATTATATTAATTTACGTAACAGTTGTTAGTTTTTAATTTTGAAATACAAATTATGAAAAAAGTTTGTATATGGGTTTGACCGGCTTCACTATGCTGCTTGTAAATACTCACTCTGTATCATCGTTACTCTGTGGTTCTATCAAATTTTTATGCAAAAAATTGCTACAAATTTTATCTCACAGTTAATTAAATATTCTAACGATTTAGGGTAATTTATAATTACTATTATAAATAAAATAGACAGTAAATCATACTTTCTATAATTGTTTAGTATATGTCATAGCCAACCGCCTCGTCGCAGTATGCTCGACTAGTTTCTAATCCACATGGCACGCCGTTACATAAACACACTCATGACTAAGAGTCTCGTATGGGTTTGAAACTAGTAGGGTATAGACAATAATTATTACGTGAGTTTTAAGGCCGGTTTCATCACCTTGATAATCGTCGGTTAGTCTAACCGTAAGTTTAATCACTTTCTTTCCTTTATTACTAAATAGTGAACTCTCGCGAATTCGTCTGCGTGAAACTCTACCCTTTCCCTATCCTATCCCTGCCCTAAATATTCTATGTCCATCTCCTGGTTTTAAGCTACCTCTCCACCAATTTTCAGCTAAATCGGTCCAGTCGTTCTTGAGTTATAAGTATGAGGAATATGGGGATAAAATATAGCCTATAGCACTCGGGGATAGTGTAGCTTCCCAACAGTGAAAGAATTTTTAAATCGGTTCAGTAGTTTCAGCGTCTATCCAATGCAAAGAAACAAACGATGGAATAATTAGAATAGATCATTGGTTCCTAAAGTGGTCTAGGTGGACCTCCAAGGGTCCACGGGATACTCAACAGGAGTCTACGCTATCGTAACAAAAAAAATGGCGGTTCACGGTTTGTAAGCGGGGGTCTATGAAATTTTATTTAGTTTCATACTGAATGGGGCGTTTTCTAAATAAAACAAGTGAGATTTTTTCGATTCCTTGTGCTGTAGTACCTAAATGATAAATGTAAAGTTTTTTGATTGGCCAACTTTGCTTTTATATATCCACTCACAATAATATATAATACATAAATAAATTAATTCAGCAATCAATTCTCACTTTTATTCGGAAACTAATAATTTTGTTATTAATTTGATAGGAACTGAGCCGCAATGCAAATTTCCATTGTTAGATAGATCTATATATTTGTCTTTTGTTTGGGTCTACCGGAAGCAGCTAGACTTCGAAAGTGGTCTATGAGAAAAAAAAATTAGAGAACCTCTGGTATAGATGACAAGACATGTTAATAGCCCATGTGGTGGAACCGACCCTAAGTAGTGTTTAATATTTATTATTACATATCATACATGTATGTGACTATTTGTTTAGAGAGAGTGAATTAAGTAAAAAAAAATATATCTTCTTCCAAAAAAATATATACACAAACAAAATAATAAACGCACTTATTACAAAGTGATTGAGTAGAATTAAATGAATGATTAAGTCTCAGGGCAGTGCTCTTTACTTTATATTTTGAGTATTTGTCAGTTGAATTAATTTTTGAATTTTTTTTTTGCAAACAGGTAAAATAAGTTGCAAATAAATTGCAAAAAAATATTTTTTTAATAAAGGAGACCACCATTACAGAAAACAAATAATGGAAGTTAAACATCTTATTTTATAATAAATCAAAATCACCAAAATTAATTTGAATTAACAGTTGTTAATATTTTATGAAATGTGTGTTTTTGTTGAAAACGTGCATTTTATAATGTAGGTACTTATGCTGATGTATTGATTATGCAACTTTCAATGAAACTGAAATTAAAACAAGTTGAAACTGATATTATTATTTAATTATTGACGCAAATTTGGACATTGTAAAGTAACATTTATTAAATCTAGACCCAGCAATGAATAAAAAACGGTCGGTCTTCTTTCAATAATATATGTTGGTGAAAACGGGATGATTTTACTCTGACCCCCATATTCATAAACACGTAATTAAAAATCAATTTTCTTTAACGTAAACTGAACTTAATCACTACTGTTTAAAGTTCACTTTACTTTGTTCTCAGTCACGGCTTTATTTACAAATTTGTATTAGGAATGTAATTTTGGTTGACATTTATATTGTTGTATTTACGGTACGACAACTTGAACAGAGGCGCTGTTGTCGTAAACCACCTCGGGTTTGTTGTACTGGAGGACATCGGGCATGGCGACGACGAGCTGCTCGCCGATGCTGAAGCCCTGGTTGTCCAGCAGGTCGATGTTTATTTCGTCAAACACTCGCTCCCTGTAAACAACACAAACAAATCTTAATATACAGGGTGCTCGCGAGTATTTCCCATAACTACAAGGTGTTGAGGAGTCCACTTACAAGAGCTGCATAGCTTTTTTTTTCTAGCTAAAAGCTACCTTTTTATGTTTTCATTCAAAGTAATTCAAATAATTCCGACTAACACACGCCTTTAGGTAAAATGATGATAGTACTAGACTACTAGATAGTTGCAACTGGCGTTAGCTACATCGTGATGTTTATCAATGAATAAGTTTCGCTACGTCGTATATGGGACACATTTTAAGATCTATTTACAAAAGAAATATTATTTACTCCGAAAATATTCAATTTAGAGCGCTTACATTCCTTGGAGATATTTAATTAATTTCTACTACTGCCTGCAGACAAAGGTAATGCCACCGTTATTGTGGATACGGATGCTTATGAAAATAAGATTAACCATTTGTTATCGGATACCACTACATATAAAAAACTAAATGTTCCGCTGGATGCTGGCGGCTCGAGACAGTTTTGTTTGGAAGTCCATGCAAGAGGCCTATGTCCGGTTAATGATGATACTGATGATTTACATGAAATGCATCGATCTAGTGTACTTACATGATGCGCGCATCAAACACTTTCTCGAGGATCATCTTGGTGAGCAGCTCCTTGACGGCGAGCCACTGGTGCGAGTCGCCGGTCTTGGCGCCCACGCCGGCGAGCGTGCAGCGGACGGCCTGCGCCGGCAGACGACAGAACCGGGGCTCCAGCTCGCGCACCTCGTCCTCTCGCACGCACATCACATTGCCGAAGTCAATGTACACCACCTTCAAAATTCATTTATATTCAAGTAGGCTCAGTTTACAAGCATTTTTGACACGTCAGTTGACTATTTGTAAAGATTCTACCACCGGATCGCAAGGCAGATTCTGCTGAAAAGAAACTGGCAACAAATTCAACAGTTGCTCTTTTAAAAAAATCATACAATTTTATAATATACAATTGATTGCCGAAGTCAATGTACACCACCTTCAAAATTCATTTATTTCAAGTAGGCTCAGTTTACAAGCACTTTTGACACGTCAGTTGACTATTTGTAAAGATTCTACCAACGGTTCGGAAGTCAGATTTTGCTGAGAAGAAACTGGCAAGAAACTCAACAGTTGCTCTTTTAAAAAAAATCATACAATTTTATAATAACATTACAATTTCTTATAGTTTTACTTCCTGTGTGAAGGTGGAAGCTGATCTAACGGCCTCCAAGCATCTTTATCATTAAGGAACTCGTCAATAGTGTAGTAACCTCGACTAAGCAAATGTTTTTTAAACACATTGCTTAAAGCTATGCATTGGCAGGTTCATCACAGTCTTGGGGATCTTATTTTACTTACATGATGCGCGCAAGCTCTGAGCGGCGACAGGGTGTTTAACACATACCTGTTTGCAATAGGGAAATCTCCTACCGAAAAATGATATTTCTGTGGACTTCCTCTCCACAGAAATATCATTTTTCGATAGGAGATTTCCCGACACTCAGCGACATGCCTTATTCGACCTGAGAATGGTGGGGCACAGGGAGAGTAGTAAGTATAGAGTATAGCCACGTGGACTGATAGGCTACTCGCCTGCTGTACAAAACTAAGAAGATTTTTTGCATATAGGTAGTTTAGATGCCTTGAAACTCTAATCACATTCTTATTTGTGAAAATAATCTCAGAATTGTAATATTATTATAAAACAAAATTGTATTTTTATCACGTCACTGCAAACGCCAATCATAAACTGTAACGTCGTTCGCTACAAGGCATCGGTTTGTGATTGGCGCTTGCGGTGACGTGATATAATCACATTTTGTAATCACATCACTGCAAACGCCAATCACGCTGTTATCTCTATGAATGACGTCACTTGCTAATGTGTTGTGTTTCGGCGGCAGAAATTTTATGTAGATATTTTTTCATTTATATTCAATTTATTATTTACTGGTTATTATTGACGGGACTAAATAAAATATAGCTTATAATACTTCCATAATTCATTTTAAACACTGTTTCTAAAAGAGCAAGTAGCCTATTGCACGTATGCTGTCCAGCGAAGTCGAGTGGCAGCTATACGGACGAATGCTCCGAAATATAATGATGAGAAGGGAAAAAAGGGAAAAAGGAAGATAAAAAGAAAAGATAAATTCAGAGGCAGTTGGCACGATGTAATGCCACGCAGTTCCGTGCTAACTCTGAAGATTAATTAAAAAAAATAAAATCCCCATTCTGTTGGCTATGGTAGTGTAGTTACTATGTGCGCTGTGTTGGGCAAGCTGGCTAGGGTTTAGAAACTCCTTGATAATCAATTAACACTCCCCTTATCCATACGTGTTGTAACTCTTTGCCTAGCTAAAGATGTCCGAAATTGGGCCCACATTTCATAAAGATACAGAAATGAAAAACATACTAAAAATCTTGTACAGTTTACTAGATTACTCCGTTAGAATCTTAGCCAAAATAATATTCGCTAACATGGGAATAATTGTGATTTCATTATTTTCACACCAATCGTAGTGATTTGTATCCTGTGTGATATGAGGGGTCAGCTGGGTGTGACAGTTCAAACGAAAACTTTAATGTATTTATAACATTTACATCCAATTTGAATATCACTTACAAAGAAAGATAAAACCACATCAGTTTTACACAAATCCCGCGGGAACCATAATTTTTTCCAGGATGAAAGTAGCCTATGTGTTAATCCAGAGTAAAATCTATTTCCATTCCCAATTTTAGCCAAATCGCTTCAGAAGCTGCAGCGTAAAAGAGGAACAAACATACTTACACACACACAAACTTTCGCCTTTATAATATTAGTGTGATAGTGTGATGTGATGTGATAGTGTGATGTGTGTGGATACGTACTCTTACCTCAAGATCGTGGTCAGGAATGCTGCAGGAACGAACCTTGGCCCGGTACCACTGGTTGTCCGGGGGGTACAGGGCTGCTACCAGCTCGCCAGGCGCCGGGTACGTCTTGTATAACAAAATGCACGATTCATTATTGTCTCCAAAGAGGAAAAAATCTTTTTAATTGTGATCTTACAACGTACAACTTCAATTTTTTTTTTTAAGTTTTTAATAGTGTTTTGTATATTTTGTATGTACCTATAACATTAATAAAAATTAAAAAAAAAGAAGAAATGAATAAATGTGAGTTAATAAAACTTTAATTACAATAACTGCTTCAATTTATTATATGACAGCACCGCTGAGGCTGAGAGCTTTTGTCAAATCCGTGAGTCAAAAATAGTGTGATTTTGGTTAAACAGGTATTTTTCATACACAATTAAGCGTGCCGTGCAATGTGTCAACTTGTCTGTGTTGCATATTAATATTTGCGGAGGTAAAGAACCTCCGCAAATATTAATATGAGGAGATAGAAAAGGATATCTGGTTATTTGCACTTACTTGGTCACCACATTAAAATCAAATTAAGTTTTAGAATTATTAAAATATAGCGATAGCTAGCGAATTAGGTTGTATCTGTAAGGCTAGCTTTAAGTTAATATAATAAAAAAATAAATATAATCATGTAAATGTTATGAAAACGGCTTAAGGCTGCCTGTCCACCGGAGCGGAGTTGCAGACTATGTTAAATAAACAAATGTTAGATTTATTTAACCCCGCTCCGTTTTTCCGCTCCCATTACCGGTTTTATATGAATTTTTAAACTAGCTCGCAAGTCTTAATAGGTGCTGTCCACTTAAGAGGAGCGGAGATTTTGTGTAATCTTATTGGTTAATATTTCTCCGTTTCTCGGCTCCGCTGCCTCGCTCCGCTTTGGTGGACTGGCAGGCTAATGTTGTGAAAAACAGCGGTTAATACCCTGAGAGGTTTGTATGACGTCCGGGCGGATTGGCTGTTCATGGCCAATATGAGATCTTTCAATGTCGTCGGCGGTAGAAGGACACCGAATTGCGGTTTGGGCTCGTTTTCTGGAAGAAAAGTACAACAAAGTTTTTTTATGCTGCTAACATTAAGATCTTTATAATATTAGTATAGACAGATAACCTCCAACCCTACCTGACACAAGCACTCAGCAAATCGAGCAGCGATACACCAGAGAGGGGGGGAGGGGGGGGGGTCCATATAATTTCCACTAGCATTTGGGTTCCTAGCAGTGCACTATACGAGTTAAGATACTCACTGTTAATGTTGTTGTCGGGGAACTGCACGTAGAAGGACTTGTAGTGCACGACGCACACGACGAGGACTCTGCAAATGGTGCCGGGCTCCGGCAGCGAGAGGGGGGCGCAGTTACGCCCTGTCACAGGTATTCGATCTAAAGTCCAGCCATCTATTAATATATAACGACAAAACAAATAAATTAACAAAAAAAAATCAAATCAATGTACTCGTAGGATCAATATATTTGGGGCGTTTTTCAGGGATCTGTGGCAGTGTCGCAAATATGCCTATCTATATATAAGTAATATATAAATAAAATATATATATATAAGTAATGATCGCAGATACACCGTTACTTTTAGAAAATTGCTTTACTATTAGCATACTCTTAATTTATATACAAAAGGGATGATGACAGTTTTTTAAAACTATACTAATATTATAAAGAGGTAAAGTTTGTAAGTTTGTAAGTTTGTCACATTTTTCAAATGGGGTAATCTTCGGAACTACTGGTCCGATTTTAAAAATTCTTTCACCAGTAGAATGCTACATTATCGAGGAGTGCTATAGGCTATATTTTATATTGGTATCATATATATTAGCCGAATTATCACAGTTTTTGTCATACAGGTCGGACTGAAAATCCTCTTAAACAGACTTATTCGCATGCGCTGCCTTAACTATTGTGTAAAATTGAAATTAATGTATGGAGACTTTATGTATCTTTAAAAGTTCTACAAAAAAGTCCGCGACACCATATATCTATCTTCTATATATTAGCAGATATAGTACCTTTTGTGTTTTAAAAATTATTAATTTTATATACTTAGGTTTACGTCATTATTTATACACCTAAACTTTAATCCTTATTAAAATAAATTATTTAATAATCACAAGGATATTATGGAGATAAGATTTGCCCTTTACAGTATGTTAATTACTTAAATAGTTTCGGAGATAATACAAAATTTCTAAAACACGCAGAAATTCCGCTATATGACGCCCCGCGCTTTCATTTATGTAGTTCCCGTTCCCGTGTGAATATGGGGATCAAACATAGCCTATGACACTTGCAAATAACGTAGCTTTCTATTGGTAAAACAATTTTCCAAATCGGTCCAGTAGATCCAGAGATTACCTCCTACAACCACACAAACTTTACCTCTTTATATTATTAGCATAGAAGTCTCTATTTCCCTTGGTCATACCACCACTCTCGAAGGACTGGACCGATTTTGTTAAGAGAAGGAGTAAGATAGAGAAGTTATAGAGTAGGGTACGGGTACGGGTAGGGAAGCGTAGGGGTAGGGTAGGGGTAGGGCTGGGGTAGGGTAGGGGTAGAGGTAGGGTAGGGGTAGGGTAGAGGTACGGGTAGGTTTAGGGCCGGGTTTAGGGTAGTGGTAGGGTAGGGGTAGAGGTAGGGTAGGGGTAGAGGTAGGGTAGGGGTAGAGATAGGGTAGTGGTAGAGTAGAGGTACGGGTAGGATAGGGAAATGGTAGGGTAGGGGTAGGATAGGCGTGAGATAGGGGTACGGGTGGGATAGGGGTAGGAAAGGGATAGGGTACGGGGAGGGTAGAGGTAGGATGGGGGTAGGGTGTAGGTAAGGTAGAGGTAGGTTTGGGGTAGGGTAGGGGTAGGGTAGATGTAGGTTTAGGGTAGGGTAGGGTTGGGGTAGTGTTAGGGTAGGGTAGGGGTAGGGTAGGGGTAGGGTAGGGGTAGTAGTAAAGTTGACATCGAAATTTACGCGGACGAAGTCGCGGGGGTCCGCTAGTTGTATACATATAAATTAAGAGTATGCTAATAGTAAAGCAATCTTGTAAAAGTAACAGGGTATCTGCGATCATTACTTTCATCATTCATGTCATTTGCAGCACAGCCAAGGATCCCTGAAAAATGCCCCATACAAAATGATACGAATGAATGACATCGTAGGTACATAATGATCGTTAGATTTCATTGCCAACAGCTTCACAGAACAAAAAAAAAGATTTGTTTGATTTGGGCGTTTAAACAAAATTACTAATATCTTTGTTATTTGTGAATTTACGTTTATTTATGTAAGGAAGCTAAAACTGTACGAATTTTCATTTTATAATCTTCTTTATTTTGCAAATATCCAGACAATCTTCGCATAAATTAGTTAACATTGACCTTATTTACCCGAATCATAAAAATCAATATATTGAAACCTAGTCATCATCCCCATTAAAAAAAACTGTCATCATCCCTAAAACAACTCATTTACAAAATATTAATTTGCTTAATCTGCTGCTCGACCGAGTATTTACTTACCAGGATGCATCATGACATGTCTTTTTTTACAGCGCGCACCTTTGAAGCAGGTTTTCTCCGGCCCGCCCTTGTAATGTTTGCAGATGTCCTTTTCGTCGCGGTTGTGGTAGCCCTTATAAATAAGAAAAATAAGTGTCATTGATTTTAATGACGACGAAGTCGCGGGCGTCTGCTAGTCAACATCATTATCATAATCATCATCGTCGTAATCATTATCATCTTTAGCCGATATACACTAAAAAAAAAAAAACATAGGCCTCTTGTATAGATTTCTATGACGATATTGAAATTGGTGAAATAAGAGACCCTTTACGAGCATAAATTTAAATTTAATAAACATTTCATAAGAGTTTATATCTAGCAACTCTACAGTTGCATTCTGAAAGCATGCAACATTTAATATTTCAATTATTTTAGGTATATTATATTAACTAGTGTACGTTTTTTTTAATTAACCAATAGGAGACACGGAAAGAAGATTAAATTAAATAAAAAAATAATAATTTAATACTGTTCAGCCGCCATTTAACTAGTCAACCTATTTACAATGTGTCACTGTGATCATTTATTTCATAGCACCAATGAATAACAGATGAAGGTATATACAGGATGTCCCGTAATTAATGAATAAAACGCAAACGATAGATACACCACCTAATTATCTGAAACTAATTTGAATAGTTTTCCAAAAATCCCTAGGATGACCAAGTTATATTTTTTGGCGGATTTTTCAATTTTTTTTCTTGAATAAGTTTTATCAATGCTGTAGCTGCTGTAATTATGATTTTAAAGAACTGATTTTTGTTAAATAATACCTACGAAATAAATTATCAACGTCCTTTAATACTATTTTTATAAATAATATTTTATTTGTTTTGTAGAAGAAGCTGTGAGTGCAATAATTATTTTTCTTTCATTAAGATGATACGTTTAAAAAAAATGTCCTGTAAAAAAATGTATGGGACTGAAGTGTACCATCATTTTAAAAACTTGTACACTTATCTAGAGATTTTAGGAAAACAATTCAAATTAGTTTTAGATAATTAGGTGGTGTATCTACCATTTGTGTTTTATCCATTAACTTCGGGACACCCTGTATTTTTACTGCAGGATCTTAGACTATAATAAAAGTATTTTTTTTTAAATAATAATGTTGTATCTACCGCAACAGCGAGCAGCGGGTCGGTGTACTCTGGGTTGTCCTCGTCCTCGATCGGGTTCGGTTCGGTCCGCTTCGGGTTGTCCTCGACGTGGTTCTCTCGAGTTGGTTCATTCAACGTCACACTTTTCTTCGTCTTCGGTTTCTCTTTCTCCTTGTGTTTGTCCACTACAAAATGACAATGCAAGAATTTTAGAATTGGAATTTCTGACGGCCTCCGTGGCCCAGTGGTATGTGTGGTGGATTTGCGAGACGGAGGTCCTGTGTTCGATACCCGGCTGGGCCGATAGAGGTCTCCTTAATTGTTCCTGGTCTGGCTGGTTGGAGGCTTCGGCTGAGGTTAGTTACCACGCTATCGACAAAGACGTTCCGAGAAGCGATTTAGCGTTCCGGTATGATGTCGTGTAGAAACTGAAAGGGGTGTGGATTTTCATCCTCCTCCTAACAAGTTAGCCCGCTTCCATCTAATATTGCACCATCACTTACCATCAGGTGAGATTGTAGTGAAGAATAAAAAAAAATCGACAGATATTTTTTTATATTTATAATTATCGGACCAAGCAAATTGCCCACTAGCACGCCTAGCATGCGTTAATGACATATTGTGTCATATGGGAGACGTAATATACATAAATAATATAAATAAATAACTTTAATTAGTTAATAATAAAAAAGCACGCTTTTAGCACGCACTAAAAATTACAAATAAATAAAAAGTCACGTGAACATTTTTTTCGTATTCCTGACATCAAACCCTTTCATTTGATATCCACATCACTGAGTTGGATTTCAAACAGCCAGTCCA
Organism: Bicyclus anynana; assembly: GCF_947172395.1. Lineage (NCBI taxonomy): Eukaryota > Metazoa > Arthropoda > Insecta > Lepidoptera > Nymphalidae > Bicyclus > Bicyclus anynana. Next base: position 3,523,020 of record NC_069093.1, read on the forward strand.
CTATCTTGGGGAGGCCGCCATATTGGATTTGTAATGACGTTTTTTAGCTAGTCATGTGTTATCGTCAGAACTCAGAGCGTGTGCGAAATTTCATATTAATCGAGGACAGAGAAGTGGGTCAAATTAAGATTCCAATTTATATAAACCGCTGTCTTGTAATAAGGGTCACTGTAGTACGAGTTGTTCTATACATTTATGTGCAATGAGACGAAGCCGAATGCTACAAAGGCTAATTACGTGCAGTGGCATACAATACTTTTTCCACTACCCTGATAAAAGAAATAAAAGAATTAACAAAATGTAGTAGAAAAATATACTTATACACTGCAGTGTATAATACACTTTATGTGTTTTATGTGTCTTAGTACCCATAAAACAAGCTATGGTTACTTTGGGGTTAAAGTATTTTTCAGATAGCATGGGTACGGTGACAGTCGCCTGTATGACGTTCATAATACGTACTATTATCGTGAATCGGCAAACTTTCTAGAGTGAAACGAACTGTCACCCGCACCATCCTACATGAAACGAACTGTAGATAGTGATGTATGTATTATTTACAGATATTATATGTAGATTTAAGTATATTAAAATTGTGTTGGCTTAGAAGTTTGATTTTTCCATAGATCTAAGGGACAGTTCATTTGAGTATTTGATATGAATTTCAGCTTGATACCTACACGCATTTCTGTGAAATATGGTTTTCACAGACAGACAGACAGACAGACAACGAAGTGATCCTATAAAGGATTTTTCTGTTTTTTTTTCCTTTTAAGGTTTGGAAAGTTAAAAACGAAATGTGCCTTTGATTTTGAAGACTTACACACAATATAAATAAATAATTTTAAATACCTAAACCTACACGCGTTTCTGAGAAATAGGGTTTTCACAGACAGACAGACAACAAAGTGATCCTATAAGGGTTTTTTCCGTTTTTTTTTTCCTTTTAAGGTTCGGAAATTTAAAAACGAAATGCCCTTGATTTTGAAGACTTACACAAACGCACATATCCAAATAGCGCCATAATATCGCTGAGCAACTCTCCCGATGCCAAAATTACGTAAGCACTCATTGATTCCGATGAACTGAAACAATATTTTGAATTTAAGTCACAGATTAAACAATAATAGGCAGATGGAGCGTACGGAACACGACAGTGTCGTAGCCGCTGCAAATACAAAATTAAAAAAAAATAAATAATAATATAGTCTCCGGGAAGGTTTTGAGGACCCAATAAATTAATTTTATCTATTTTTTTTTCTATATTATATTTCTCACTGAAAACTACAATAATTAACTACATAATTATTAAGGTATATATATATATATATATATATATATATATAATTATTAATTATGTTCTTAATATTAATTATTATTTAGTAACACTTCTTCTTGTTGTTTCCGCCCGCGTCAAGGAGACATGTGACATTTGTTTTTTTTAATGGGTTTCACCGGCTTCAGTACCTACGTTGCTTGTAAAGATATTTTTTTTTCAATCTAGTACAAAGATAATGATCAATTTAAGACCATTAAAAAAAAAGTGTCAACTAGCCTATTTTAGGGGTCTGCTACGAAATATATTAATGTGACTTACTTATCCTCTATTTTTATTTTGCACGGAACGTTGACAAAATCGTCCAGGAAAGAGTCCAAAGGTCCACTATCGCAACCCTGTATGTCTACCTGTGAATTAAATGTCACAAATTTAACAAAAGAAACAAATAAAGATCTCAAATATGTTTATTTTGAGTCAGCTATCTTCGTAGCATAACTAAAGTCAGAGGCCCGAGGCAAATTTATTTGACAGAAAAATTGTCACCGAGTAATTAATTTTATGGACTAAAAGCCATTTTTAATAACTATGGACGAGCGGTCTCACAGACTCATGTATATGAAGAAAATTTTTGGTTTTTTATGTTTGATATCCATTAAATTAAAGGATAATACCCAGTGTTAATTTTTTAATTGTATTGTAATTAAAATAATAACTTTTTAATTAGTACATATTTCCTAACTAGCTCCGCGACTTCGTCTGCGTGGAATTTAGTTTTTCACAAATCCATCGGGAACCATGGATTTTTCCGGGATAAAAAGTAGCCTATGTTATCCATGCATGTATGTTAATTCATGCTATAATATATCTCAATACCAAATTTCAGCTAATTCGGTTAAGTAGTCGAGGCGTGAAAGAGTAACAAACATTCATATCATTAAAATCATCAGTTTTCCCAAATCTCGGGAAACCATGGAATTTTTTCGGGATAAAAAGTAGCCTATGTGTTAATCCAGAGTAAAATCCATTTCCATTCCAAATTTTAGCAAAATCGCTTCAGTAGTATCGGCGTCAAAGAGTCAAACATCCCAACATCCATACAAACTTTCGCGTTTATAATATTAGTAGGATGAATTTGACCTTGAACGATAGCGAACGTTGAACGGTCCGCCAGACCGCGCATCCACGAGAGTGTTATAAAAAAAATAACGTCCATACTAAGGTTAATGAAGGCTAAAAGATTGAAAAAAGCCAAAGATACACCTATATTTACTTACCCCAGCGAAATGGCAGGTTCTTGCGAAGGGTGGTTTGCTACAGAACCTTGGCTCTAAAGGCTGTATATTACTCACAGAAGCGCTGCACTTCTCACCAACATCCACCAGATAAACATTGACGACAGTCACGTCGCTCTGTCAACAAGTTTTTTTTTTTAAATATTGACACTCAATTTAACATTGATATCACTCTTGACTTATTCAGCTACCATCATCATTAACAACCTCAGATCAATTATCTTTGGACTTGTCTCACACTCAAATTCACAAATAAAATTGTATAAACACGATAGATCGTGATCAATGATCATATACACCGTCAACCGCCGCCGAGAGCCGACTGCTGTCGGCGACGCCGTCGCCTGCCGCCGAGACGTCGCCGACTCCAGTCGACTGCGGCCATCGGTAGAGTTGCCGCTCGTGTAAATGAACCCTTAGAGTGTCTGTCTACCAGAGCGGAGTGAGTGAGCGTAGCAGAGAAACGGACTAATGCCGAGCGGAGTTCTGTACTGTGTCTGTCCACCGGAGAGGAGCTGCGGAGCGAAGTGAGAAGTAATGCGGAGCCGAGTTGCAGACGTGACTCCTCGCTCCGCTTACCGGTTTTATATGAATTTTTAAAATAGCTCGCAAGTCCCTGTCCACCTAAGAGGAGCGGAGATTTGTGCAATCCTATTGGTTAATATTTTTCCGTTTCTCGGCTTCGCTGCCCTGCTCCGCTTCTGTGTTCTTCAGCCTTAATGGGATAACGTGAAAGATATGATGATGATGATGATGACTCTTACCTCTGACAGTTGGATGATAAATGCTCTAAAATAGCATTGGTTCACTTGTGAATAGACAGCACAGTAAGGCATCGACATCAATTCATGCAGATTCAGCGCCTTCCGATTCTTACTGTAGTACTCATTCATTTCTGAAATCATCCTAAAAAAAAATTTTTTTAATGAATATTTTCCATACTTTTTTTAAATATGAGCAATATTCCCGTTCTCCTCAAATGAGTCATTTTCCTCTAAAGGTATTTTATTCCTCTAAGGGGAGATACAAATCGACCTAAGATCGTCAAACTAAAGTAAAAAAAAATATTATTGTTGTTTGCGATACAATCTACAGCCTCTTTTGATGAGTACTGTTTACCAACAAACAAATTAAAAGTGAGGGTATAAATCACTAGTCATTTCACACCTAATAATAAATATAATTAACTTGTTCTTAAATTAATGAAAATAAATAATAAGCTTAGAACAATTAGATATGAATAATATATTTTATAAAACATTTTATAAACAATCAATACATCATTTAAAATAAATAAGTTATGAAATGACATGCATTTTCTACCTTCATGTCTAATTTATTTGTTGGTAAACAGTATTCATCATGAAAGTATAGTTGTTATTTTTTATCGTAAGCGACATCACAAACGCCCAAAAAACGTAATAAAATTCCCTGAATAATTAAGACATAAATTATTGTAATGAAATAATCAAATTCCCAGTTCTATGTTAAGTTTCAATGTAATAACACTAAAAAACCTTACTTAGAAGATTCCAAAGAGACCTTACAGAGTTATGAACAAGGGCATATAAATAACAATATTGAGATACTTACTGGTGTGCATCGTTAAAGTCCTCTTCAATAATAACCCAGAAGCTAAGTCCGTCCATGTGCGTGATATTTGCCTTGTATGTACAGTCTTCTTGCAGCAGAGTTTGAGCCGGCAATTGACATTCTTGGATTGGTTGTGTCGGCTCTGGTATATTGTTTTTGGTTATGGCTGTAAATATAAATATTGTACTTTGAGAAAAGTGTAAATTAAGCAATATACACAGTGTCCTGTAATTAATGGATAAAACACAAATAGTAACCTAATTATCTAAAATTAATTTGAATAGTTTTATCCCTAGGGTGGTCAAGATCTATCTTTCTTTCAGATATCTCAAAATTTTCCATCTTAAATCAGTTTTTTTAATGCTGTATTTGTGGTGGGTCCAAATCTCCTCTCCTTCAAGGATTGTCTCCTTGTTCACCATTTAAATATGCTGATAACGATTATGACGAATTTATTTTGTAAAATGCTCTATTTCAAATTTTAAAGATCCCTGTATAATGAATTAAAATCCAGCAAGACCCTTCATGAAGTGAAAAGAAATATATATATTTCCAATAGCATAACAATAATATACGTATAACTATATAGTATATAGTCTGAATAGTAATTATCCATTTTATAGAATGCAAATTTATAAAAATCAAATAAATACTATAAGGACCTCATATGTAATTTGTAATATTTCATATTTTAAAAAGATACATATATTAATAACACATAAATTTTCATATTTGCCAAGATAGTAAAAATTACTATTGAGTAGACAAAAGAAACTTTTTCAAACAAGTGAGATGAAAAATATATTACCTCTGCCAATTACTTGTTCCGTTTCAGCTTTTGTGATTTTTATTGCCTCAAACTGTGATTTCGCGATATCTATTTTCTGGGCCTCTTCATATACACTTTCAGTTGAGCAAGAAGAACTCGAGAATGCAATCAAGGTGTTATCTTTAAGTATCTTCTTTTTCTTGGTTTTCTCTGCAGGAGCACCGTTGATGCAGGCCTTGGATGTTGATGGCTTCGGGTCTACAGGTGTATCCATTAGGTACACTGGTGTAGGAGTTAGAGGTGTTGATAGCTTGTGTGTCTTGTCAGAGGTTGGTGTTATAGATGTACTGACAGCATCTGTAGCGTCTGTTGAAAAAAAACAGCATGTCTGAGACTAGCTGACACGGCGCGGTTTCACCTGTCCTGTTTCCATAGGAATACAGTGTTAATATATAGCCTATAGCCTTCCTCGATAACTGGGCTATCTAACATTGAAAGAATTTTTAAATACAACCAGTAGTTCCTGAGATTAACATATTCAAACAAACAAACTCTTCAATTTTATAATATTAGTATTAAAAAAAAACTGTTTATTTCAGGCCATTGACCCATATAGTGTTAGTAATTATTAGCTTATTATCTATGTTAGTGCGAAATATAAAATACTAATACTAAAGCTAAAATTAATTTAAATATCTACCTCGCCTTACTGATGCACCGGGTACACATATGTATATGAGTGTGTACCCAGTGCCTCAATATGGGGCAGTTGAAATTGTCACATATTAAAATTAAGAGTATAAATCGCTAGTCATTTCACACTTAATAATAATTATTATAATTACAATGTTCTTCAATTAATGAAAATAAATTTGTTGAATAAGCTTAGAACCGTTAGATATAGTTATTATATTTTGAATAACATTTTATAAGCCAACAATACATAATCTATACTAATAAATCTGTAGAGAGGTCAATTCTGTACATGAAATATATTTCCTTATTAATATCTATATTATTTATATAGTTATCGATACTGATGCCAAAAATGCAATCAGTATAATTTTTGTCTGTCTGCCTGTTCTGTATAGAAACAAAAAGTACTCGAAAGATTTTAAAGGAACTTGGTACAATTATTCTTCACACTCCTGGGAAAGTTAAAGTATAATTTTCATCACGCTACAATCAATAGGAGCAAAGCAGTGAAGGGACATGTTGGGAAAACGGGAGAAGTTACTGAATTTCTTCAGCAATACTACTGTAAGGGCTGGATTAAAAGGTCTAAGGGCAGACGAAGTAGCGGGCGTCCGCTAGTTTAAAATAAATAAGTTAAGAAATGACATGCATTTTCTATATATTTTACATGCATTTTTTATATATTTTATGTCATAATCATTGAATCATAAAATGATAAATTGTATAAGCTATTACATGTTTTCTTTTTATCTGTTTGCTTGTAAATTAGGATTATACATAGTTTATTTAAATTTTTCATACACCAAATCATTATGGTAGAAAGTATCAGGGTCTAATTATATTTAAGCTATCTTTGTAAACCTGCTTTCTGATGATAAATAAATTATTAATATTACCTTCATATCTAATTTGTTTGTTGGTAAACAGTATGCATATGACTGCAGTATAGTCAGAAAAGTAAGAGTGGGTACTTTCAATGCCTCAGCAGGGAGAGACGAACCACAACCTCCTGGTGATAAGTTCCCTCTAATGACTGCAGCTTCATTGAATCCTTACCTATATTGTTCAGCGCAAGGTGGAAATCTGTCATAAGGTAGTTGTATTCAACCAACTGTTTCATACAGCTCACAAATTTGTCCTTCAGCTCTGATGGGTCACAATTCAACTGGTCTAGGAAACTTCGAGCCTGTAATAAAAGAGAATGTAACTCCCACAACTCCTTCTATCATTAAAAATAATGTAGCATATTCTTTTTTTAAAGTTTAATGTGTGTATTGTTGGCCTGCTTTTATATAAATCAAAATGAAAAATATAGAACGTTGAGATTTTCTTAATCTAAGTAGAATGAGAAGCATTGATATGATGCTTGAAATAAGTTTCCTACAAACATCAAACATGCTACAAAGCATCTTTAACTTTATGTTTTGACGGCCTCTGTGGCGCAGTGTTATGTGTGGTGGATTTACAAGACAGAGGTCCTAGGTTCGATCCCCGGCTGGGCCTATTGAGGTTTCTTAATTGGTCAGGTGGGAGGCTTCGGCCGTGGCTAGTTACCACCCTACCTGCAAAGACGTACCGCCAAGCGATTTAGCGTTCCGGTACTATGCCGTGTAGAAACCGAAAGGAGTGTGGGTTTTCATCCTCCTCCTGACAAGTTAGCCTGCTTCCGTCTTAGATTGCATCATCATTTGCCATCAGGTGAGATTGTAGTCAAGGGCTAACTTGTAAAGAATTAAAAAAAAAAGTATCGATCACTTACCTGTTGCTTTAATTTTTCTATGTCGAAAATAACATTATCACATTTTTCGTAAAATGCATTGAGGCAGCCCTCCATTTCCTGTCTTCGATGCATTGCCAAAGTGGCAAGATTTAAAAAACTCCTGAAACAGCGCAAAATTTTCACAATTACCTATTTGATGTCGTTTGTTTATGTCTACCAAACAATTTCATTTTTATTTCTCACATGGTATTCGTTTTATGATGCTTTATTGGCTCCAAATTATGGTGATAATGTTTTGTACACCATCTAGAGGGTAACTCATTACGTTAAAATGCCTTGGAACTTTTGAATAAGCTAAAGTTATATTCTTGATTTTATAACACACTTTTACCCAAAACCACCGCCTTTTGAAAACTTTGGTTTGATTTGAAGTACTGTCACTTGTCAGTACTGTCCAGTGTCAATGTCAAATTGTCAAGCTTGTCACATCGATAATTGCTTTGCCAACATCTATTCTCATATTCCCCCAAAATGCAAAGCGAAATTCCTTTATTCGGAAAGAAAATATCCCAAATCCACACTTTTATAAACAAAGGATAAACGTAAAATTGATTCTGTTTATATTTTATATTTATAAAGGCTTTTGCCATGATTATTATCTTACAATTCAAGATTTTTATGAATAATAATAATAATAATAAATAAATATAAACAAATATACTTAAACAATACACATCACTATCTAGCCCCAAAGTAAGCATACATAGTAGCTTGTGTTATGGGTGCTAAGATAGTTGATATTAAAATATTAATATACATATAAATACTTATATAATGTATAAATACAGACACTGGAAAACACTCATGCTCATCACATGGTTTTAATGATTTTACGAGTAAAAATACTCAACTATAAATACTTGAGTCTAATAATATTCATTGTGGTGTAAATTTTTTATCCGACTGCTACTTAAAACAGACCAGAAACACTAAATGTTTCTGGTCTGTTTTAAACCTTTAAATCTGTGTAGCTCCAAAAGTAATAATCGGGATACCCTGTTATTTCTACAAAATTGCTTTACTATACTCTTAATTTATATACAATTTAAAAACTGTCATCATAATTTATAAAAGTAATTAAAAAAAATCCCCATATTTTCCTCGCATGGATCCACAACATCAAGCAATCCACAACATTTCCCAATCGAGTTGAATTTCCCAGCGATTTGCTGCAATGGCAATGGCGTTGACAACACATTCATAAGTTTTTTTCTAATTAGCTTGAGGATTCAGCCTCGGACTCTGGGGTCCCAGTCCAGAAATAAGTTCTAATGAGTTTAATAGATTAATTTTATTTAATTAATGTATATATTTTCACAATAAAATATTTTAGTAACGGTAGTTAAATACCTAGCCTACTAAAATATTGCAATGTAAAAATATGAAATATATTATTTCAGTATCAAAAAAATAAAAAAATAAAAATTTTAATAAAAAAAATTCAACCGACTTCCAACTCAAAAAATAACTTTAACTAAAAAGCAAAAAATAACATCCTACCTATGTGCTACCTTCTGATCAGTTGGAAGGCGGTGCCAAGCCAGTGATGTTTTAATTAAATACGTTTAAACTACAAAGTTTCTGTTGTTATTCCAGAAACAGCTTTAATTAAAACACGACAATGGCTTGGCACCGCCTTCAAACTGATCAGAAGGTAGCACATAGGTAGGATGTTATTTTTTGCTTTTTAGTTAAAGTTATTTTTTGAGTTGGAAGTCGGTTGAATTTTTTTTATTAAAATTTTTATTTTTTTATTTTTAGTGTTAGTGCCATACCCATTGCGTGTGTACAGTCACAACCTATCTAAGTGGAAAGTTCTTATCAATACAAAATTATCAAGTCCAAACACAAGGTAGCTACTGTGAGCCGTCGAGGAGTTCTCTTCACTGTGCTTCGTCTTCATTACCAGCCCCTAATACAGTCGCAATCCATCTAGGTGGAAAGTTCTCATCAATACAAATTTATCAAGTCCAAACACAAGGTAGCTACTGTAAACCGTCGAGGAGTTCTCTTTACTGTCCCTCGTCTCCATCACCAGACCCTTAATACAGTCACAATCCGTCTAGGTGGTAAGTTCTCATCAATACAAATTTATCAAGTCCAAACACAAGGTAGCTACTGTGAACCGTCGAGGAGTTCTCTTCACTGTCCCTCGTCTTCATCACCAGACCCTTAATACAGTCACAATCCTTCTAGGTGGAAAGTTCTCATCAATACAAATTTATCAAGTCTAAACACAAGGTAGCTACTGTGAACCGTCGAGGAGTTCTCTTCACTGTCCCTCGTCTTCATCACCAGACCCTTAATACAGTCACAACCCATATAGGTGGAAAGTACTCATGAATACAAATTAATCAAGCCCAAACAAAAGGTGACTGCTGTAAATCCTTGACGAGTTCCATCGTCTGTGTTCCGGCTCCATCATCAGACCAACTCCAAACCTTCATAAAGTTGTAGTGGTTTAAAATACCTTATGGAAACACTAACAAACGTACTAGCCGTCTCTACAACTTTCGAAAGTTCCCCTCAATTTCTCCAGGATGCCATCATTAGATCCTGACATGAAAAAAATGGGACCACCCTGGAAGTAAACCCTACAAAACAAAAAAAGAATTTTCAAAATCGGTCCATAATTGACGGAATTATCGCTGGACATACATAAAAAAAAAAAAAAAAAACATACATACAGCCGAACGTAGAACCTCCTCCTTTTTGGAAGTCGGTTAAAAACTTAGTTCAACTAGTCATCACTAGATTTCGCTTATAAATTGTATGTTATAGTTACTCGGCAATAGATGGCGCTAGCTGAACAAAATTGATCAACAACACGAGATGATATTAGTTTACTAAAATTAATAACGTATCACTTATTAAAAACCAGTAAGAAACATGTCAACTTACGTAGGCACCTAACAGTTATTGTAGATTAATTATTATGAGTCTTACTTTTATAAAAGCGCGCCTAAGCACAACGTGGATCTCAACGATATTTTGTACTAGATATACTAGATATGTCACTAGTGCTTCAAAATTAAGGCGCACAAAAGTGGTGAGTAAGACAATTGTCTTACTTACATTACATTTATTCGCATTCTAAACAACGAAAGTTATATAAACAAATCTAAATATAAATAACTCAAAAGTGACTGACATAGTGATCTATCAACGCACATTTTATACCACTAAACGGATCGGGCTGAAATTAGGCATGCAGGTAGATGTTAAGACGTTATCATTCGCAAATAGAAGGGGATAGGGGATGAAAGTATGTATGAAACTTTGTCAATTTTAAACCGATCGGGCTGAAACTTCTCATGCTTATAGCTACTATGACGTAGTACATAGACTAGACAACATGTCCTAAGGGGATAAAGTAGGGGATAATTTTTTTGAAAAATTTGTATGGAAAGTCCTTCATTTTTAGAGTTACAATTTTAATATTTTGCTCATAAATCATACAAAGAACACTAAATATAATGTGATACAAGAATTTTTGAAATTCAACCCCTAGAGTGGTGAAATAGGGGTTGAAAGTTTCCATTGATTTCCACGCGGACAAAGTCCGCTAGTAATACATTTAATTATTTAAAACAATCTTGAGTTGTGTGTTCAGGAATTGTATAAACTATATATGTATATAGGTACTTACATAAATATATAATGTAAGTAAACACAAAGTTGTACATGTGTGCTCAGTAGAGTACCTACCTACCTAGCTTAATTCGTATCACTTTTTGCGGTGATTTTGTAGGTACTTAACATATTTAATAATATAAAATCTTTTTTTTTTAAAGGTACCTACCTACTCATTAGGGCAACTGAGTACAGACAACTACTACGTTTCAATTAAAGCAGCCAGCAAACTAAACAAGAGCCGCATAATAAATTCAGGGAGGCCTGTTTCGCGCGTTTCTAATTGGATTTGGAGGCCAGAGCAACCAATTAGTGAGGGACCGGTAATAATATTTTGTTGTTAGCGAGCCTTAAACTGCAACACACATTCTATTTGTGTTTACATACATTGATGTGTGTATTTATTTTAAAATTAAAGGTTAATGGTGTTGTATATTATTGTCTATCCTATGTTGTCTACGTATTATCTATGGTAATGACTGATAATATAAAGTGTACTTGCTTGCAACCCCAAGTCCTTCTTCCACCCGTCTTATGGCGAAATACAATGGTTATAAGAACTAATATTACGTCTTTTATTAAAACACCACAAAATAAAATGAACTTTTCTTTATCGTTTTTTTTAACACGTGCTATTTAATTTCATAAAATGCACATAAGCTTGACGTCCGCTAAAACTGTGTGCCTTTTATGAGTTTTTAATATATTCATACTGTTACTGTCGCGTTGACGTAAACGCAAATTTATATGGAATTGGAACAGTTGTGCAGTAGTGCCACTAGATGGCGTTGTTTCAATTCCTTAGAAATTTGCGTTTACGCTAACGCGATAGTAACAGTATCAAACTGCCACTAGGCCCTCTGATCGTGTGTTGGTCGCCTGCCGTTAGCGCTGCAGGCATGTGAGATTACTTGATCATCAGTGGCTGACTAACTAAACAGGTAGAGGTGATGCCCGGGGCGGATTTGAAGCTACGCCCCCCCGAATCTAAGGTCGGTCATATCCACTGGGCCATGTAACTTTTAGGATGCCGTGATAGCCCAGTGGATATGACCTCTGCCTCCGATTCCGGAGGGTGTGGGTTCGAATCCGGTGCGGGGTATGCACCTCCAACTTTTCAGTTGTGTGCATTTTAAGAAATTAAATATCACGTGTTTCAAACGGTGAAGGAAAACATCGTGAGAAAACCTGCATACCAGAGAATTTTCTTAATTCTCTGCGTGTGTGAAGTCTGCCAATCCGCATTGGGCCAGCGTGGTGGACTATATCCTAACCTAACCCCTCTCATTCTGAGAGGAGACTCGAGCTCAGCAGTGAGCCGAATATGGGTTGATAATGAATGATGAATTTATTTTTTAAGCAACGTCCGTCGTGTTTTAAGATCTCGTCACATCTCAATGCGGCTATTTTTATCATTCCCGCGTTTCGCCCTCGCGGCGTCCCTCCGCTATCATTACGAGGCCGCGTTTAACTCAATTTAAGATAATTCCTCGGACATATACTTCAAGTTGATCGATGCTAATAGCTTTTATTGATATAGGCTAGTTATACTTTACTAGCTGTAGTAGTTAGGGATCGTAAATTGCTTTAATATCTCTATTTCACGCGCCCGTGGGATCCTTAAATTGCCGGTTGTTGCTGTTTTGAGTTATCTGATAATTCATGGCCATTTACCGTAGAGGAGTCACGCGTAATGATATATTTTTGCGTGAAACGTAACTCGCGGTCGTGCGTTTACCGCGTTGTGTGAGTGCGATATTAATTCATATCTTGTTATGCAGCCCACGCTGGTTTGTAGTTTTCTATGTGTAATTTATTTCATCATCATCACCATTATCAGCCGATGGACTGCCTCTTGCATGGACTTCCAAACAAAACGGTCTCGAGCCGCCAGCATCCAGCGGCTCCCTGCAACCCGCTTGATGTCTTCGGTCCATCTAGTGGGGGTCGACAAACACTGCGCTTTCCGGTGCGGGGTCGCCATTTCAGCAACTTAGGACCCCAACACCCATCGGCTCTTCGAACTATGTAACCTGCCCATTGCCACTTCAGCTTCGCGACTCGCTGAGTTATATCAGTGACTTTAGTTCGTCTGCGGATCTCCTCATTTCTGATTCGATCACGCAAGGTAATTTATTTATTTACTATTTTTTTAATTTTTAACAATGCTTATTAAATACAAAATTCAATACAGCTAACCTAGCTAACCCGGCAAACGTTCTGCCATATTAATTTATTTTAAAGGTAGGTACTTATTTACCTATGCAGACCAACTTCGGAACACCAAAAATGTAACCACAATATGTGCTATTGATCGTTTTTAAAGCGGTACCAAGCCCGTGTATACCTACCTATATTTGAAAACTTTTGAAGACCATGTATTTTTTGCTGTGGTTCTTTTTTAATTTAAATAAAAAAATAAATATCCTGGCATTATCTTATATAACAAAAATAATATAGGAACAGTAAGAAACTAGTATCTTTAACAAGAAACCCTGGCTGTCAAACACAACCAAACAAACACAGTACAAACATCATTCGAGCCAGGTGTCAAGTCAATCCGCACGAGATGTAGTAATAGGATAAAACGTTTTCATCATACATTATTTTCTATTAATCAAAAGGAGATCATTACAAGAAAACTAATTCGTCGACTAATTACTGTTCCATTGGCAAAAAAATCGTATGCCTTAGTACTGAGGCGTCAATCCGCCTAAGCAGCGTTTACACGAGCTAGTGTACTTGCATTTGCATTGATAATCGTAAGTAGATACGCATTATCATCAGCCTTTATCCAAGTACATCATTATTCAGGGCTTTCTCATCATTATTTTCTGCAACAAACATTTAAAATACGTGTATCTGACATATTTTAAGTATTAAAAACATAATTTTAACGCGCAATTTTATCATTTTTCAGAATACGGTTCTTTACTTTATAGCTTTGTTTGAAGACAACGAGATAAGTCGCCAAGAAAAGGAACAGCCTTGTTCAAAACGTGACAAATGGCCAGTTTAGGTAGGTATGTACATTGTACATCCTCGTGTATTAAACTGGCTTTATTTCATTTAGTAGTATTTTTGTAGGCATTTTTATGCAAAACTATAATACCTACTGAATTACAGCGCAGAAAGTTGCAGAAGTTTTATAAAATATGTAACATTGGTGTTGTTTTACAATTAAATACTTTACAACAATTTGTGTTCATAATATTTTTCCTATAATTAAAAACATTTTGTGATAAGCAAGGATAATTTCACACCTACAATTTCCATGTTAAGCACAGCACAGTCGGTTTTAAGCTATAATTACCAGCCACGTTCACCTGGCGTTCCCGTGGCTTATAATTAAAATATAGTTAAGAGCTCCGAGGCGCGCGATTGATGTCTTAATAGAAATGTAACACTTGATTACGTTAATAAGGAGGCGCTCTTTCTCTTTAAACACACCTTTATTTAAAGAAAGAAACAGGAATATTATGCTAAGATAGACGTCATTATCATTAGCGTTTTTATCAAGGACTATTATATTATTTAATCGATAGAAATATAAACTGATATGTTGCAAAGCTTTCATCAAAGCATGGTTGTAAGATGAAAGTACCAGCCTTCTACAGTGTGTGTCCTATTTGTTTTTAGTTAACGACCCTTATTTTTAGTTTATTATAATTTCATATATCCTTCTTTTTACTTGACGTTTTGTAAGTACCTATATAATAATTAGTTATCCCGATAATATGTGTGTATAAAGCTATGTTTGACGAGTCTGTCGGTGTTGTATCTACTTGTGGGTGAAAAATTAATATAAAATTCAATTAAATATTGAGGATGTAAACGAAGCATATCAATCTAAATTCTTATTGGATACAGCGACTGGTAAAATGTGTACCGGGATTTATTTTCATATATTTAAGTACTATATTATTATCTCATTAGGTAATTAATTTAATAATAAACCTACCAATTTTTTTATTGTGAAGTATCTAAAATTTCGTAATGCACTGTTTAACGTAAGAGATTATAGTCGGTAGGCAAAGTGGGGACGACCATCACATGGATGTCGTAGGTAAAATGTAAAATAGTGGTTTTGAAATATTTTTTTTATCAATAGGAGCAGCAATCCCACCAACCTCGCGGTGATAGGGGTTGAATTTCTTACAACTGCTATTGTTAACTTTCTGCCGCCTTTTATCATCAACAACAACCCATATTTTGTTCACTGTTGAGCACGAGTATCTTCTCCTCCGCCTTTTATACTCCTTATACAAATTATCATTGTCCTTTTGTATACACTCTCCTCCTTCTGGGATCGAAATCTTCGCAGTAGGTATAACACGATTGATTCCCATCCTTCGTAGCCCCATCGAGCGTCATCACACACCGAGAGCTTCCAGCCAATGTCACTGTTGCCTGAAGTCCTGTCAGAGGAATGTAAAAAAAAATACAGTATTGATAATACCATTTTAGTGTTATTCTTGTACATATGTAATATAAATACATATGTACAAGAATAACACTAAAATGTGTAAGAGGAACAATGTAGAAGACACATTCGAGTTTAAATCTGGAACATTGTTATTCTTTCTGGTGACTGGTATGATGTAAACAGGGAACTATCCTACTATTGCTCCTGTCTGTAGGTAATTATTGTCTACAGGATGTAGTTGACTGTACTGCCTGTAAAACAGTACACAGTAGGTAAGTATCTAAATCTGCATTTACTCGTAAGTAGGAATAATATAAATGACATATTCTAACATTACCTATAACCATGTATTTCTATAAACCGACTACCCACCACATCCCATGAACCGTTGAATCTTATGGACCGAATCTAGGGAGAGCGAACCCGGTAGGTAGGTAAGTGCTCTATCGCGCGTTACCGGGACGTCTTCTTGACTCCCTACAAGTTGTTTCTCTTTTCAGCTCCTTGTCCCTTGATGTTCACTCTCCCTCTTGTGCCACCAATGAGCGAACTTGTCGAAGTTGACTCCCGAGCTAACGAGATCCTGATCTTATCTCATTTCTAATGTCTCCTTCCAAAATCGCACTTATCTCTATAAACCGACTAATAAAATGTATACCAGGACTTATTCTCGTATCTGTTTGGTGTAAACGCGGCCCAGTCGGGCGGGAGTCTGTAATTATTGTCCACAGCCGACTGTACCGCCGTCGGCCTGTAATTAAAACATAGTTAGAGCTCGGACGCCGAGAGTAATGTCTTAATAGAAATGTAACACTTGATTACATTAATAAAGAACAACGCATTATCGCGTTTTTAAACTACTCGCTTGATGGATCGCGTCGTTCGTTTGTAGTGTGACCATACTGGCAAACTGACTGACAAATTATTTTACTTTTTTACGACACACAACTCACAGTGTCTTCAGTGATAATAGGGTAGGGTAGTTTACTCATATCAAAAAGGAAAAACCCATCCCTGGCCTCGGCCTATCCTAACCACCCGGCAATTTTTTTTATATCAAAATAAATTTTGATAACTTTATTTTAATAATAAAATCATAACTTTATCAAAAAAGTTTGTTACAACGTTTTACGACATTTTTAATCCACCTTTATTTTGTCCCCAAAGGGGACAGTTCAGTAGTCCACTACACACACAATGCGAGTTGGTAGACTTGACGCGTAGAGAATTATGATAATTCGTTGGTTTGCAGGTTTTCTCACGATGTTTTTCCCTCACCATTTGAGACGCGTTATATTTAATTTTTTAAATGCACATAACTGAAAATTTTAAGGTGCATGACCGGATTCAAACCTACGCTCAATGAATCAAAGGCAGAGGTCATATCCACTGGGTTATCAGTTATAAGATTACGTACAATGTTTTATTTGGAACAATTTTAAAACAGGATACATAAACAAAATATGAAAACGGTTATCACGGCTCTAGAAAAATGTCTAATTAATTATTAAAAAAAATATCCTTAATTAAAAAAAATATTTAATGATACTGATTTAATGATTTCTTACGATTATATTATAAGTGGGCCTACATCTCGTAGATATTGAAGAAGTTGGTCACCCTGCTGGTGAGTATATTTTGATTACTTGCCCTGTATTCAATGGCGCATTGTATAACGGTCCCAAATTAATCGTAATCTAGTAATCAATCACATTGTGGTAGAAAGTGTTTAAATATTATCATTTTATTAGCGGTTGCCCGTGCGTTCGTTTAATAATACTATTTTTCTGTTCCTGTTGTATCTTGCTCGAGATAAACATAATTTGATTCACAAAAACAAACTCTATCTACTATCCTTTTTCCTACACTCTTTAGAAACACCATAAACAAAGCCATCTGAAACTCATCGATGTTGTCATAAACAAGAGGACGGCATTTAAACTAACGCGTTGGCAAAAACCATTGTTTTAGCTCTCTGCTTTGTGTAGATCTCAGAATATAGAAAACTCCAGATATGTATTCAATGAAGCTATTGAAACTACTCTTTTTTGGTGTAATTTCACGAACAAGGGATTAGTCACTTTGTGTATGCCGTGATGTGTGGCGTACAATATTTGGACACAGTGCGTGCTTTATAATGACGGCTGAATGTAGTTTCTGGAGTTATTTTTGTTATATATAGTTCATTGGATAAATATTTTATTCAATGTCAACACGTAATTTTTTTTTATTGGATAATAATATCCGCCAGTCGCCACAGAGTGTTTGTAGAATTAGGTAATAAATGTCGTTATAAGTCGCTAGGGCAAGAAAGAAATATTAATATCATCAATTTAAAGAGTCCAAAAATCCCTGAAAATATCCCTATAAATAGTAGATCCCTAAAAATGCCATCTCACTTATTAACCCCCTAAATCTGGGGGGGAAACCCCTAAGTTGGGAACACTGTGCAAAAGCTAGTTATCTCCCGTATTGGGCGATACCTAATCTGTAGGCAAAAATTATTCGTAGGAGTAGAAGGAGCTTGAGTGTATTCCTGAGTAATTTTACAGTCTATGCTATGAATTTCTCACCTTGTGTAACATAAACATAACAACATAAACTTCCTCAGTATCCAAACGTTTGCCTACATGATACACACTTTGTAGGAACGTCATATACAAAACCATCTATAATTCACCGATGTTACCATAGACAATAGGCTCTACACAAAAGATTTCATATGTTGAGCCGTGAAACCGATGTAGCACACGTTAATGTGTTCGAAAATATTGCGTAGGACTCCTGCTTTTAGTTTCCCTGAATAATGTTATAGTCTATGCTACAAGCTTTTCACCTTGTGTAACATAAAGCTGTAACAACATAAACTTCTCGCAATGTTGGCAGTATCGTATTTGCCAACACCAAGCCTACACACTTTAGAAGAGCCATAAACAAAGCCATCGATGTTGCCATAGACAAGGCGCTGCACAAAAGCAAGTGAACCTTTGTTGGTTGGAACCGGTCCACCCGTGTCATGTTTATGCTCGCCAATGACATGTTAATAAACGCAAACGCCACGCCCCGTCTGCTCTCCCGTTTGCGGTTTCTTTGACGCGTCACAGGTTCGTGGTCACGAAACGCACGCACGGGGCTGGTTTAGGCCTTGCAGATTTACGAGATTTATTTGTGAGTGTGCTCGGGAACTTATTTAGTTCCTCCAAGGATATTTATATATCAAGAGACATGATAGCTCAGTGGATAAGACCTCTGCCTTTGATTCGGAGGGCGTGTGTTAGAATTTAGTCCAGGGTCGCACTTCCAACTTTTCAGTTATGTACATTTTAAAGTCCACGTGTCTCAAACGGTGAAGGAAAAACGTCGTGAGGAAACCTGCACACCAGAGAATTTCTTAATCTCTGCGTGTGTGAAGTCTGCCAATCCGCATTGGGCCAGCGTGGTGGACTATTGGCCTAACCCCTCTCATTCTGAGAGTAGACTCAGCAGTGAGCCGTATATGGGTTGATAACGACAATATATCAAAAGAGACGTGATAGCTCAGTGGATATGAACCTCTGCCTTTGATTCGGAGGGCGTAGATTCGAATTTGGTCCAGGGCCTGCACTTCGAACTTTTCAGTTATGTACATTTTAAGGTCCACGTGTCTCAAACGGTGGAGGAAAAACGTCGTGAGTAAACCTGCATACCTGAGATTTTTTTAATTATCTACGTGTGTGAAGTCTGCCAATCCACATAGGGCTAGCGTGGTGGACTAAGCCCTGACCCTTCCCATTCTAAGAGGAGGGTAAAAAGTTGTAATAATTAAGTTAGTCCGCCAACCCGTATTGGAGAAGCGTGGTAGGTATTAGCTTCATACAGATAGAGACCCTGTGGTGGTAAAATGGGCTGAAAATGAATATATGTGTACAAAACACGAGAACAATGTAATACAATTTGAATAAAAATAATATGGACTCTTTTTTGTTTATTGTAGGTTACTAACCTACTTGAAAATTCCAGAACTTACTGGGTAATTTAACAATGCTAGTTGTTAAAAGTATTTTTATGAAAATACTTTAAACAACTAGCATTAATAAAAGCTTCATTACAGAAACATGTTAGTATTTATGGGCTTTGGCCGTGGCTTGCCTAATATTAACGAGTTTTCTACTGCCATGTGATTTACTATTCCGTGTTTGGTATTGATTCACTAGTACACATAAATAATTTTACACAGGTCTGTGATCTCCACACTAGGATTCCCTGTATTGTGGTAATCTACCTTCCACAGTAGTGTAACAAGAATAGAACTGTGTGCCTAGTGGGAGTTTTCAATATTTTCATACTGTTACTATCACGTTGACGTTTACGCTTTATATGGAATGGAAACAGTTGTGCAGTAGTGCCACTAGATGGCGCTGTTTCAATTTTTTAGAAATTCGCGTTTACGTTACGTGACAGTAACAGTATCAAACTGCCACTAGGCCCTCAGTTTATGAAGTGTGTGACAAACAAGTTAAATCAGGTAATAAAGATAAGTTAGGTGGTAAGTTCTTAATGCTAAGTTTATATAATTCAAAAGAATTACAATATATATTATGTGAATATGCGTGTATGGTGGTGGATTTGTATGTGTGTGTGTGTGTGTTTGTGGTGTGTGTGGGGGAGTGTGTGAGTGTGTGTATGTTAATAAATTAATCCATGTGTGTAGAAAATGTATTTTTGTGTCTCTTCGTCAAGTCAGCCCTCTACCAATTTACACTGCGCCGTCACTTAACCAACGACGTCCGGTGTCTTTGTTTCCTACTAAAACCGTACCGTAAAAAACATAACCCTTCTTGCAATCGTGTAAAAAAATGTCAGGTGAGATCGCGTTCAAGGGTTAACTGTCGTTAACTAAAAAAATCAAGATGTTCGTTTTAATTTGGTAAAAAAAAAATCATCTAAACTTTTTGTCGGTTATAATATTAAAAAAAAAATACAAAATCCTTATTGGCAAGTTTTTATAAATTTCATTGTTGGAACCTTCTTTTGAGCATAATGGTGCCTGTGACAGAAGGCTTTACTCTTCCATAGCCAATTATGTATGACTGTATGTCTGCATGTAGATGGGTGAGTGTGTTTGTGTGTGTGTGAGCGTGCGTGTGTTTGTCTGTGCGTGTGTGTGTGTGTTTCACTTCGTAATTAGAAGTAGTTCTTCAACCTTTTCATAGTTTAAATTCTTAAGCCACGCGGGCAGGTAAACCTTAACGAACTACAAAAATATTATTTTGTAGTTCAATAATGTTAATATTGAAGTGATTTCACTTAAACACAACGACTCTAGCGTTATACCGTAATGAAGTCGTAAAATGGCTGTAAAGCGAGTCAATTTCGGCGTCCATTGTCGAGTGACAAACAAATTGTCGGCCCATTACAACTTGTCAGTGGAGTCAGGAACACGAAATTAATATGGGAACTTGGTACCGATTGACATTCAGAAGAATATCTGTAGGGCGACCACGCTGTACCATTTGTACCTATTAATTTGTTTACTCCATTTAAAGTGCTTTGAAATTCTACATAAGCTTCTCAAAATACTTTTTTTTAATAAATTCAAAACCATAGTTAGCTAACTATGGGCCTTATTAGAAGGCTCAAAGTCACTCAGCGGG
The DNA here is from genome assembly GCF_947172395.1 of Bicyclus anynana. NCBI lineage: Eukaryota > Metazoa > Arthropoda > Insecta > Lepidoptera > Nymphalidae > Bicyclus > Bicyclus anynana. The sequence continues at coordinate 3,544,121 of NC_069093.1, forward strand.
CGATGGAGCGAGCTATGCTTGGGGTTTCTCTGCTTAGTTGGAGGGAAAATTGTTCATGTTTGAAATACTGGAAAACCATAGGTAATCATTGTCTGTACAAATGTTATGAATATTTTGTATATTAAACAAAATGTTCAACGAAAATTACTTTTTCACTACTCTTGCCCAAAAACACTGTCATAGCATCTCCCATAATATCCAAAATTGTGGACTTCATACATTTAATTTTCAATTAAAATAAATCATGGAATATTGTACTAAACTATTTTATTTTCTCGCAATCGTAGTGAAAAGCAGAGTGTAACACGTGGGGCTAAACCCATTATAAACTCGGTTTCTATTTAGGCGGCCCTCGCCTTCGTCTCGGGTCCTAAAAATACCTCGTATATAATGGGTCTTTTTAGCCCCTTGTATAACAATCTACTATTAAACAACGCAAACGTTTTTTTAATTTTAGTTGAGTGTAATTTTTAAACTATTATTAGTTTTAATTATTAGAAACCGTAATAAGCGGGTGCGTTTGTAAAACTACGACTTAATAGAAAACTAAAAAGACGAGCACAATGAACACGCTAATTTGATACAAATATGCAAATTGCTACTGTGTGTGTTATTAGCGCTAAACTATATTTTATAGGTCATTCAACGGGCCCGCGGACCACTTACGTGCAAATTGCTGCAATAAATTGCTGCAATAAATTAATAGTCATTATGTCGTCAGCCGCGACACGGCAAGAGGAGAGGCAAAGGCGCTAACAATCCTAAATAAAGACGAATTTTTGCACACCCTATCATAAAGACGTGCGCATATGAAGTACCGACGGGAGTCGTGTCGTGTTTGGAAATCGTTTTGTGTTTGGAAACCGTTAACTTTAAAGTTAGTATATTTTTAGTAATTCATTATTATTAATATTATCTATTTTTTCACGAAAGCCAATCCAAAGATGTAAGTACTTTACATTACGATAAAAGGAATTACGTACTGACACAAAAGTACCTAGTCTCGAAATACTACCTCAACGGTTAAATTTTTGCTGTTGTTATATTTCATCTATACAAATATTATAAAGCTAAAGAGTTTGTTTGCTTAAACGCGCTAATCTCAGGAATTACTGGCCCGATTTGAAAAACTCTTTCATTGCAAGATAGCCCATTTATCGAGGAACACTACAAACTATACATTATTCCCGTATTACTACGAGAACGTGAACCACGCGGATAAAACCGCGCGGCGTTAGCTAGTTTAATGATATACCCGTAATACATTTTGTATATTGTATAGACGGTTTTGGCAACCACATAAGTAACGATAATAATGTCAATACGGAGACTTTGGTTGTCTGTTGGTTCAAGAGTCGGTACAGGTAATCAGTAATCAATGAAACGGCGCATATTGTGAGGATTTTTCTCACTACACAACCACCCTAGAACGCACAAGCTCATGTGGAACTTTGTTCATAAATTTTCAAGTGTTTATTATGTTTTTCATTAACTTAATAAAATGTAAGCAACCGAAAGAGAAACTAATAAACCAATACGATAAATCGTGACAGGTACCCGGTTGCCCTAATATACACACACCTTTATAGCTCGTGAGTGAACGAGTGAACGAGTGGATGTTCTCACGAACTCACCTTTAATTCAACTTTAATGAGTCGCTCGCGTGAATGAAATTGATTTGACGTCTGTTTTGACTCTCCAGGTATAAATGACTCTATATAAGACGCTGATGACACCTCGTCTTATTTATGCTTATTGCTTTATTAGCATCATTAGGGCACGGACTATCGAAATTATAGACAGGCAGAAGATTGACTAAAGAAAAGTTAAATTTATCCTGCGTATAAAAATGTATCACTTATTTCTCGCACGACAAATATTTATATTAGGTAGTTAATAACTATTATAGAATAAGTATGAAATACTTTAATGAGCCTGGATATAGTTAAGGTATCATTAAAAAAGGTCGGAGAATTTTTTTTTTTAATTCAAAACATCGGATAGTACTTACTGAAGGAGGAATTTGCTTCTTGTGACAGAGCTAGTTCGGGAAATTAATAACGCTGTGCTTACTTCTGCAGCCAAAATAGTATTGACTAGATTTGGCGTAAGGAGCATTGTCATTTCTGGTTTCAAGAGTATGGTTGCCAGTTTAAATACAGGCGACGCTTTATAATTTATTTTTTTAAAGTGCAAAGTTACTTTATAAGCAGTGATTTTCTAATTACCATCTCATTGTCTTATCGCTCATCCGAACTTATATAGGTATACTTTACATTATACTTGAGTAAAATAATTTCGTCTATTTTATTCTTTAACTCCTTGTAATAGGTATCAAATTGTGAAACTTTAGAACGTGATGTGACCTAATGAACATTTTGTTTCATAGATGTCACTGGTGAAATTAATGAACATTTTTGTAACAAACCATTTGTTATTACAATGATTGTAATTAATATGCATTGTTATAGTTTTGGTTTGGAATGAAGGCGATCTTTGAATGTAGGTCAATTACCACACTTGTATACGAATACGGACGAAAATACGTTCAGTAATTAATAGTTAATCTACCTGTTGTAACCATAATTGCGTTATGTAGTTTGTTTTACCTACGCCGCATTAGAACAAAATTATGATTATGAAAATTTTATAGTTTCGAAGTTAGCTGAGTAATTCCGTATCCTCTAATCTTATATCTCACTAATATTGGGAATATCTATTAAGAAAAACTTCTGTGAATTTATTAACCCTAATAGAATCATTTCCTGTAATCTGTAAATTCTGTAACTATTCGATTGTAAGTCTCGAAATCTTCTTTATCACTCTTCTTCTGTCTAACGCGATACTATAGATAAAGACAGATAGAAGCGAATTGACAATAATTCACGTGTCGAGTTGTACAAATAAGTATCGTAACAGGACTGCTGGTTATTAATTTCTTGACTAACTGTAACAAAGATCTGACTAAAATACACTTTGGCGTATTATAAAATTCTATTTACATTGGAACCATTCAACTGTATTCCTAACAATTGGATAATAAAATTAGAATAAAGCCATTGATTCGAATGCTAGGTTTAAATTTTCAAATTTGGAACGGGCGCGGCCATCTTCCAAATGGCCGCCATAAACGCGATAATTGGATAATCTCATTGGCCGGTAGCTAACTGAAACCAATTTCACTAGCTATATTGTTTTGTATTTTTTATCGGTACATTTTATTAAGTCGACTTTTTTGGTGTTTCTAAACGTTTATCGTCAATGCTATACTTAGTTAGGTAACATATAATGTACTTATTATTAAGTTATGTATTGATTTTCTAGTTATTCTTATTACCTAATCGTTTTACTTTATTGGTTCGTTGGTACATATGTAGTATAAACTTTAATGTGTTAAGTACACATCATAGACAGTAAACTACAACGACAGTAATAAACGCAGCAGTTTGTGAAATTCAAAAGAATAATAATATGAACTAATTAAAATGTATACCTAGATTTACAAAACGAAAATATCTTTATCGCAGTTTTATTCTATTTAACTTTTTAATCACTAAACCTCGAGGTGACGCATAAACAAATCTTTTCTGTCACAGTAATAAATTATAAACACTGGCAACACAGCTCATTTCAACCTGTATAAAAGGCGGGCGTTCGAAAAAAATGAAGCGTTCGAAATTTAATTTATTCAAAATTGAAACGTCACGGCGCACAAAGGCGCGGGCCACAATGGCCGCCGCTCGGCGAGTGTTAACACGAAAATTAAATGCTGATATCACAATTAATCAAGGGCCCATATTAATAATTGGCTATTCAGTACGCCGCGAGGTGTCAAATTATATAGCTCAATTAACCGCCCGTGGAATAGAGCGGGGCGTGCTGTGTAGCTGTTTATAAACACTGAACTTTGAGCCAGCTTTTGTTTATCTACTTTCCTATATCGATTTTTCAGAGTAGATAGATAGTTATGCTTCTTTTGTTATAAAGGATATGGTAAATTTACGGCCACAAGGATTGGTGAACGCAAGATATCACATTCTTGTTCCTCTCATGGTAAAGTGTTTTTTGTATTCTGAGGTAAAGTGTTACTCTGTTAGAGACTTCAGGCCACCACGTACTGAATGTGAAACCCATTAAAAAAAAATCTGTCACGCGTCTCCTTGTCAACCGCATATACAAACTTTTTTCATAATTTGTATTTCAAAATTTAACAACCAATAACAATTACGTAAATTAATATGATAATCAATAATTATTAATAACAAAATACTCCATCTTATTTCTTTACTTTTTGTGAACAGTTTTTAAAATATTTAAAAACATAAGACGCCATTTTTCTTGAATAATATTGAAATTTACTGATGCGACGGTTCGTGTCGTACTGACTCGAGAATGTATTACTTTTTGAATTTCGTATTTGGAGCGGCTACGACACCGTCGTGTTCCGTACGCTACGTATTATTGATTAATCTGTGCCTTAAGCACTTGTGATACTTGAATTATTTCATGAAACGTCAAAAATTAAATGTGGAACTTCTTGGACAAGTCTAAAGATTACAACCTCAGTGAATTTAGACTTCAGAGGATATTCTTAGAGTGAAAATAAAGATAGCATTTCACATAATATAAAACATCAAGGTATATGTATCTATATGAACGTCTGAAGTCGTAGAAAACAATTAAAATAACGCCATAATAATAAACATAGACGGAACATTCCATCACACTTTCTGTATTAAAATAAATTGAAAAGGGCGTCGGGCAACCAGAGAATAACACTAATTGAGACATAAAACCGTTTAACGCTCAAGAAGTACGAGAAAGTTTTTCGACACGAAAAAAGGAACAAAAATTTTAATAACAACTAATACTTTATTAACTATACGTATTTTAATCTACACAAATGTCTTTAATTCAGTCGATGTTCTCAGCTCTATGTTGAATAGTGATGTACTCACGTAAGTTCAACAGTCGATAATACGCTATATTATATAAAATCGATAACATTTATTTTAAGTCGTTAGCACGAAAGTGTAAATTTAAGCGCAGTTTTAAGAAGTTACCTTTTTAAAATAATTAGCTGTACCTATTGATTAATCGTAAATATAAGTTTACTTAACCATTAAAAGTTTTGTTTGATCCAACGGCTAGGTATACTATTAACTTTACAGTCATCATTTTAAATGTTAAAATTGCCTAATATTAAGTTATTACATTTATGTAGATCTCTCTGTTAATAGTGACTGTTACTATTACTTACCAAGATTTAATAACTTAGCTAATTTTAATAAATAATTAATGATTGATTTTTTTTGTCTTCTGGGCCGATTTTGAATTTTTTTTACCACTTGAAAGCCTCGTTATTTTTGAGTGTCGAAGGCTATATCTTATTCCCGTATTCTCATGTGAACTA